>NW_022900918.1:27287558-27349688 GCF_012274545.1 Fukomys damarensis | reverse complement strand
TAAACTTTTTTTTTTTTTTTTTTTTTTTTTGGTACCAGGGATTGAACTCAGGCCCTTGCACTTTGAAGCAGGTGGCAGCAACACTGAGCTAAATCCCCAGCTCTCCCGTGCTTCTTTTTAAATGGGATAATTATGCATGCATTATTAGACAACATGGCTTTTTCACATTGCATTTTCCTAGAGAAGTTTGGGTCAGCTTACATAGAGAGATACTCATCTGTAACTGTGACATATACAAAACAAAATCAATGTCCTGCAATTTACTTAGCTCTTTCTATCTTGGGGAGCACATAGGTGTTTTCTGATTTTGATAGTTTTCATTGCAATAATAAGGTGGATTCTACTAGCTATTTACTATAAAAGTAGTATAGAATATATGGATATAACATCTTGGGTATCTCTCTTGCCCAAATATATGGCCTACTACGTTAAACTTGATGTGTCTTCATAGAAGTAGACCTGCATCCTAGAAAACAGCAAGGGCACTGTTCGTGAACAATAGATGAGACTGTCTAAAGAGTTCACTCTACTTTTGCTGGATAATCTAGCTCAGGATTTGCACAAGTTATCTGCAGGGTTTTAATTCTGTGGGCATTCTCCTCCCGACTTTCTATTGCTTCTGATTCAGTTTAGTTTCAAAATCGTGCAACTGTACTTTGCAGGCTTCTTGTTTTGGGTTGTGCCAGTCATAGAATGAATTATTTTCCTTAATCTCCATAGAACAAGTCTTACATATTATTACATATATTATAATAGTTTTTACTCAAGCTTAGAGAGTCAGAAAATTCTCATAGCTACCCACTGTAGTACTGCAAGCACTGACAATAGAGTGTTGGTTAATCTCCTTAAAAATACAAAATAACCTGGTCTGGCCCAACTATAATTTCAGCTTACATTTTGGAGGGCAGACTTTATCTTTGCCTCATTTCTCTTTTATTTATTCCTTGTTTCTTTTCTCTCTATTCTATATTCTATCCCCTTTTTTTTTTTTTTTTCTCATTCCTTTTCCCAGAATCCTGAAGCTGCCCTCGGCTATCTTGTCTCACCACACCTTCAACTACTACTATTATATGAGTGAAGAAAGAGTATTTCTGCCCTTGAGGCACCATAAAAGGCTCCCAAGAAGAGATTATGGTTTATGATGAGACACAGATGATGGCTTTCTATTAAAAAAAAATGGAAGCCAGCCCAATATGGGAAAAAATAAAACCCCTGGGATTCACCTGCTATGCTCCTGAGCAGGACAACACTCTGGGAAACTGTACTGTTTTATTACTTTCAACTATCAGCCATCAGACTAGTGTGGGTGGGCTCCACCACACATTAGTGTGAACAGAAGAAAACTGAAGAAAAGCAGAAATAATAAAATTGTCACTCTATATTTACATTATGCAATTCTTAGCTTTCATTTCTGAGATGGTATTTCCTCTGTCATCAGCAGCTATGAAAATAACACTGCATTCAAACATGTTTTGAAGAGTTAGGAGTCGAATGCTTTGAGGTATCTGGTAACAGAAGTAATAAAAGAAATTCTGGATATGAAAATAATGTCAGCTGTCAATTGATCTTGAGACATGATAGTGAAAGGGAAAATGGAAGCCGGTAATACTGAGAAATAGGCAGAGACATGTGGCATGTAACTTTTGACATATCCCCGTTACTTTCTTGAGTACTTCTCTTCTTTTTGACACAAAAAGATGTCCAGTTTTGTCTTATATCTTCTTGTGCCCCAGGCCTGGAACTGAACATTTTACCAAGATGTTCTTTATATTGTAGTATGTTCCTTTTAAAACCATTTGAATACCCGGTTCCTTTCAATACCATTTGACTACTGTTACATTAGGATTTCGTTTTGTGAATAAAGTTGGAGATTCATACTTAGCATATATTATATCTCAGGCCTGTACTTCTCTCTCAAGGGGACAGAAAAGACACAGGGGGAGGGGGAGGAAGGGGGAAGAGAACAGAGAGAGACAGAGAGAAAGAGGAAGTTTAGAGATAGAGATGAAAGAGGGAGAAAAGGAAGAGAGGGAGGGAGGGAGAATTAAAGGAAGAGAATATGATTCACTATCACTTACAGTAAAATTTCTGGTGCAGTGAGTAGAAGAAAATCTTGGCTGCATTAGCTTTCTCGTTCCTGAAAATAAATTGTTCATTCATGTCTTTGAGAATAATTTCTGTTCAGATGCTTGTCTTCAACATATCTTCAATGTGATGAAAAAGACTTTTTAATTCATCTGCACCTATTTGGTTTTCAAAGCCTCCTGTATTTTACTGGATTCTAGAAATTTCCCACCCAGCACAGTTTGTACTCCTAAGCTTTGGGAGTAAAAATTTAAGGTAGGATCGAAAGGATAATGTTTGAGTAACTGGTTTAGAAGTGTCCAGACTCCCTCAGAGAAAAATGGACACTGACATAGATTATGTTATCATGCCTACAGATCATGGTGATAAACGGGACCCCATAAACACAGCTTGAAGAATACATTGCTCTGTGCTCAATGCATTGGTCCTCATCAGACTGACATCAGGCAAATTTTTACTTTAGCAGCAATTTGATTTTTTTCACTTTATCTTTAGAAAGCACAGAACATGTCCAAAATGCAGCTTAGCTGGAATGCAACAAAGGTACATGTGAGTTTTTATGATCTTTATAATACAGTCTATCCTTTAATCAACTTTATGAGAGACAATAAGATTATCATGGACTAAAAGGAATCTAATGTTCATCACCATACTTAGTGGGTGCTATATTATGACAAGGTTATTTCTCTTGTCTTGGAGATAATGCTAGACATGCATCATGATTCTGTGACTAGTATTATGCTACTGTAATTTCTGAGCTTTTAACCGACACTTAACATTTTACCCAACATATTAAATTATATAAAAGGTAGTGGACCATGGTGTAAGATATTGTGCAGAATGTATCTTAATATTATGATCAACTCTCTATTAATATACAGTATTTATGTGGCATAAACAAAAAACATTATAATTATTATAATTAAAACGATTTTACAGAAATCCAAATGAGAATCTAATAAAGGACTACCAAACAACCACGTCAAAATAGAAAGCTAGATTCTTCACAAGTCTCTTGTGGCTAGAAATTGCTGGGATATTTTTTCCACAGATGCTTTCCCTATTGACTCCTCTTGCAATTAAGTTGACAAGAAGTCAGCTCTGTGTGCTTCTCTCCAGAGGCACTTAAGAGTGGGCGATGCTAGTCCTGAGGAACAAATAGCTCACAGATATTACTGATTCCTCTTTCATAGATGATTCAACCTCTGGAGACAGTAATTCCTAGAAAGATATAAACTATGAAAGGAAACCCATAAACTATAAACTTTCACAGAGATTAGAGAGAGGCTGAGCGGGTCTGAAGAAGGGGGAGGCTGAGCGAAAGCTGGAAGCTATCTCACCGACCAAGAGACAAGCCCTGTAAGATGGGTTTAGACTCCAGGCACTGCAGCAGGAGGGTGAGCAGTCCTGTGACAGAACCCTCTGTGACTCATGGCACCTCACTCTGGCACCTTGACCTCCATCAGGTGATGAGTTCGAATTCTCTCCAGTAGATTCTTGAAGACTGACTGGCAGAAGGTTTCTTTGGCTTTGCACTTGCCTCATTTATGCCATGAGGATTTGTTCCTTAGCAGTGCTGAGTTCATTGGTGAAATGAAACAAGAAGTACAGACATCAGATCCTTACTGAGATGGAGAGAACTCAATTTACCAAATTTAGAAATTCTTCAACTAGTGCTGCTTTATATGTTCTTCTGTTTTTCTCTCCTATTTCTGGGAAATCTCATGACTCATATTATATGAGACTTAAAGTTGTGCCACTGGTGCTCTGTTCTTTTGTTTTTGTCTTTCTCTTGTCTATTTCAGGTAATTTCAACTTCTCTGTGATGAGATCTACCTTGTTTTGGTTTGTTTGTTTTTTTATTTCCATGGCTATGCTGCTCATGACATTCGGGGTGTTTTTCATCTAAGCTACTGTGTATGCATGTGCATGTTTAGTCTTTAGAAGTTCATTTTGAAGATCAGAATACCTTCCATGTCTCTCCTTCATGCTTCCTTCTACCTTCTGAAATGTGGATATCTAACTGTTCTTACAGAGTTTTCTATTGATTCTACCAACAGTGCCATTCTGAGTCTATTTCTAGTGAATGATTTTTCTCTTCTTCATTGTTCCTATTTTTTGGCATCCTTGGCTACCTGATATATTTTTATTGGATGCTAAACATAATGAGTTTGGGGCTGGGTATTTGGCTCAGTGGTTCTGCCACCTGCTTCGCAAGTGCAAGGACCTGAGTTCAATCCCCAGTGCCAATAAACAAACTAACAAACATAATGAGTTTTATCTTGTTTGGGGCTGAATATTTTTGTACTCGTCTAAATGCTCTTAAGTCATTTTCCAGGGTGCTGTTAAGGTATGTAGGAATAATTTTCTAATTTTAAAGTGCTTTGGTGAGATTGGAGCAATATTTAATATAGGTCAATCTTTTTTTCTATACCATGGAGAGAGTACCTTTTGATATGTTTAACTCATCTGAGGGTTTTCTGCTCTGGCTAGTGGAAACACAAACTATCCATGGTCCTATGTGAGTTCTAGAAATTTCTATCTCTGCCTTTCTTTTTTGAGAGGCTCCTTCCTTGGCCGTCTTCTCTTTCCATCCACATGATGATTGTTATCCAGTGGAAAATTCAAGCAGAGGTCTCTGTGAATCTTGGGTATAGTTTTTCCTTCTGTTATTTTGCAACATGAATTGCTGCCTTGGCCTTTACCAATTCTCTTCTTGGACATGGAAACCTAAATTTAACACTCAGTTAAATTTAATGATCACATTTCTGTTTTACAAAAAGAAAAGTCATTTTTAGTGCAATTTGGAAAATGAATCAGAAGGTATAGGACTATTCAGAGTCGCTGTACCACAGTCTAAGAATTGGGATCTTAACCAAACACTGCAATAAGGTGGAGAAGAACTCATGTTTTGAGAGCTGTTTAGGAGGGAAAATGAAGAAAATTTAGTTATCAGCTAATCACAGGTTGGAAGAGAAAAAAAAAAAAAAAAAAAACTGAGATTGATTCTTAGGCTCCTGTGCTAGATAACTGAGGGAAAGGTTCATTTTCATCAAAATAGAAAAAGAAGATTGAAATACCTTGCCACACAACCATCTCTACATAAAATGATGGAGGCTAAGAGAGCCAAGGCATTGAGTTGTTCCAACAGGAGACTCACTCAGTGGCATTTAAGGATATTTTTGTTTGTTCTTAGACTTGGTAACTTTCTAATGAGAAAATAGATGCTTTTCTGTTGAATTTAAGAGTGCAGTCAGAGTAATTCAAAAGGTGATTTGGACCAGAACAGGTCACACTACACTTTGGATCTTAAATATCTCCCAAAGCACCATGTGTTGGAAATTTGGTCCCCAGCCCAAGGCACTGTTGGAGGCAGAACCCTCGGAGGTGGGTCCTAGTAGAAGGAAGCCAGGTCCCTGTGGGTGTTCTCTTGAAGACATTACTGGGACCAGGGCCTTTGATACACTTTTCTTCTTATCACCATGAGTTGAGGATGCTCTTTGCCACTCACTCCCACCATGATGTGCCGCCATGCCACAGGCCCCAGAGCAGTGGACCGACTGTCCATAGACAGCCCGCTAAACCTCTGAGCCATAATGAACCTTTCATCTTTGTTTGTTTGTTTTTTAAAGAAAGATAAGGCTAAATTGAGCGGCAAATAAGGATAATGTGTTCCATTTTGCACATGTAAATTTTAGATGGATGTGAAACATCTAAAAGAATATATACAAAGTATTTTGGCTTACTGAAATATGGCTCACTAAATAGCTATGATATACAACACCCTTTGCTGGGATTAGGAAGGAAGTGGTAAATAAATGCAATATCTTTTGTTGGTAAAATACAAGAAAGCCTAATTTCTTAATTAACAAAATATAAAACCTGAAAATTCTGGACAGCAGTTCTAAGTCTAAAAGTTAGGATCAATAAAATTAATTAAAATTATCATTTCCTCCAAAAATAATCTCCCCAGTCATTTTTGGGAACTTGTGAGCCCTCCACCTAATATAACATTCAGGCCAGCGCTGACTCTTGGCCAAACTAATTTTGTCCTTCTGCTTCCAAGTAGAAGATTAGAAGCAGGGAGGGAACTGCTAAAGGCAGTTATATTTTCAGTAGTGTGAAGGGAGAACTGACAGCTTGACAAGAAGGATGGGAAAATAAAATATAGAAAGTACTGCTAAGCCCCGCAATCTAGGTCCTAGATATATCACAAGCTCTTTGTTTTCCTGTGTATTGCAACCCAAGACAACCAATGATTGTTATATTTTCAGCAAAAGAAGAAAAAATTTTCTTTATATTCATTTGTTAATGTAATAAGTGCATAATATACATGCAAAATACACATTTAATAGATTTTTATAACACTACTTGCTACAAATGTACATTCATTAAAACATACATACCTAATTATACATCCAATATTATATTTAAGATGCCCAAATGGAACAATGAAGTCTTTAGAAGAAAGAATAAATGACGTTTGAATCTATCTAATTGAATTTACATCTCACTTCTAATTTTCTTGGCCATTACTGGCCATGCACAAAAATGGTGGCCATGATAATTTTACATTAATTTTTTGAGGGGGTTATCTACTCTGTCAAGATTTCCAAATAGCTCAGTTCAGATAAAAAATGCAAGTATAAAATGAGGCACTTTTTTTCTTTAATAAATTTGGCAGAAGCAAAGAGTTCAGTTTGGCAAAGGTGTGTATCAATTCTAAATATCTGAACCTAATTTAGGACTGATTTTGTAGTGAATTTTTATGCTGAAGATCTGTGAAGAATATCACCAATTAGATGGACAGAGAAAGGTACACAAGAAATTCACATACAATGTTTATGGGTACTCAATGGATAGAATAGGGAGAACTCATTTTATTTTATATTTATAAAGTATATATACTTGTAAACCATAACATGAAAGTTTGAAACATATTTAAAAGTATAACATAAAAATATAAAGTAAATATTAGATGAAGTTTGATCTTGTTAATAAAACAATTATGAGGAGCATAAATACTTGTTTCAAGTTTTTTCTAAATTAAATTTCTTAACAGAAAAAATACTATAATGCAAAGTTAAAATATAAGATACATCAAATCAAATTTTTTCTAACTAGCTACTGGACAATAAGATTGATTTATAACTTTATTTTGAAAAATATTTTTGGTACATTTTAGATATACAATACAGTTACATTCATCATTGGGATCTTGTACATTTTCAAGATATATCTTGGTTCTTACTTTTTCCCTATTCCTTTGACCTCCCTTCACCCCCTCCATTATTGAAGGAAAGTTAAAATAAGAGAAAAACATTAAATGAAATACTGTATTAGAAGCAATAAAAATTGAAGCTACAAAATGCTCAATGTTGTCATATAAAGTTTGAGAATCCAGGGTTTCATGGAAAAGTGCAAACAGATTAGAAAGAAAATGATACAAATAGGAGAACAAATGTAAAATAGTTTAAAATGTGATGTGTATATGTACCAATGAGTCATATACTAGTGAAAACTTTTAAAATATATATTAATAATAGCAATGTCTCTAGAAAAAATTGATGCAATGAATAAAGAGATAATAATAAATAGAGGTAGGGCCAGGGATTTAGCTCAGTTGTTCCAGCGCCTGCTTCACAAACATAAGAACCCGCGTTCGATCTCTGGTACCAAAAAATGAATGAATAAATAAATAATAATAAATAAAGGTATGTGTCAAGTGCTATGAAATTCAGGGCTGTTGTAAAACAAAATGACTTTAGTTTTTAAAAATATAAGCAAAATTGGAAGAATCCAATTTTATTAACAAAATAACTATCATGATCTAAGAAAATTTTAGATTCTGCATATCAAAAAGGATCCGTGCCTAAGAATAAAATAGTTAAAAAGAGAATAAGGCTATCACTTCTGCGTCTTCCCTTTCTCCACTGGAGTTAAAGGCACCATGGCTTAGCAGTATTTGTAGTGGAATCCAGTCAGACTTAAAAACCAAACAACCCCATGGAAAAGTAAAATCTTAAAGAACATGTGCAGAGGGAAACGACCTTGCAATTTTGTTTGTGAAGTCAGCATAACATTGCTTTTCAAAATCTGTTAAAGAAACATGAAAATGGATGCCAAAAAAACACTCAGTAAAATTTAGAAAATTTAGAAAATTGAGCATCACATTTTAAACAAGAGTGCATGAAAAAACAGGATTCCTAGCAACAAAGTAAGGATCAACTGCTATTATGAAAGCATTTAGTCTGGTTTACTATGTCAACAGATAAAAGGGAGAAAACTATCACATAATTTTCAGAGTTGCTAGAGTACATATGAAAATATACATATTTATTTATGAATGTAAATAAGCTTTGTAATGTGGAAATGGGATACAGGTGTTTTTAACCTGATAAATTAACACACGTACATGATTCCTATGCACAGACACATGTATAAACACATGTTGTGTTTCATATCTAAATGCCTCTCAAAAGCCTCATGTGCTCTTATTTGGCCTTGGGGAGGCGATTGGGTCGTGGTGTGATACTCATCAGAGACTCGGCTGATACCTCCACAGCTGTGTGTGATAACGGTGGGTGACGGCCGCGGGAAGAACCGGGCCCTGGAGGTGGCTGGAGGGGTAGCTCCCCGTACCTCCTTCCTTGATCCCTCTCTGCTTCCTGCCTCCTTGTCATGAGCTACTTCTCCTCTGTCACGCTCTGTTGCCAGGCTGCCCGACCTTGGAGCCAGCTGACTATGGACTGAACCTCTACAAACTGTGAGCCAAAATAAACCTCTCCTCCTTTAACTGGTGCGCGTCAGGTACGTTGCCCCAACAATGAGAAAGTAACCAAGACAACACGTGAGACCACATGAAAAAGTTAAACAGTTTTCTTAATGATGAGAAACTTGATGCATTTTCATTAAGAGGCAATCGTGGAAGGCTACTGTTACAATCACTAAACACTATTTAGAAGGATTGGTTAATAGAACAGAAATCATGGGTAAAATTTTTGAAAAGAAGGAAACAAAATTATCATTAATTGATAAATTTGGGTTGAATAAATTCAGAAGTGAAAATAAATTGACAATTATTACAATGAAAAATATTAATGTGTTAGGAAACAATATACAAAAACATATAATTATAAAAGTGTACAAGTAATAACCAATAGAAGATGAAACAATTATACCTAACACTTTCAAATCCCAAAACAGTGATACTGGTATTTTTTTTTGCATAGATAAGCTAAATTTTCTGAAGATATAAATTTTTGCTCCATCTATGCATAATTTATGCATCTATTATATGTGAATAATAATGTGCATTTATCTATTGGTTTTTACTCAGGTTATGTCAGACTATAAATCTAAAAAATAAAAATAGTAACATATATTTACTTTTCTTACCTGATATTAGAATTTTATAAAGTGCTAATAATTAAAATGGTCTTCTCAGTGCATTGATTTATATAGGTTAAGAAAACAGAGTTAGAATACCCTATAGAAATATATATTATAAATATGCTTATATTATAAATATGGTTATATATTATAAATATGCTTATATATATTGTATGTCTACCTACCTAGTTATGGAGCAATGTATCTATACAGTTAGAAATTTTTTTTTCCTCAAAAGGATAGTAAAGTTATTGGTATTGTCACCGATAATTTATACTTAGGGGTCCTATGTAAAACTTTTCTTTTATATCCTGGGAGAGATATGAATAATGAATGTACTTTGAAGATTTTCCTCTTATTACAAACCTTTATGTGAAATACTGTTTTTGAAACCTATTAATCCTTCAATACTGAGTTTAACGATCCCACATACAATTAGAAGCCAGCTACTAATTCTTCGTATCGTACAGATTGGCAAAATGACTATATAAATTTATGTCTAGATAAAAATTAGGACATGCTTTTCTTTCACTTCAATAAGAATGTTTTCAAATCTTCTTTTGCCTCTTTTTTTTTGGGGGGGGGCGTAAATATTTGCTTTCTCAAACCTGGAACAGACATTGCCTTTCCTCACTGTTTCTCTAGCTTTATTCATCTGAGAGCACTGCTTTCAAATGACCACTAGTATTTTAAGCACCAACCCAACTTCTACTGAGTACAGATTTCCTTCTCCTCCTCCTTTCATTCCAAAGTTTTTTGGCTGATGACTTTGAACATTTTTATAGCTAAATAAACAGTGATGGATATGTTATATTTATGATGTCATCTTCTAGCTTCCAAAATATTTAGGAATCTCACATGAACCTTTTCCAAAGCAATGTACATGTGGTCAAATTTTACATTTATGACATACCTAGCTTTTTATCTTTGATAATGTGTTGCCTTTCCAATTTTGTTCCATCTACTTTTAGACTGGTTTGAGAAAGGGAAATAAACTTAACTCTCTAGAGTTAATTCTCCAGAGTGAATGTGAGGTAATATTATATTGCGTTGCTTTGGAAATACTTTATTTTAGAATTAAGCTTTCAATAATAATAATTGTCATCCTTTGGATAAAAAATTACATATTTATATTTTAATAAGAATCAGAACGTTTTTTCTCAATTCCTTCAATAATATTTTTTTTCCTCATTGAGTTTATTGGTATATTTCAGGTATACAGTACAGCTACATTCATCATTGAGATCTTGTACCTTTACAGGACAGGTCTTGGCTCTCATTTTTCCCTCTTGTCCCTGCCCTTCCTTCACTCCTCCTCCCTCCCGCTTTACAAACACTTCATTTCTATTTCTTCATTTTCTCATATTTTTTCTTTTCCCTTATTAGCTTTCCCCTACCCTTCCCATTTTCCCTATACATTTAGCCCCTTTCTTCCTATTTCACATTGTCCATTATATCATTAGAATCTTATGTACTATTATAGTTTATTCTAAATATTTTAATCTAAAGTATTACTTCACTTCATTTGCTAAAAAGAAAATACAAAAATAATTCAGTTTATGAAAATGTCTCCCTATACCCTATACATTTAGCCCCTTTCTTCCTATTTCACATTGTCCATTATATCATTAGAATCTTATGTACTATTATAGTTTATTCTAAATATTTTAATCTAAAGTATTACTTCACTTCATTTGCTAAAAAGAAAATACAAAAATAATTCAGTTTATGAAAATGTCACAGATGACTGTGCATACTTTCATTTATTTATGCTTTATATTACAAGCCCAGTATTTTTATATTAAAAAATAATGCTCGATTGGCAACGAGGTGGAGCAGCTTTAAGTACCACCTTCCAAAGGAGAGGCAGCCATATCTTTATTGTTGTTATCTGTTCTTTTGTTATAAAGAAAAAATTAGGGAGACTAAAAGGAAAAGATACTAGCTCTGTCTAATATCTGACTGGTGAATATACTGACTGATATAAACTTGCCGTGCTATAATTTGTACAGCACAAGTTGAGACACCGAAGGCTAGCCTGCAGGTTGTGAAAACTATCCAGGTCCTTCCCAGTAACAGAATCAGGTCTCTTTAATGTCCTCTGTAATGTCCTGGTATCTGTATTTTGATTTAAAAAATTGGGTTATCTTTTATATTCCTTTTAGAATAATCAGAAAGTGTTTCCTTAATTTTCAAATACTGTAATCTTGATAAAATTGGTTAATACCAATAATTTTGCTTAAAGTTTTAGTTCAGTTAACCTAAAAATAAATTTTAAAATATAATAACATACTAACAAGTACAGCTCTACAAACATTTTGTTTTTTTTTTTAGCATAGGCTTATATCATCTTTTTAAAGATAGTAAGAAAAATACTTGCAATTATATGTTCTTTTAATATTTTATTATATTGCCAATTATTCTGTTCAATTTTCTGCCTTGGTACCATTACCATATCTGTGATTTCAATGTGCTTGCTGGTCCAATAAATTCATTAAATTCACCAAATGATAACAACTATAAATGTCAGTTTATAGTTGTATCTATAAGTATGTTAGTTTATATCTGTTATTTTATGGTTTATGTCTAATGTTATAGATAATAGCTATGACATTAAATGTTAGCTATATTAGTAATTCATGATTGCTTTGGGCCTTTTATTTTAGAGCCAATCTCTCCCAGTCTGTAGTAATCATATGTATTCTGGTCTCTACTTTGCCACAATTGCTACCCTACCGGCCTACCTTTTTTCAAATGTCAAATAAAAATTGAGTATCTTCTGAAATTCTGCCACTGCAATA
Source organism: Fukomys damarensis (assembly GCF_012274545.1). Lineage (NCBI taxonomy): Eukaryota > Metazoa > Chordata > Mammalia > Rodentia > Bathyergidae > Fukomys > Fukomys damarensis. The sequence continues at coordinate 27,337,410 of NW_022900918.1, read as the reverse complement.
GTCACCTCTCTTGCTCTTATTCACACTGAAACTGTACATCTTTGTTGTTGTTTCTCTAAAACACTTCCTTTAGAACCTGTCTTTGAGTATTTGAAGATAATCAGAATCAACTGAATTACAGAAAAATCGCTAAGCCCTGCACTATATTGTCAATATTTGTCAAGAACGTAGTGATATTGATTTGTTGTACTCCTGTCTTGCGTATTTTCTAGTTCTACATTTCTTCAAACATCTGTCACAGATAGCATTTATCTGTAGCTCTGAAACAGCTTGAAGTTGGGAAGAACAATGGAATTACTGCTCTCCTGGAGGCAAGCCAGCTTATTAGGATTCTCTCTGCTTCACTACTTATCTGCATCTTTGAGATTGTCATACTTTCGCATTGCAAAATGTTCCGACATACTCTTCAATCTGTGATGTTAGAAACCTTTTTGTTTTCCTAAGTTATTTGTTACACAATGAACTGAATAATTAAAAAAAATAATATACTAGGCAGATGATTAGTATATGCATTAGGGACCGGGGCAAGAATTAAGAACAAATGACAGAAATTTCCCAAGATATAAACAAAATAGCTAGTAATCCCCAGAGACCTGATAATGTCTAGCTGTGTCTCACTAAGAGGAGGGCACATTGCCTTTCCTTCTAAACACCCTCACACCCAGTTTTCCCTCTGTGGCCAAGTTAAGGGAAGCGCTGGGCTCACTTAATGGGAGAACACACTCCTTTCTACTTGAAGACTGCTTTGTTTAAGAGTGAATTACCACTTCTAAAACCAAGTGAGGGCAGCACCAAGAGAATTCTGGTAAAAATTCAGGATCCCTACAGGAGAGAGCACTGGTTTCTCCTCTCTTGACCATTGCCCATAGTACACTAGCAACAATAGACTTATCCTGGGACTGTGGTTGGAACAGAAGCCATTCCCAAAGGCTACTGAACTAAGAGAGGACGCGCGATTCAGTTCGCGGAGGGGAGAAGTTGGCAGAAGCACTGAGCAACAAGCAGGCCAGAAGGGCATTTGGTGTATTGTGAGTGATAGGAATATGGAAAGAGGCTGCACCAATTCCTAATTTTTCCAGGGCCCTGAGGATATGGAAACATCCTCAGAAAGTCTCCTAGTTCTGAGAGAAGAATATACAGGTGAAGACAATGACAAATTCTATGGGTATAGCTTGGAGAAGGAGCTGGGACATTTAAAAGCTTAGAAAAGGCTAACAGAAGGTCCATTGCCCCCGCTAGGGTCTTCAGTTATTAAAAGGACCTAAACCCATACCCAGAACTTCAGATGAATCGGGTTTGAATCACAGTGAAGCTGAGAACACACTGCCAACAAGAGAGGCAGCTGGTCTCGCTAAGACTCTGCTTCTTTCACTTTCACTAGTCCCTGGTTTGCATGTGAGAGGGTAGTCCTGGATGTGGGAGAGGGCAGATCTAATCAGTAATCTAATCAGTAACTTCTTTCCGACTTTTAGGTTTAGGCAGTAAAGGAAATTTGAAATTAGTCTCTGCAGGCCCTTCCATCCGTCTCTGTCTGTCTGGCTGGCTGGCTGGCACTACAGTAACCCCTATGTGGAACCTCCTTGACTTAAGTCACGCTTAGTGTTGGCAAGTTGTGAAGGATGCCGAGGCGACATTGTTCACAGATAAAAATAGACTCAAATGAACAAAGTATCCAATACCTCTGTCTAGTCTACCACATCTTTGTTACATCACGTATCATCAAAAAAGAAAAACATACTATCCAGGAAGAAAATATATGACCTTGACTGGAATTCATTTGTGATGTCTATTTCAGGGAGCCTTAATACTTTGGGCAGGCTGCAAGAGGAGAAATATATACGGATAGAAAAGGAGAGACCGAAGGGAGAAGGTAAGAAGGTAGAATAGATAAATTTTTATGTCAATCTCAGTATAAAATATATTTTGAAGCCAATTATACTACATCTTCCCTAATTACTACTTTGCAACTGTTCCTTAAATTCAAGTGTAATTTACAGAGGCTGAAAACAAGCAGGGAAACTCTTGTATAATTTGAAACCAATAAATATGTGTCATCATGGACTGCTCGCGAAGGTTTTATTGCTAATGCATGTAGACATGCTGTATTTTATAACTTACAGTAAATATGTTGTCGCGTAGCAACTGCAGACATGAATGCATATTTCAGAGGTGGTGATGTCTTTTAATATATCAAAAAAATAAGCTCTTTGCAAATCTATGATTGTTGCCTGACCACGGATTACCCCAACAGCACAGTGACTAAAGATGTAATAGTGATGGAAACTTGTGCAAAGTGCCGCTAATAAACAAACCCAGTTCTGTAAACTGTACCTGCCATGCTGGATGAGTAGTTATACCATTGCAGAAATGATAAATCAGGCCATGCTATGTTCAATGGAAAAATGAAGTATTCATTGCCCCTCTTGTTGCTAAAGGTGAAACCTGCTTTCTGGGACCCATCAGTTAGAAGGGATATAATCTGACAAGATAATTATTTTTAAAGACTGCATGTTTGGCTCTATGGCATGAAAATATTTATTTTATAAATATTACCTGCCCTTCTTGTGATTTGGTGAAGGGGAAAATTAAAACCCCATTGAGATTCAAAGGAGGATGATTTTAAAAGTGAGAATTTTTGAATGGTGTTGATTATGATTGAGATTCTTAGCTTAATTAATTAACAAAAACATTTTAAAATTTTCAACAACTTTAAAAGTCCAAAATTTTAGCAACAAATAATAATTTTTATTATATTATGCAAGACAAAATACAAAATGGTGAAGCAAGTGTACAAACTCTGTTTATATTTACTTGACTGGAAATTCGTCTAAGCCACTAATAATTTTACATTTATTAGAATAATTTTTAAATGTTACAGGAAAATTTTACCCCTAGGTTCTTTCCATATGTGACTAGCAGAATTATATTGCAGCTCATCTAAGCCAGACCATGTTTAGCCTAACCTAGCATCAAATTATCATCTTTTCCAAAACATCAGGGTTTAAAAAATACTGAAAATGAGTATAGACCTTAGCTAAGTCTCATTTAACAAAGCTGCAAGGAAGGATTCCGTAATGCAGCACATATCATACCATGCGTACATTTCTCTTTAGACCTCTCTCTCCCCACGGTCTTTCAACACACATAGATGCTACTTTTCTTTACCTCACTTATGTCCCCTCATATCACAGGGCTTTAGTGTCCTCCCATCTCTGGGCAGTAGTTATCAGTTTCCATACCCTCGCTGTTCCATGTTATGAACTTAATAGCCTCCCACATCAAGTGTTTCTTGAAAAAAAAAAAAAAAGAGATACACATTCTTATTTAGTCTGATGGGATCCTGAGAATAGAATTTCAGCATTTGATCATGTTATTTTCCAAGAAATTCGTTACTTTTCCTTTATGGGAGTCAAAGTTCTGCCTGTTTGTTTTAACTTTGTCAGAATCAGCACTAGAAAATTTGAGAAAGTTACAATTATTACCGATTATAAAATATTATTTGAGACAAACAATTGACTTCAATTGATTGAGTGTGTGGTGTGACTGATACGGAATACATTTCACCACAGTGAGACAGAAAGGCACTACTAGGGACCTGGAACTCAAAAATCCTTGATCTTACTACTCTGACTGAGGCAGGCTCCTAAGAGAAAAGCACTGAGGACATAGAAAATGTCTTACATTCTTCAACATTAAAGCTTCTGCCCACACAGCCAGTTACCTCTGGTGCCTTATTAACAACTCTGAATCTCAAGTTCAGTCCTCTGTCTGCTGGACTAAAGGCTTAGATGCTGTGTGTTCCATCTCTACCTCATCTTGACTCTTGAGTCTTAACCACTTCATTGATGACGAAAGACAACAATAACTTTAAAAAAAAAGATGCTAAGGGAAGTAGAGTTTTTCTTAAAACTGGAAACACCTGAATTATTCCATTCAGAGAATACGCTCACGTCTTATAAGATCTTAGTAGTGGATTCGGGGGTGGGAACATTGACAGAATGTATGGCATTAAATTTCACCAGAAAAAAAAATTACCTATTTTTTTCATCAAATTCTACATTTTATCCTCTACCATTTTCTCTTTGATGTAGATGAGCTTATGTTACCTCCCTTCTCTTGTTGAAGTTGGGATATAGAGCTCATAGTACACATTAAAATGTTAGGTTTTGAGGGCCGGAAAATTAGCTCAGCGGTTTGGGGGGCCTGCCTCGCAAGTGCAAGGACTCAGTTTGATCCCCGGTACCAAAGGAAAAAAAAAAGTGAGATATATAATTACAGTTGTTTGGTAAGAGCTAATTTATCATTCTTTAATTCTTCATCTCACATTATGCAGTCAAGAATAGTTTTCCCATGATGTTTTGCAACGTTAAAAGCATGACTATGGATAGTTTTATATCCCAGCTAATATACATTTTACAGCATTTTATGGGTTAGATTGAAAATGTCCCCCAAATTCTTACATATGTGAAAGACAATGAGATCATGGTGGCGTTATACTCATCAGCAGATTAATCCGTGACGAATCCACAGCTGAACGTGCTTGGGGGTGGGGGCTTGGCAGAGGTGGTTCACCGGGGCTATGACCTGAAGGGTGCACCTCCCTCCTCAGCTTGTCCTTTCTTTCTCTGCTATGTGGTCACCATGTTATAAGCGGTGTTCTTCTTCCAGACCCTCCCACCATATCCTTCCTGCCTCGGAGTCAGCCTGCATAACTGAATCCTGTAGAAACCGCGAGCCAAAGTAAACCTTTCCTCCTTTAGCACATGGGGCTTTGCTGAAATATTTTAGATCCAAAAATATCATTGACCCTTCCTAGCTCTAGACTTAAATCATACTGAAAATTATGTGAACGGACATGGCAGAAATAAGGTTTGGAAACGTTTTTCTTAAAAGGCTTTCTTAGAACCCAGGTTCTTTTCTTATGTACTGAAATTTAAATATCAGCAGTAGCGTGTCTTAGGGAAATGACTGAATATAATTGCATTTCCAAAACGTTTGCAAAATCCAGAAAGGACTACCATAGTTCTCCCTTATCAGAAATTTCATTTTCCATGGTATCTATTACCTATGGTCAAACATGGTTCGTTGAAAGATATTAAATGGAAAATTCCAAAAATAATTTGTAAATTGAAAATTACACTCTATTCTGAGTATCATGGTAAAATCTCTTTATATTTTTCAGTGTTTAGAATTATGCATATTACTTTAATTTAAATGAAGTTAATTGACATCTTATCTGTGCATAGGATGCATTAGGCTAAAAATAATTTGTGAGTTATTTTGCAAAGATATTTATAAAAAAAGTTTGTTTTGAAAATATACTGCTCTGTTTTAAATAACAAATATGTTTTAGTACATGTGAATATGAAGTCATATCGCTTCTCGGCCTTTTGGCTAAGATCAAGTGAATATGAAGTCATACATAAAATGCATTTATTAGGGCGATAAGGAAATCCAGTATGACAAAAAAAATCAAATATGTTACCTTAAAAATAAAATACACATTACAACTGATTATTAATCTGGTAGAATAAACTTGACTCTAAATTCTTATCAAGTTATCTATCTGTGTAAATGAAACATGCTCATTGATATGTAAAAGATTACTCATAATTGCTTGACAAGAAGAACCTTAAGTATATTCTTCATTTTTAATACAATGTAAGTGATTTAGTTTTAAGAAAATTATCATTTTTCTGCAATTACTTTTGCAGCTCCCATTATAAAGTGACAGTTGTGATTTAACAAAGTATTTTTAATATAGACATGACTGAATTTGCTCTTGGATGCTTACTATGTGGGCCAATATAGATATAAAGTTAAATGTAATAAATTCTTAATTTGTCTTACATGAAAATATTAATATCATTAATAGATGTTAATCATGTCAAGACTTAAAGAATGTTTAACATTTTATAGAAGCATAGCCATTGCTTCATATCCTTGTTTATTTCTCATAGTTCTCTTCAATTTTAGTGTTTGTGGTCAATAAGATCACTGAAGGCCTAAATATTAAAGCTTTATTTAGACAGAGTATTATTTTTAACACTATTTTGTATTATTTTAAACACTTACTGATGTTTGGAGTTACTCAGTTTATCAGCAGCATCTCTATCAATACAAAACTTGAAACACATAACACTTATAAAAATCCTTAGGAAAAAATGAAGAAGTATTAAAACGACCTGTTTTTGATCTTTGGTCTGTCTGGTCACCTATCCTACCCTTCCCTAGAATTAGTTTACTAGGAAGGGTCAGCAATTTTCTTCTATGGTTCTACAGATCATGAAGTGTAACCTAAACTAAGAATTTGGTAACTGTAATTCAAATCAACCTAAATATATAATATGTATATATTTAATAATATTTAATAATTTAATATTTAATTTTTATGTTTTCCCTTTGGCCAAGGATGTAGCTCAGCAGCACTGGGCCTGCCTCATAAGCAAGGTCCTAATTTGATTCCTGGTACCAAAAATAAAATTTATTTCTTACAATAATCTATCATTAGTTTGTCAGGGATTAGAATATCTATGATAAGCACCCCTGGAAAACTGAATACTACCTTAATATGCCTTGAAGGATGCAAGTATATAAAAACAAAGATAGTCGTTTGTAATTAAAATACTTAAGAGCTCTTGCCAAAAGAAAGACAGTGATTCTTTTTTAAATATCTATATGTAAAGAACTCCCATAGTTTGATTTTGAAAATTCTAGAAAAGCAAAATTTTTGTATTTTCTTAAAATTAGCGCAATGGTGAAGACAGATGGCCAATACATATAAAATGAGAAAAAGTAGAAATGTGTGTCAAGTGGAACTTTTGTGAGAGTTACATAGGGGAGGGAAGTGACGAATGAGAGACTTGAGTAGTATCTGACTGGGATACAGAGCTACAAATGGAACTACATGAGCTGTCAGTGAAAAATCAAGAGAAACGAAAACCCCGGAAAGGGGCAAGTGGGAAAAAGATGAAGTGGGAACCTAGTGAACAAGAAATCTGTGGCAAGACATGGTTTTGTGGTTAATTAATTGAGTTTTAGAATGGGAAGAACTAAAGAATGAAGCTGAGTTGCAGTTGTTATTTTTAAATGACACCATCGGCTTCTAGGTGCAGAATGGATTCTAAGAAAATATTTAATATGGGGAAATGCAGTGGAAGAAAGTAAAGGAAACTGAGATAGACTCTCTGCAGAAGGAGGTACAGGGGCGGTGATGGATGAGGAGCGCATAGGTTTGAGATATGCACTGGTCGTGGTGTCGGTTTAGTTCCGTGCGCCTTTGATGGGGGTGGGATATTAAGATTAAAGAGTGGAGTCAATGGATATGCTTGCTTTATTGAGTTGAACAACCTCGTGAATTATGGTGCCAGAATGGAGCGTGATCAGACAGGAAAGCCGAAGTCTAAAGCAGGCTGTGGTGGAGGTAGAACCACGAATGAAGGCATGATTATCTTCACTGAGTAGGGGCGAGGCAGGCATTTATTTCAACGTCCACTTATTTATCATTGTCCATAAAGAATTAGATCCAGGACAATTGTGGGTACCGAAACAGAAGGATGTGAAGTCCACGATATAAAATGGAATAATAGTTTCACTGCATTGTATGTGTTCTTTTTCAATTTTTAGATTTATTACCTGATTTATTGAAATAAAATTTCAAAATAGCATTTGGAATAAAGGTATCTCTGACTTTATAAAGTGGACCATGCTTACATATTTATGTATATTATACTAATTGTTTTTTTATAATTTCTTTATTTTCACTAATATTTTGCCTATTTTATATTTCATGGAGTTGTGCCTTTTTTCCCCTTGAGTTCCTACAATTAGTTATTCATTTTATTTTGTACATAAGAATAAATGAAAGATTTTCCTGTGTCACCAAATTATCCTTTTAGATCATGCTTCTTATAAAATGCCTATTTACAGCTGGGAATTTAGCTCAGTGGTGTCACCACCTTCCTTGCACACACAAGGACTGGAGTTCAATCTCCAGTATCAAAAATAAATAAATAAATAAAACAAAATAAAAAATAAAATGTCTATTTGCAGTGGAGTATTTCAATAACAAAATAGTATAATGCTTTGTATGAGTATATTAAGTATTGCCAATAAGTTTAGTATTTTAAAAATTCATTTCCTAAGATATATTGTAGTAAAACAGGGTCAATAATGTTATATAATAGATTTCCTACTAATATACTAATTTGACTGTGCATTTTAATACCAAAAGTATACTATAGTGTTCATAAATCATGGATGTCTCTCTTGTTCACTTACCAGCTGTGGCCTACATGACTTCTCTACATCTCTAGACTTTTCTTCACTCATTTTCTACTTACAATAAGTAGCTTGGCAAAAGACTAAAACATTGAGAAAGTATTTAGTCTGTATTCCTATAGAAGCTTGCTGAAGAAAGCACAGCACAGTTTTTATATTAAATTATCCTGTAGGGATCAACATACATTTTTTAGAACACTTAATTCTTTTGTCGTCATCTGTCTAGATTCTTTTATTTTACCAGGGCTGGGCAGGGTAAATTTTTATTTATGACAGTTTTTTTTTATTCACTTTACATGCTTTTAGTAAGGGTCTTGACTGTAGGAGTTTTTTTGTTTGCAGAAATTTGGAAAGCGTTGCATTCTTTGTAGTCTTTATATACCCAAAGACTCAAAAGAAATGTTAGCTGACCTATTTATGACTAAGAGAAATCTAGTTTACTGTTTACTGCAATAGTTAACAAAAATTATTTTGAGAAATAATGCTTTCTAGCATTCCAGAGACCACACTCTGTTAATGCTATTATAGACAATATATTTAAAAAACAGGTTCACAAAGGGTACATAGCATGCTCAAAACAATAAAAGATCGATCAGGATTGTAACCTTATATGATTAGTAATATCCCAAGAGGAAGGCCCTTTGAGGTTGGTCTTGTACATCCTCCATGATGATGCTAAACTGCATGTTATGTGGAAAAGTAGGCACACTGACAATTTTGCATTTACCACCTTACACTTCAGGCCCTACTGCCAAGGCAGGCCTCTCCTTTCGTGGCTCACGGATCAATATATTTGATTTTTGTCTGTTATCTTCCCAGCACCACCTGAGATAGAATATTCCTATCACCTATGAAATTGTCACACCACTAAGCCTTAAGTGTCAACATAAACACAACTGTGTGGTTAAGGGAGAAGTGACTGTGAAATCAGCGATCAGGTTTAGCCTCTGGCTCTACCACTGGTGAATTCCGTGATGTTTGGAAAGTAATTTCAATTACCTGGCTCCTCTTCTTCAAATGTGAAATGAAGGCAATTAGATGCATAAGACGATTTTAAAAGATTTAATTATGTGAAGCTTTTAAGGAAGAAAGCTTTACTGTTATGTCAGTTTGCTTTCTATAATTAATGAGATATCCCCTATTCAATGTGTGGAGGCTATAAAATTTTTGATTCATCATATCACACATTTTGCCCTTCTGCAGGATGAAATCTTTTTCCCAAACATATTTCTAAGGAAATTTAATTCTGAAATCAGAACTTGCATTTTGGACAGAATAAAAATTGAATGAAGAATTAAGAACTTGAAAAGGTGTTTGAAATAACCTTGCATTTCGGGGTCCCTTATGTTGTGGCAAAAATGTAAGGCTGAACAGGCTGAATGGTGCCAACAAGAGAGACAGACTTAACCACTGAATCTAAGGGACTATAACTTTCCACTCCTCCACACACTCTGTAGCCAAACATCTTAAGTATTTACTTGAGTAGAAAGATGGCTTTTCTGCCCAAAAGCATCTTCCATATTGTCAATTCCCGGCAAGTTCAATATTAGAACACTCAAAGACTTTTTAATTCTTCAAATGTTCCTCAACGGAGTTCAAATTACATTGTAGAATAATACTTTAGTGAATATTCCTTTATACAAAATTATTTTCTAGTGATGTTAGTCAGCCAAGGAGAGCAAGATAACGAGAAAATTGAGCAACAATGCATTACATGAATGAATGAGAACTGGCAGTGTTGAGATTTATTCCTTGAAAATAAATCTTGAAAAATTACTTGATAAAAGCAAACTTCATAATAGAGCACATAGAACACTACAGAAGCTAATCATCTTCCGATTTCATTGTTTTCCATGTTCCCACTCACTCTTACATTCCAGGTGTACATGGTATATCCCGAATCCTAAAACTGTAGGACTTTGTAGATGTTTGCCCTCAAAACAAGAGTTACCTTGCAATAATACTACCTAAGGATATGTGCTGCTGTCAGACACAAGTTACACAACTTCATAATTTTTCTCAGAAACAGCTCTAATAAGTTTTACTGACCTAATTATATAACTTAGTCTCTTATTTGTATAAAATTTATAAAGACTATAATGGGTAGAAAAGCTTATAATGTAAGAATTGAATTATTTTTCACACATACTCAAGGCTATGAGAAGTTAATAATAAATTATTCTAATGATAATGACTAAATTCAACATTTATGGAAAATTTCCACAAATGTACATAATAGCACAATACTTGATGCGCTTTGAAATGGCAGATTTCAATAAATATTGAAATTAGGTGATAATCACTAGCATTATGTATTATTTATCAGTTTGCAGATTGCCATGAATAGGAATGCCCTTTTACACATTAACTTCCCTTCAAGAAGCTTAGAGAAAAGATTTAATTCCGAATGCACTATTATTCTCCATATCTTTTTTTACCCTTCATTGGTTATTGTAGAAATGTGGGCATATTCTTGGGGCAGTAAGGGACCTCATTTTTATCCAGTCGTATCTAAAATAGCTCTGGGCTAAAAATATTCTCCATGGTATCCAAAGCAAATAACCTACCATACAATTTCATAGCTGATTCTTTGAAATTTTTGTTAAAAGTCAGCTCTAAAATATTTGGGATCTCACAGAAATAGAAATAGTTGCTTAGAAGTTATGGCCTGAGAGAAAGATAAGTGTTTTTAAGAAAGGACATAATCTTCAGTATTTAATAATAATCAGAATTTTCATTTGAATATGTATTAGAGAAACCATTGAAATAAATGCTATAATTAGAAGACAGTTGGGTTTTAAAGTTATTTGCAAAGGGAGAGGAAGATTCAGCTAATAAATATGACTAAAAATCTGGAGGACTAGTAATATTCCATATTACAGCTGTTTGAGAGTAAAACTAGATGTTTGAAGGAGAATTTTTGTCCAAGAAAATACTGTGAATGAATTAACTGCTAAAACTTATGTGTGGATTATGCCCTTGACTTTGGCATATGTTTTCTGAGATGTTGATGATAAAGGTATTGGCTGAAGACTCAACTCTCAAGCAGTTATTTACAAAGTGAGGGAGAACAGTAATGTTAGATAACCCTTGTCTATATCCCAGGACCATGGCTGGAGGAATGGAAACCCTCCACTTTCCCCAGTCCAAATACTGGGATAAACTCAGTGCAAAATTCGCTCAGGAATTGGCCTTCAGTGGTTATAATCATATTTTTAATGTACTCACGTTGTAACAGTTTAACCCTGGGTCTGTTTACGTTTTTTTTCCTTCAAAAATAAAATGATCTTATTGTGAATTTCTGGATAATTTATTTTGAATTTCCAGATACCTATCAAATCTGGACTTTTACAATCATAACGCACTCCATAGAAACTAATGTAAACAGTCTTTCAGAGCAGAGAGATCTACTACTTTTATTTTTTTAAATGTATGGGTATTAACTTTATTCCCTGCAAAATTTCCCTTCAGAAATTTTAGACTTAAAAAAGTGAAACGTGTACGTAAATTACCTTAGTGTGACATTCACTTTTAGTGAGACAATGGAAATACTAAATACTACCTGAAAATTAGAAGTTCAAACCTATTGTGGGCAATGTAGTAACTTTGCAAGATCCAGTCTTAAAATTTAAAAAGTTAAAAAGGGCTCAGGCTATAGGTCACTGCAAAGGCCCCACGTTCAATCACAAGTGCTCCCCCACACCACCAAGAGATGGTATTAAAGTAAGTAGACTGCATTACCTTAATGCTGTTTTAGCTGACATTGGGGAAACTTAAAAATTTCCTTTGGGAAATGTCTTGAATTATATCGTAAACTGGAAATGTTAGGCAAACTTCTGTTACTGTAATACCTAAGATAATCAATGTATGAAGAGCAAAATGTTAGTGTGACACATAATTTCAGAGGCCCAAGTCCATGGTCAGTTGCTGAGGCAGCATGTCATGGAATGAGCATACAGCCAAGCAAAACTGCTACCTCTTGGCCAGGGCGCAAAAATGTGCGAGAGTGAGGGAGGAGACTGGATTCCCACGGACCTCTTAGAGGTCATGGCCTCAGGGATCTAAAGACTTCCAAGTTTCTAACACTTCCCAAGTTGGGACAAAGTGTTATGTAGGGGAAAATTCCGGATCAAAACAGTAGAATAGGCCGAATAGCTATACAGCGGTGAAACAAAAAACTCCTGTCTTTTTCACAAAGTCGTTGTTCTTTAAATGATTGAACACCCACAACAATCATGAACCTGGACAGATTGCTCATTTTACCTGGCATTGATTCTAGTGCAGTTTAAAGTTCAACAGACATCTCACCTTTATTTTATTCTTTGTGAACACAAAATTCAACTTTACCCAAGGAAATGTTAAAGGGTATTTTCATATTGAACTTCAATTTTAATGCAGCTCAGGCCCTGAGATATTTTAACTCATGTGAATCTTATGCTTTTCTTACTTAAAGGCATCAATAAAACACATTTTAAGATTAGATGCTTGTACCTCATCAGGTTTTCATGCATGAAATCTGGACGGCACAGCAGGAGCATAATCCTCATTATTGGCTCCAGTTCAGGTCCATTACATTAACTGGCCTCATCACAAAGCACTCTATTTTTGCTTACACATTGAATAGTAAATGGAAGTTAGATAAAGTTTTACCTAGTGAAGCAAAAGATTTGGCTATATCCCATGTTTTTCTTTTAACTTTCTTTTGCATCTTAGTGACACACCTGCCAGAGAGATAAAATTTTCCCCTTAGAAAAACCAAAAACAAAAGAGAAAATAACTATGTTAATAAAATAAGGTGGCAGAACTTACATCTTCCCCAACCACTCCTATTTGCTTTTTTTCTTTCCTTTTTGCCCTCTGCATGATATATCAATTAATTGCACTTTGCGAACTAAGAATTTTGATCATGTCCAGAGTTTTTAAAGATTTCATATTTACCTCTATACTCAAGTTGCTCAAAGAAACCAACATTCAAATACAAGCAGTAAACTAGAATGCAGTCTGATAATCAATGCAGAGTTATGCGCAGAATTTCAAGCAAAGAAGAATAAATTGTTAACACTCTGGGGCTTGGGGAAAAAGAGCTGGGAAAACTGTGTAGAAATGTTCCTTTGCCACTTAGAGCAAGCAGTAGTAGATTTTCAAGGCAAGAAAAGTAAACAAGCTTGGAAAGGACATTGAAGCCAAAGGAATTTGGCAGCAGGGTCCCAGAGACCTGAATCAGGCTTTCTGTTATCACAGAAAAATTGGTGCTTGTGAAGTCCACTCGGATCCTAGACTGGGCAAGGGGGAACACAATGGAGTCATAAAGATCACTGGGATCACGTATAATAAATTAATGCAGTGTACAGTTTATGAGTCAACATCATGGACAGAACCACAGGGGAGAACTCTGGGCTCCAATTCAGCATACCCGTGTGTGTGCACACACTTCTGAGAGATAGTCTGTTTTAACTAAACTGAATGACATTAATTGGAGCATTTACTCTTTATGCAATACAAGTCCTCCAAAACTTTATCACGTTTGAGATGAATAACACATTTTTCTACTAGTATTTATTTCAGTGAATTTCTAAGTAGATAAAGGAGAAACCACTAGGATTTTTTAATCTCATGATAACTTTTTTTATTCTTTCCTTTTTATTAATACAATTTAGTATTTTTTTATAATGCCATTACAAGAATTTTATCTCTGAATTGCCTTTCATTATATGATATTGTCTTTCAAGAAAATAAAGCACTTCTGTGAAAAACCAAAGGGTGAAGGAAGAACTGAGGGATTTCAAGCTCCACTGGGCAAGTAACATGGCTAAGTGCTTTCAGAGAAGTAAATTAATCTGCATGGGTTTCAAATTTCTGTAATTTGTAAGATGAGGAAGAAAGATTAGATGAATGAAATTTCTTTAAAATGCAAAATGAAGGAGAAGCTAATAATTCAACTGTATAAAAATAAAACTGATATGGAGCATAATTCTAATTAATAGTCATTTGTTTAGTAGGTTTATCTCTGTGCAGTGGTATCTGAGGCTATCTTTTCTCATTATGTAGGAAAACACTGAAAATCTTATTTAATCAAAAAATAAAGCTTTAGAAATAGATTATTAAAGTAACGTCTACAAATAATGTGCTAGAAAAGGTTTGAAGAATTATTTCAATTACTTTTTAATGAAATATAAATATAATTTACCTACAACAAAAATTATGTTTAAGATGATTTCTAACTGTGTTATGTCATGATTGTTATGTCTTATCAATATCTGTCTCTCCATCTGCCTACTTACATATTGTTCCTCAGACTATTTTGTTCTAAAGCCACAGAATTAATCGGAATTGTCACTAAGTATCAAGAGAAAAATTTAATGGTGATAACTATTGAGCTTCTTCCCTTCTGCTATCCTGCTAGTGTTAGAGTCTTCCTGCCATCCCTTGGCTAAGGTGCTCTTCTTCAAATTACACAAGGGCAAAGTACAACTATGTGTGCAGCTGACGTGGGGCACTACTGATATGATAAGTTTCCTCTTAAAAGCAATAGTGACAACTAGTGAGAAAATTATGCATAAGTGAAAACACAGAAGAAATGACAGCCCCTCTTTTCAACAGCTGACTGGATTTCTACAGTCTAATAAGCTTACCCAATTTAATTCTCTAAGAAAATATACCTAACTTAGCAATTCATGATTTGATTAGAGTCCAGACACTGTGAAACTATATGTTTACCTAAAGAGCTATAATATATCTAGTAGAAAAGATCATTTTAATTGGTAGACTATGGGTATTTTTTTAACTTTTTAATTTTTTAATATTTATTTATTTGTTTTTAAATTTTGGCAGTGGGGACCTTGTGCTTGCAAGGCAGGTGGTGGAACCACTGAGCTAAATTCCTTAAAGCATTTATTTTTAATGTGTCAGTAAATACTTTGTTCTACAAATGCTCTCACAAAAAATGTTTCAACTACTTACTAGCTTCTCATTAATGAGATAAATAAAATTGGACATGTATTTATTATATATTTGTACAACTCATATTTTCATCCTTTAATGTTCATATTAATAACTACTTTTATTATGTTCGCTGGTTTACAAATTTAAGAAATATCCATTTCAAACTTCATATATCTACAAGGTAAGTATTCATAATGTTTTCTTAGATAAGGGGCTGGATGATATGTAAGGTAGATATTTAAATATTGATAATAACCCATTTATCCCATTATTTACACATATTCAATGAGGACTTACTGTGTGCCAGATATTAGTGTAGGTATTGGAATATAAATGGCCAGTCAAATAATATGATTTTCAAGGAGCTAACATTCTAGTCCTCATAGGGAAGAAAGGGAGAGATACTAAATAAAATAAATAGTAATATTTCATGGAACACAAATTAGAATATGGTTTTGTTTGCTTTTAAATACTACAGTCTTACTTTCTTCATTATGGAATCAGAAGCATTATTAATAGAAAGAAATCAATATTTAAATCTAAGTTACTACAGTTACCAGTTGATTCTCCCATATACTCTAGACATGTCACCTCAATTACAAAAATGAGATTTTATCAAGGAAGATTATTAGATTACATTTTCTCAATTTTTTTCTCAAATCCAGTTGAAATATATGAGTGTGAAATTAGACGCATCCTGACAACAGTTGTTCACCACGAAGAGTTGACAACAATGTACTGTCCTATCTTTTTGAAAACTGCCAAGAAAGATTTTAAGGGTCCATAGAACAAAAATAAAAAAGTATGTGATCCAATGGAAGTTCATTAGCTGCACACTACTTACATATTTCAAACATTGTGCACAATAAGTGTATAATGCATAAATGTGTAATTAATGTATTTGTCAAATAAAAGAAACTAATTTTTAAAAACAGCACAATTGGATAGACAAAGTAAGCTCCACATTAGTAAACTCAGTTGAGTATCTTCTTCTGTCTTGACAACATCTATTAGAGAAGACAGAAAAGTCTCCTCTCATTTTTATGTCTGATTTTTAAATTTTCTTTTCTGTCCCCTTCATGCTTTTAGAGCATCCAGAACCCAGGCAGCATCTTAAAAAGTTCCATTTAAAATAAGTGTCATTATTGTTCTAATTGAGCTAATATAATTAAATAACTGAACAGAATTATAGGCACTACTAATAGATAATGAACCTGAACATGTTGCCCTAACCCAAAACACAATCATTACAAGTACTTGTGTTAGACTTGGGAAAGGTAAAATGCAATAGAGAGTTTTTGTGTTTATTGTCATATTTCATCCTTTTTTTTTTTCTTTTTCTGGTACCGAGGATTGAACTCGGGCCCTTGTGTGGCAGACAGCAGAACCACTGAGCCAAATCCCTGGTCCTATTTCATCATTTTAAAGGGACTATAAAAACCTTTCGTTCTTTTCTTTATGTAATTTAATCTATGATCTTACTTAAACTATTATCATTCAGATACATTTCCACATAGCCAAGGGCCATTAAAATTTTTCGTAGTTGAGAACATTATATCTGCCTACAAAGTACAAATATTTGCCAATGGTTGAGATAGTATGAAAACTTCCTATGATTTTGCGTAAAATCCCAAAATATGATATTTTAAATGAAAATTCATTTTACATGAACTATGTCTCCAACTCATGCTTTCAAGGAAGCAAAATATATGTGGAATAATTGTTTTTGAAATATTTGCAGCTAATGTTCATACTGTACCATATAATGGGACTTAGTGTTTCTTCATAGTCAAGATAAACATGCTGAGGAGATGAATAAACAAAATAAAACAAAAAAGAGTGGGAAACTCCCTTCTAAGATCATCTTCCAATTAATCAAACTAACATTAAAATCTGAGTCAAATATCTAGAATGCACATTCCATATCCTAACATTAATAACTCCGGACAGTATGGAAAGCATACTGTTGACATCAACTCTTGCGGGAGAAAGCACTAGACTCTGTTTTTAAGTCTATAAAATGTAAGCAAGGAGTCATGGTTTGATTTACTTATACTCCCAGACCAAGTTACTAGAAGGTTTAACTTCTGTTTTTACTACCTGGGCCAGGGATTTACCACAGTGGTTCCACCACCTTCCCACAAGCACAAGGTCCCGAGTTCAATCCTCAGTGCCAACTCCCCCCCCAAAAAAACCCAAAAAACGAAACCCTACTTGAATATTTTTAAAAACATATTTGCATTCACGAGTGTAACTCCTCTCAGTATAGTACATTGGTTTTAACATAAAATAACATCACATCGCATTTACTTGATTTCTATGCTCTTTTACATGACTTAAAAAAGAAATATAACATTAAATTTTCATTTTTCTCATGATTTCTTTAAAAAAAAAATCCAAGCAAACTTTTTGTCCCCTTGGAGTCCTAACAATATATTTTGCAGAACTAGGGAATATGGATGCTCATTTATTTTTTTAATCTCTCTGATACAGAAATGTTTCAAAGGGATAAATTACAGGCAGAATTCTAATTTAACTATTTGCGGAGTACTACTTTTTTGCCAAAACTTATTGAACTTCAAAGCCTCCCTAAAACATCCTACATAATTTATTTTAGGGGAAGAAAACAATAAAATACCGAACAAAGGCTGGAGCAATAGTATTTTAAATAAGCCATTGTGACAAGCAAAGCATTTGTTTGGAGATGAACAGTTTTTGTCAAGCAAATTTTTAAAACTGATAAATCTTTTAACATGGAGGATTGATGATTATGAGCACTCCTTGTAGAGCACAGAAAAAAAAAGCGAGCAATCAGTATGACTGGCTCCTTCTATTTCTTTTTTTTTAAACTGTGCATTTAATTGTTTCTTAATCATACATTCCAATCACAGATTACTTAATTGGTTTTTTACCTACATACCATCATGGGTTGATTAGCAATTCTCTAAACAAGGGTGCATAGTGTTCATGTGTGTTCAATAATTCAGCAATCCGTCTGGGAGTTGTAACAGGACCCAGGGTTCTGGTTGATATTCAGCGACTGCTTAGAGCAGCACCACAATTTATGATCAAATTGCACTCAAATTCCTTAATGAAGAGTCAGCAGATTCTGAAATGCATATTGCTACACTTTATAGATGAAAAGAATCCCTTCTATGTGGATGAGAGAATAGAGTCAATTGTTTTGTCTAGACAAATCTATATATGAAATGTCAAAAAATCATAATAAAATGGAAATACTTACTAACGTTTTTGCTGTTGTTGTAAGGTACCTAATAACCACCAACACTGAAGCAAAATTTCTTAGATTTATCATTTAACAAATGCTCTAAATGTTCATTAAAAAGTAATTTTCTTCATCAGAATAAAACAGTATTTCTATATAATTCTTCACTTTATTTGGCAAAGTTACTACAAGATTGAACAAATAAATATAAAATTACTCTATGTAACTGTGTATTTTTAGTGTGTTAAGTTCAGTTTGCCACATTATTAAACTTTAACTAAAAGAAGAAAATATAATCTAGAAATTTCTGAGTGACCAGCAAAGGCAATGTTGTTCTAATCCATAAAGCTTGCTTGCTTAAGCTTTTCATATTATTTAATTTATGTAGCCTGATATTTTAATGCAGACATAGAATAATTTAATTATTACATGTTAGTTATACTATTATGTATGTAACTATTCCTGAAATAAATATAACTTTTCACATACTAAATACATTTTAAGAAAATTGGGATTCCTTTAAAATTTATATATAAAAGGCATATTTTTCAAAAAGTTGGCCTCCAAAAAAATTCCATTTAGCCACTGACTTGCATTTTAAAATGTTCACATCTCTTTCGGATCCTTAAATTGTTAATACACACTTTTCTGCTGTGAAACCAGGAAGTATGCTGCATGAGGTGAAAACTGCAGGTTGAGCATCTAATCTATTCTTCACTCTGAGCACAGTGAAAAGCTATGAATCCCAGCCCCTCTTACATCTGAGTGCGATTACGTGAGAAAATTTTCTCCAGTGGACCGGGAGGAACTGTCGCTTGCCGCGTCCAGATTTGGCCCCTAAAACAGTGGTTTGTCTATCTCCTGCATCCGCTCCGTTTTTCCTGTCTGGAGCCATTGTCAGGGTGGCGTTGCCAAAGCAGATGGTGACAAACCTCCTGAGCAACACCAACACAGTGGGGGATGCTTCATCCGGAATGACTTCATGGAGCAGAGCTGCCACCAGACCTAACTAACTGTGCCATTCAGATCGTAATAGGCCAGAGACCTATTATTTTTTTTTTCTTTAGGCACAGGAATTAGTGTTGAGTCTCTCTGCTAAACAGGTCTACCTTTCTGCTACATAATATAACAAAGCAAAAGGTAGATCTAGCCCATGGTATTTTTGGGTATTCTCATAGACAAACTTCATTTTGTCCCTTGGTTGCAATTTCCTGAAACATACATTTTTATCTTTGATATAAAAATCCAAATAGTATCTATGGAATATTTTTTTTCAAAGTAGTACATCTAGGTTTACTTCATTTTGCTAAAAGCAAAGCAAAACTAAACCAAGCTGAAACCAAATTCTCAGAGTCTCTTTAGAAATCTTCAAGGAAATGGTTCTGGGGATGAGAAGAGTTGGTCATTGGTCAGAAGATAAAGATCTTTTTGGGCTCTAGAGCAAGGAAAATCAGTTGTGCTGGAAAGAGTTAACTAAGCATAATTTTGTCAAATGGTGCACATTACCAACAAAGACCTATTTTCATGTCTGGGACATGGTTGACTTTTAGGAATTGAGCTGTTTGAAGGGAGTCCTTGAACCACACTACACCGGTTTGTCTACAATTGTAGCTTCTAAACATATAGTCTTCCTTCAGCCAGAATACCAGACTGACTTTCATTATTGGCTTGTACTATTTGCAGAGGGCTGGGTATGCAAGAAACTAGTGCTCTGTAGTCCTCAGAAGTAAGAGATTATTGCACTGGTGCAGATGACATAGCTGCTAAATATGAAACTGCCAGGCATCGCTCCGGTGGCAGGAAGGAATCTGATCAGCTAGCAGGGTAAATAATCCAAGTAGCAGGTTTATGATGGTAATTACTCTGTAACTCCACTCAAAAGAGCTCTAAGAAGCACAACCCAGCAAATCAAAGAGAAAATCAGAGTAAATTTATATTAAGCCGACTATGTAGTTGAGAAATTGTTCTTTTTCTTTTCTTTTTTTTTGGGGGGTGATCAAACACATGACATTACGCTTTCGAGGCAGGCACTGTGTCCCCAAGCTAAATCCCTGGCAATAAGTTCTTCCTTTGAACACCACAGAGGGTTTAGGAATTATCCTCCTTAGTGGATCTATAATTACATATAATTTTATAAGTTTTACATGGTTTTTATTCCTTAACTGCCTCTTTCTTTTTTATTTCATTTGTTTTTCAGTAAATTTTATTTTATCCCATTTCCCCTTTACAACTTTAATAAATAATAATTTAAATAACTATAATACAGTAAAATAAATATAAGCCAACAATTATTTTAAGGTTCCTGGGGCCATATACATAAATATTACAATTTTTGCCATCATAACATGAAGGTGAGATACATAGAAAAATGATCCATGCATGTTTGTGCATAACAAGTGGTAATAAAAATAAAATATTAAACATTTATTTTAATAAACAAAGCTTTTTAAAGTTATGAATATGTCAGAAGTCATGTCTGTGAGTCTACCTCTTTCACTCTGAACCATAGACTTCTAGACTTTTCTCCTATGAATTTAGCTTCTGGTATGTAGCTAATTTTCTCTTTTGTCTGCATAGTGATACAAATAACAACACTAAGCTACAATATATGGATGCATTAACATAAAATATTGTATTATATTTAAATCTTCACCTAATTATCTATTTAAAAACTATGGAAATGTTACATATTCTGAGAGCTACATATTGCCTATGGGTGACATAAGAACAAGAAAACTCTGCTCTTCAGATTTTGTGCTTAAAAATACAGATAACTGTACTACACTGAAATAATCTTAGCATTGGAAAAATTACAACAACAAATTGTTATAAAATTTAAAAATCATATAGGCTAAACAAAAACACGAATATAAAATGTTACTGAATCTGTGAATTATTACTGTATTTATTGTAAATTTAGTATAAGATTTCTTAGATTACAGTGAAAGAGTAGTGAAGGAGAAACAAACACAAGTTATATTTTAAGAAATTTGGTAATAAAGAGTTATTAAATTTGTGGTATAAATGCTGGCCAAGATATTCCAGCACCAGGAAGGGTACTTTCATATTTAGGTAGTTTTAAATATGCTCATATTCAGGCAAAGAGTCACTGGACAGTACAGTAGTATAAAAAAAAATAAATGGTATAGTTCCAAAGCCACTGAGCACAGGTAGTACAATGCAAGAAATAATATCAAATAAATTCCTGTGTTGGTAAGCAAGTAAAGAATAAAAAGCAACAAACATTAAAAAAAAAAAACTGCAGAAACCTCAGCGGTTGAAAATAAGACCATAGCACATGTAAGAAAATGGAGTATGTTCAAATATATCAGTACTTCCCAAAGTACAAATGGATTACACTTTAAGGTTATATTATTGGACAAAAGCAAATCTATGTAAAGGAGATTCCCAAAGACAATTGAAAAATGTATGGATTTGAAAGTTTGACAGTGATAAGACAGAAAACTCAAGAAAATATTTTTAAAAATTAATAATAATATTAGGCAACATTTTATCTTTGTGCAAATTTAGCTCCCCATTTTCCAATTCTCCAAGCCAGAATTATCGATGTTATTTACTCATACCTTTATTCTTCAGTTCTCTTAGTTCTCTGATATTAGTGTCTCCTAAATATTTCTCAATTTGTTCCTTTTCCTTAATCCATAAGTATCGACGGTTTGAAGCCTCTTATGTGGGTAGCTCCTGCTTCTTCCTACCTATTTTGTTTTTCTTCTCTCAATGCTGTGCCTTTTTTTCTCTCTCATGAGTTTTTGGTACATTTTAGGTGGACAGTACAGTTACATTCATCACTGGGATCTTGTACCTTTACATGACAGGTCTTGGTTCTCATTTTTTGCCCTTTGTCCCTGCCCTCCCTTGCTATGTGTTTCAATTCATTCATCTACAATGAAGCTAGAGTAAGTTTTATAACACTGCCCTGTTTAACAATACTCTCTACCCTCAACACTTCCACTCTTTCAGCAGGTTCAGTTCCAAATCCATTAACATGAATTCCCTATCAGCTCCTTGATTTTCCATACATCGCCAATCTCTGCAGGCTCACCATTGGCATAGCTTTTCCACTGCTGTGTTTGGAACGATGTTCAGTTCCTCCAGCAAATAATGCAGTTTTAAAAATCAAGCCCTTATTGGTGTTTATCATCTATCTAGAACAGATTTTCCTTACTCTTCCATTCTCAACCCAACTTTTCCCATCTTTCTGTTGCCTCCACTTTCTCTAGCTAATCCTTGGCAAGTTTTCATATTTTAGCGTAGATACCATTTCCCTGGAAACCTTTGCTTACCCCCCTAATTATGATACAAGTTGACCTTATTATTGCATTTACTCCACAGTGTTATAATCACTTATAATTTAAGCCTGTGTCTCTCGATGTATTGTAAATAATAAGGTTAAGAACATTGTCATACTGAGCATTTAACTGTGGGATCTAACCCTTTCCTAAATAATTGCTTGTCAACCATCTTAAGGTAAAATGTTATTATCTTCTAAAGGACAATACAAGAAAATCTTCAGGATGATAATGGTAATTGTATTTATGACTAGACAGTACTAAATAGATACAGTGTCACATCTCTGGATTACTTTACATTTGGGACTGCAAGTTGGCTAGAAGTCTTTCCCAGTATACTGATCAAAAAATAGAAAGGGATGCATTCTAAATTGTTTCCTCTTATTATGACAAGTTTTTGGGTGTTAACTTATTTTGAATAGCAAAATTATGTCTTTAAACTCTGTCTACATAATATGCTACTAAAAGAGGCCATAAATTTGTGTTAAATTTGTACTTATTTTATCATTTGAAAATTACCTAACATAAATTTTAAAAGGTTAAATTATAGGGGATCAGAGCAATAAAATATTCAGAAGCATTTATGAAAAAACATGTTAGAAGACATGTAAGGAAAAGAAAGCCACAGAAATGGATATCTTATTCAGAGACAACATAAACATTTTGATCTGACATTCTAAGCACATGAGAAACTGGTGAACAGAAATTAAAAATGAAAATAACAAAACACACTGCTGTAGTCTAGGCTCCCTAGCAACAATTTCCATCCATATGCGTTTTATATTTTACAGGTTGATTGTGAAATTTAATTAAAAATAATTATAACACAGTCCCTTAAGGCTACTGAAGATATCATGGTTTGATTCTTTAGTTTTGTAACATTTTCTTTTCTTAAAAGAAAAATATTGCATTACTAATGGTCATGTCACCTGACTGACTCTGGTTTCAGGATTGCTAGTATATCCAGGTAAGCTGAGTTTGTTTGGAAGGGAATCATTCCTTTGACCCAAGAGTCCATCAATATGCCAAGTGGATAAACTGAAAATTGTCCCTCTGCTTCCACACTTGGCCTTGATGAATAAAAGAAAACTTAACATGAAAATATGATCTAGTTTGTGTCCACAGCATTATTTAGAAAAAAATGTAGCACTCTACTTCCCAGTGGCATTGTCTTAGGTTTTTCTCTCTTTCAGGGAAAAAACCAAATTCTTATTTATCCACCCACAACCAGAACCACTTAGTGATATCTATGGAGAAGTAATTGATTGTATTTCTGTTTATGTGATAAATTCATCAGTTTGTTATCATTTTCTGGTCTCTTCTAAGGATGTAGTTAGTCAAATATCATGGAGATACATAACTGTCTGGTTCCTAAACGTCTTCAGGACATGGAAATAAGTGCTACGTTGCTTCCCCAAGTGAACACTAGCAATGGCAGCTCCTTTTCTCTACCTCCACATTGAAGCCATTTTTTTCTGGCATTATATTCTGAACTCCATAAGACAAGGCTAGCTGGACAAGGTTGGAATATGTTTTTGAAACTTAGAGGTAATGAAGAAAGACTCCAAATTTCTTGAGATATTAAAAACTATGGCCAGATACTCACTGATACAATTTTGTAAGCAAGTTCCTCTCAGGATGTTTGTAATTAATAGATATTAAAAATATGTCAGTAGTGTTTTGTATCCTCAGAAAAACTCCCATCATTGTGGAGAGAAGAAAAGAACCTTAACAATAAACAAACAAGGGGACTTCTTGTCTTTTTCTATTGTTAGTAAGGAGGTTTTCGTTATCCTCAGAGCTTCAGGTTACACGAAAAACATCTTTGACCTCTGTGCTTTCTGTGTACTCTGTAAATTAGTAAATTTCCTGCTAATGTTAGTACTAACTATGTACACAAAAGATTCTTACAGAGCCTATTTTTAGAATGATTACACATATAATGTTGTGACTTTATAGTTACACTGAATACATGTTGCTACCTACTTCTAGTGCAAATATATTTGAAACATCTTCACATTATATTTCCTAATATCAAGCTACAGTGTATTGTGTGACAACTTGAACATTCTGTGTATCCCATTTTATTTTCTGTTTATCTCTCAGTGACATTTCAATCCTTCCTTTCAAAAGTAAGCAGTATCTTCTGGGACCCTAGTGTGCCTGCTATTGAGCCAAGCAGAGGATGGAGTCTCAATCTAGGATCTGCTACCACTTACAGGAGTGGCCCTTACCTTAACTTTGTTTCATGAGTATTTCCACAACTGTAAATAAAGACAGCTGCTGTAATATGTAATTCTAGGGATGCAAAATATATCTACTTGAATGAATTAATGAATATGTATACCTAGAAATCAGTAGAAACATTTTTTTATATAAGAATACCACACAAGATCAGTGACAGATGCAGGAACTAGATATAAGAAAAAGCAATTAAAAAGTTTCTGTTTTAACATTGTCACCTTTGATTGTACAATTATTTTTGAGTGATCCCAGCGGCAGGATCCTGTTTTACAGTCAGAATGAGGTTTTAAAGATGTATGACTTTCTAGAAATTAGTGGGAAAAAATTACTCCATGAGGAAGAGTGAATAGAATTTCTGATTTCCAGACAAGGTTCGTGTACAGCTCTTAACTGTAGGTTCCTCTGGCAGAAGACTCTAAAAAAACCATGGCTTAAGTCAATATGGTATTAATGATAAGGAAATACAATTGTACATAAATTACAGATTGATTTAGATGACAGCGACAAATGTTGACTGGTCTTACTGATGTCTGGAAAATCTAGATGTTTGGTTTGGTTTACTTTTTTTTTTTTTTTTTGGTCTCCATTTAAAACTCTGGAAAGAGAGCAGTTTTCTGGGGCTGATTCTGAAGGTGTCCTCTGACTATTTTAGAAAGACAGTTGATATGTGGGTTTGATAATTATGTGCAGAAAATGTGGCAAAGCAGCTGGATATCTGCCTAATCAAATCTAAGTAATGATTTTGAAAACTGAGAATTTTTTTTACTCTGTGTCGTCCAATATCATTAAACACCTAAAATGTATGTGTTGGTTTGTCAGATCTCATATTCATCATACTGGACCATATGTTTTCACACCAAAAGTACCTGCTTGGCTAAATAGCACATTCAATTTATGTAAAGACAAACAATGAGATGTACTAGATTATTTAAAATTGGCAGTGATTAGTTACAAGTGTGTCACTGTTAATGGCCTCTGAGGTCTGATATCATACTCCATTTACGGTTGGAAATACATAGGAATGCAGAGACTTCATTTCTACTGTTTGTTTCATTTTTGTCTTTCGATAGAGATCTTTGGAGGGAATTTGAAGAACAGCTTTTGCAAATACAGGAAGCAACCTGAAAGACATTTCATTATTGGTGGCATGATACCAATGATGCGAAGATTAACAAAGATGCAGAAAATTAAATGTATCATTGAGGCAGGATCATAATCCTGAAAGCTGAAGGTGAGATTTTTAGGTTGACTAATTGTGGCACGGCACTGTTGGGAGCCTGATGGTCCTGTCTTTGTGAAGGCAAAGTAGAGAAATGGACAAAATACAAATTAGGGTATGAGGAGTCTTATAATGCTTTAACGAATTTTGCTTAACATCTCTATTTCAGTAAGTGTCTAGACACTAGCCCTCACGGATGTTTGGCTTCCCCATGTTCAGAAATTTTTATCTTCTGGCCAACTCTGTTCAGAGAGTAACCACCCAGTCCTGAGTAGAGTTCAGACAGACACTTACCTGAGAACAAAATGTCTGCTATCTAGTAGCTATTTAAAAAAATCCATCAACCTTATTGTTTTTAACCCTGCTATCTAAACAAACCATTTCTCCAATTTCTGAACTTCTTTAGTGTTTATAAGAAAATATATTTATGCAGTCCTGGAATCCTCAATGTGGGGTTAAATTTCAGTTTGGCTACTCTACTGAACCAGTAATACTTCAGTTGTCACCAGATGATAAATTTTGTTAATGTTGGGTTTCTGCTTTGTCTCCTTTTCCACATTCTCTGTCCTTGTAGTTTATGCCTCTTAAAAAATTCCATTACATACATTTTAGGAGTGTTTGGGGGAAAGTAAAGAGACAAACGTACTTAAGTAAAAGTTCTCCCCGTTCTCTCTTTAATCTGTCCAATCAGACTTTCCTCTTCGCAAGCCCACTAAAATGCCTTCACCTAGGTGACAACTTGCCCTTTCTGGGTGTTTGATGTGGCTGATTACTTCCTTCATGTTGAGGTACTTTCTTTCTTTGATTTCTTAGACACAGACTCTAGATAGTCTTTGCCTGATTGGTTTCTCTAGCTCTT
Source organism: Fukomys damarensis (assembly GCF_012274545.1). NCBI lineage: Eukaryota > Metazoa > Chordata > Mammalia > Rodentia > Bathyergidae > Fukomys > Fukomys damarensis. The sequence goes on along the minus strand of NW_022900918.1, from coordinate 27,310,330 downwards.
CTCCTGTGTTCTTTGCAAGAACGTTGAGGCACTTTTGGGTTCAATCCTAGGGCCTCTTCCGCCTTCTTTCTAAACTTACTGCATGGCTAATCAACGCCTTTCGTGTGGAATGCCCGACGTCCCTGTGCTCATGAGCCTCACTTTCATTTTTCCAGCTTCCGTCCTGTCATACTCATAGTCAATATGATTGCCTAATTAATAGAGCCACATGAGTGGCTAAAGTGCATTTAAATTTTGTTTCAAAACTAAACTGTTGGTCCCACCTACTTTCAACCTCCAATCTTCCTGTACATGGCATCGAAATCAACTCAACATTCACACATCCATTCCATCAGAGTGCACCTTCATCTCTTCCTTGAAGCATATTCCAGATACAATCACATTTCCATCACAGAGTCATTTACGGTCACAAACTCTTCCACTGTGTTCAACTTTTTATCTTTTTTTTTTCCTCCCTGTATTCAGTTATTGACAGAGATGGCTTTTAAAAATAAATCAGACCTTTAGCTATTAATGTCTCTCATTTCTATGCACACTGAGACGATTCTCTTAAGTAAAATAAACAGGACACACGTGTACCGACTGGTTTCTCTGCTGTTAGAAACTGAAAATGTACATGAGGTCTAAAAGATATAATAGGATGTGAAATGGGACGAAAAGGGGCAAAGGGGAAGGGAGAAGTCTAGGGGAAAGGAAAGGAAGAAGTGCAATTCATGTGAGGAAATAAAATTGGAAACAAAGTATTTGTAATAGGGAGGGATGGAAGGGTTGAAGGGAGGGCAGGGGAATGGGGAAAAATAAGAGCTAAGATAGATTACGTACAGGTACAGATTTCCAATGATGAAGCCATCATGTTGCACACCTAAAATGTACCGAGAAATTGAATAATAAATGAATCAGACCTGGAACTGATGCTCAAACTGACTGACCCTGAGTCTTCCCTGTTCTGGTCTCTCTGGGCATTTCCCATTCATTCTCAACTCCTCAGCCCACTATCTCCACTTTTAAGCCCTCTGTCTCTCACTCTAAGGCAAGAGTGACTTGTCTTCTTGCTCATTTCAACCTTTGGACCTTTGTAATCCCTTCTCTTTCTTACCTTCAACCTCTCCCTACAGCTTTTGCGTGCACTTTGTATCTTGCCGGTACCTAGCCACTCATGGTATTGCTTGCAAGAGGTCTGCCTCGACTGACCTACTTCTATGTCAGTTCCTCTCTATGGTGTTTATTTGCCTTCAAGAAACTCATCATCTCTCAGTATTTAATTGTTTATTTCCTATGTTCTTTTCTGGAATGTAAGCTCTCAGTATAGTGAGAATACTTCCCTATTATTTTCTTCCTGTCCCTAGTAATTAGAACACGGCCTTGGTAGGACATAGACATTTGTTGAATCATAGAGAGAAGAAAAAGTGGAGGAGAGGAAAGCAATGGGACATGTGTGCCCTAATGTGCTCTTTCTCATCCTGCTCGAGGAGAGGATGTGGACATATGAAATGTAAATGATGGTTTCATGAGTTGTTGGAGAATCTGTGGTGCAATAGGTCCCAACATCCAGTAAATTTACATACAGGAAAGCTCCACTGAGGGTTTCTAATCTTTCTCTGTCATCAGTGATTGTCTAGGGTAGATGAATCGCTAGGTCTAGTGTACATCAGGTGCTCTAGGTCACAGTTATCCTCAGAACAAGTTCAAGGTTGATTCTCAGGCCCATGAGTTGAAAAAGAAAAAAACCTTAAAGAGAGCTGACTGATGAGAAGAGTTCATTGGTACTCTGAGTTCATTGGAGCACTGAGCCAGCAGAACGCAAAATTCACTGAGCTAGCTAGGATCAGAGACCAGCCATAACACACTGCAGGCAGCAAAAGCCAAAGGCCCATGCTCGCTGACATGAGAGCACATTGGACTCTCCGTCATTACCCTCAACTGCCATATTAGGGCGAAAAGCTTTGGAAGAAGGTGATCTTGAAACAAGACAGTTTTCCAAATGAAGACAGGAATGGTTTAGAGTATCTGATTGAAATAAGTTAATCCGATGTAACCATTCAAATATATTTCTCCTAGTCATCATCTGGGGCATATGAAAGGTTATTTAAAAATAATTTTACATTTCTTTTACATACTTTCAAATCTTAGCATGAGCTGTGTAATAGCGTCCTTCAGCGTGACTCCATATGTTAGTGTGACTGCTTTTGATCAGGGTCAATAATGGGAAGGACAGTGCCAAGACTTATTCCTAGAAGGAGCCTTACAGTGTCCTAATGTAAAAGTAAGGTCATAGCAATTTGGATAGGGGAGAACAGATGAATGGACTCATACAATGGCTTGGCAAAAAGTCCTCGATAAATAAGCTCAGCAAGAAGGGTAGGTAGAAAGCGAAAATGACAGCGTCCATTTCAGACAGCAGTACGAACCACGCTCAGTCCACAGTAAGACCACGAGTGGGTAAGCACTTAGCCATGGAACCTGCATTGGTGAAGGAGCACTCAGCTCTAGACATTTTGTGAACATTAGGAGAAGAGGAAGTGAATTTTGGAGAAAGGCATGGTTGAATTTTCAAATGTTGTGACAGCAGCTATGGTAGATTAGACGAATGAGTGGCGGGCGACGGTAGCAAGCCAAAAAACAGATCAATGCCTGCCTCAAAGGTTTTGTCAGAACAGTTGATGCTGAGATAGTGTTTCCCATGTGCAGTGTTTCAACTCCTGATCTGCTGCATTAGAATAGGTCTTGGGCTGGAACGCTCTCTCTCACCACGGGAAACAGCCCTCTCAGCCTGTGCTGGGCTGCTCTCCTCATGTGGGAATGAGCTTTCCTGTTTGACACTCATGTATGTTCCTTAGTTTTGCTTACAGGTCATTTAATGGGCATCGCCCTTGACCTCAGCTGTCTGAATTTCAGATCCCATGGAGGTGAGGCTAAATTCCTTCCAATACAGCGTAAATTGAACTATGTCCCCAGCTAGCTACAGTGTAGGTCCACTAGCCACATGAATCCTTGCATTGCAGGGGAATATGTTTTGTGCATTATTCCTCTGTTCTGGATTGGCAGTAAACATTGTGCTACTTGAAACTGTCTGATCCCAGTGAACTGGAATGATGCACTGGTCTCTTCCCTGGGTGGTATTATTAACTCAAGGAAAAACCCATCTACACAGAAAATGGTAAAACAGATAATTTCATTCTTTACATAGGTCTACTTTGTAATATCAGTGCCCATAATTTTTATTGATTTAGTAGGAAATTAATCATATTTCACACACGTGGTATAATGACAAATTCAGTATTTCCCTAGCACAACAAAACACTCTTAACTTTGTGACTGCTGTCTAGTTTAACTTTACACAAAAGGAACAACTTTATTTGGTCACCACAGGCTTAATTACTTTGCAGCATAGTTATTTGTTATAATAATGCAATTAGTTACCAGTTTGGGCAAGCAATTTTTAGAAAATTAACTATTTGGATTAGAGAATAACACAGTTGCTATAACAGCAAACCTTCATGAATTATTTCACTAATAATTTCATGATGTTTAAGAGGAAAATATATTTTTTAAACCCTTACAACAAAAAGGTTCCGATCTGAAAAGCATGAGGCATAAGTATGCAGGAATGGATAGTTTTGTAGAATAATACTAAAAAAAATAGATCTTTCTGATTTTGAGAATATTATGTCTTTCCTCAAGGCAAAAAGCAACAGGATAAAATGGTGTCACTGTGTAGAGTCAGGATGCTTCCTTGCTGCATTTACCAAATGATTTGCAAGATTTCAATTGAATCTCCACGTGAAAGGACAGATCTCATCTGAGAGGAGTATCCTCTTGGCCTCTTCCAAATCTTGGTGAAGATGACAGAGGGAAATCTTTCCAGTACTACTTAAAGCTAGAAAGAGCTGTATAGTAACAGTAACATTACAATTAACTAGAAACTACAACAATGCATTTGGTAACAAGACTCAAAGAATGTTTACTCAACTCACTGGAACAATGGTTCCTCTAGGATAGATGCAAAGATACTGCTGCCATGTACTTTCAGCCATCCATCCCTCTTTTCACCACAATTGTTGCTCATTTATCCCAATCTCAGTGAGAGTTTCCATTGTGCAATGGATAGAATGAGAAGTCTACACAGATTGGTGATTCTGAGAAAGGAGAGCAACTGTCTAAAGGTGAAGCCCCTCCTTGTGGTCAAGAGACTAAAGATATGGAATCAATACTGCCATCCTGGGCCAGGGCAATTTTGAGATAAGCACAAAATATATACGTGGTGCATACTGGGCAATTTCAAGCACTGTAGAAACCCTGCACATAGACAGCACACCTGAAGTGGGGACACATGGCACAAGGGTCCTTCTGAGAGAGCACAACTGCTCCTAAGAAGATGGGCATTTAAGGTAGAAAAACTAACGGCTAGAATGGTGAGAGAGATATTATATATAAATACATATATACATATGTATATATTTGTCTTTTGTAGCAAATCAAAGACTAAATTTTTTAAGTTAAATTGTATTGATAAAAGAGAATATATAAAAATTTTACATATTACATACATAAAAATTTTAACTGTTCTTCTCTAGGAGTATCATCAATAATGTACAATAAAATTTTTCCTCTTTTTCATTTTTTTGTTATAACAAAATAGTCCTTTTTAGACAAGTAGTAGCACAATGAAAGTCATCTTCTATTTGAAGACAGAAAAAAAAGGTTCGAGTTCTGCCTATGATATTTAATTGAAAATTGAAGCTAGTCAACTCCATAAATTATTTCAGATTAATCTAAAAAGAAATCCTATGTACCTCTAGAACTTTTTAAAGGTGACTGAAAAAAATCACATGTATCATCATTTAAAATTTCATAAATGTGTGATTAGTTATGAACTTTCTTTAGGTATGGATTTTGTATGTGGGATGCCAACTTAGATGATTGAAAGAAAACTTAGGAAAATGTTAATTCTTTTCTATTTCTATTTTTTATTGAGTTTATTGGTACATTCTAGGCATACAGTACAGTTACATTCATTGTTGGGATCTGGTACCTTTACAAGACAGGTCTTGGTTCTCATTTTTTCCCCTTGTCCTTGCCCTCCCTTCATCCCCTCCTCCACTCTCCATTTACAAACACTTTGTTTCCATCTTTTCATTTTCTCACATTTTTTCTTTTCCCTTATTACCTTTGCCCTACCCTTCCCACTTTCCCTACACCTTTAGCCCTTTTCTTCACATTTCACAATGTCAGTTATTAGGATCTTATGTACTATTAAAGTTTATTCACACCAGAGAAACTATTTGGTATGTGTGACTTATTTATTTATCTTAGGAGTATATCCTCAAAATGTATCCATTTGCCTATGAATGAGTCTAATTTCTCATTCTTTATGGCTGAGTCATATTCCATTTTATAGAAAAATCACATCTTCTTTATCCAGTTTCCAACCGATGGGCAAATGGGCCGTTTCCAAGTTATAGCTATTACAAACTGTGCCCCTATAAACATAGGTGTGCATATATCACTGTGATATGATTCTTTTAATTCTTTTTGGAAAGATACCCAGCAGAAGGATGTAAGTCAGGCAGAACTCTTGAAGACATTGGCATAGGAAAATATTTTATGAACAAATCCTCAGTAGCATGGGAACTAGCAGAAAGAATCAACAACTGAGATCTCTTCTTATTAAAAAGCTTCTGCACTGCAAAAGAAACCATCAACAGAACTAAGAGACAACCCACAATATGGGAAAATAATTTTACCAGCTGCTGCTCAGACAAAGGGCTATTATCTAGAATATATAAAGAACTCAAAACAATCAGCACCCCCAAATATGGACCCAATTCAAAAATGGGCATCTGAAATGAACAGATATTTCTCAGACAAAGAAGTAAAAGCATAAGTAAATATATGAAAAAATGTTCCACATCACTGATCATTCTAGAGATGCAGATAAAAACAACACAGAGATTCCACCTCACCCCTCAAAGAATGTCTTCTATCAAGAAATGAACCAATAACAAATGTTGGAGGGGTTGTGGGAAGAAAGGAACCCTTCTTCATTGTTGCTGGGAGTGCAGACTGGTGCAACCACTATGGAAATCAATATGGAGATACCTCAAAGAGCTGGGACTGGAGGTGCCATTTGACACAGCCATCCCTCTGCTGGGGATCTTTCTATTTCTATTTTTTAAGTCATGACAGGAAATTCAGGTTTTTTTTGGTTTTTTGGTTTTTTTGTGTGTGTGTTTTTTGTTTGTTTTGTTTTGTTTTGTTTTTTGTACCAGAGATTGAACTCAGGACCTTGTGCCACTGAGCTAGATCCCCGGCCCAGAAATTTAATATTTTACTTAAACATGGACTAACCATCATTCTCTCCAACTGTATCTGTTTCCTAATGTTTTAGCTAATCTGTCAGACAATTTGGTCTTCAGACCGAATGACTCAAGAAACAGAGAGTAAAAAGAGATCAGTAAAAGTGGTCTTGTGTGTGTATTTTGTGTATTCATATGTGTGTGCCTAAGTATATGGGGGAGAAAGGGGGGGATTCTTCAAGCACTGGCATAGCAGTGATAATGAGCACAAGGCCAGGGTCTGTAAGGCCCAGGAGTTGCAATGGGTACCTGTTTTACTGATAGGGAATGGTCTGAACTGAATTACATGCCCTCTTTCTGGTACTTCTCTAGCTCACTACTTCTAGAGCACTCAGAGAATATGCCTCTTTCCTCTGAAAGACCTGCATTGTATGGGCAGATCTCTGTCATATTATGGCTGTCTTCTTAGCATCTACTGTGATATCAGCCCGTATTGTCTACCCTTGACTGTGAAGCTTAACTGAATAAAGATGAACTTGATGGCCGATCTTCTGATTTCCTTAGCTGTCTACGCAGCCTACACTTCCTCTGCTCACTTCTCTAATTCAGTCTACATTGACTCCAAAGTGGCTCCTCAAAATGCAGATCTCTTCATGATAATCCGTAGCTAAAATTCCGACTTAGCAGCCTTGGCTTCCAGGCTTTTCTACCTACTTTTCTGAACACATGCCTCACATTTTGCTCTCCTATTCTGTACTCTGATCATATATGGCTACTGCATTTCTAAGAACACTAGTACATTTTCACCCAGTATACCATTTGCATAAGTATCCTTTAGCCTTATCTATGAGAATTAGGTCATTATAAATTTTCTTTGGACTCCTTCCTGTAATTTCTATAACTGCGTATTTTCAATTCTCATACTGACAAATATTCAGCAAGGTTTCCATCACTCTCTCCTTCCATGTTGAAGGCAGACATTCTTAATGCCTCATCATATTCTTCATGAGGAGTAGCTATACAGTGCCAAAATACATATTACCATTTATTTAATGATGGCATATAAGCTAAATTACAAATATGACCTGATTTCAAGAGAAGAGAGGAAATTAAGACCAGCACTACTACCACAGGATAACTTCCTGTCGAATAGCCTCACCTCGAATGTCCTTCAACAAAAGGTCCAAGCTTCTATTAAGTTTGGACTGTCCCATTCTTGGTTCCAGAATCTCTTTCAGTATTTAGGCCTAGAGACCGTATATAATACATCCACTGTCATTAGAGCACAATATGACTACCACACTTTGCTTTCCCTAAACACTGTCCTTGGACTTGTAGATAGGCCTTTATTCGGTGGTTTTCTGTATCTCCATTTGTTCTCCAATATCCTTATTTCCTGCTCCTTGTTGGTAAGCTCAGTGACATAAGCATCATGCTGCAACCGATCTTAATGTCAAGAAACCTTTCACGATCTAATCTTATTTTTCCATTGATAATTTCCAAGGGTAATTCAACATAAACTCACCACATTAATAGAAGAAGGGACAACTACTACATATTCATCTCAGTAGATGCAGAAAAGGCATTTGACCAGTATTCAGTATCTTTTCATCATAGGATCTACAAATGAGGAATAAAAGAATACAAACCATAGAAAAATATCTCATGACTAACATTATACTCAACAGTGAAAAGTTGAAAGTTTTTTCTCAACTGTGAATAAAACAAGGATGCCTATTCCTACCATTTCTATTCAACATAATCCTGGAAGTCAGCTAGGGTGACGGGCAACAACAACAATCAATCAATCAATCAACACCACCTAAATTGGAAAGGAAGAAGTTAAATTATCCCGGTTTGCAAATGACATAATTTTATACATCGAAACCCTGAATACTTAACCAAACTTCTGAATAAATTAATTCAGCAAAACTGCAAGACAAAAATAGAAAAATCAGTAGTATTTTGATATACTAATAATAAACAATCTGAAAAAACATCAAGAAAACAACCTACTTTATAATAGATACTGAACACTTAATAATAAACTGAACAAAGGACGTATGGACTTGTACACTGAATATGATAAAATATTGATAAAAGACATTGAATCAAACATTAATCAATGAAAATCTGTCCCATGCTATTTGATTTGAAAATTACCATTTTTAAAAAGTCCATATTATTCAAAGCAATCTCTACATGCAATGCAATTACTAAAAAGTTCCAATTGCAGTTTTCATATAAATAGAGAAAAATAATCCTTATTTTTTTTGGAACCATTAAAGATTTCAAATAGCCAAAATGATTTTGAGTAAAATGAATAAAATCAAAGGCAACACACTACCCACCTAATTTCAAAATACACCACAAATCTATAGTAATAAAAGCAGGATTGTACCAACATAAAGAAAGACATATGATTAGTAGAATAGACAAGGAATCCTGGAAACATATCCAGTCATTTATGGTCAATTGATTTCGGAAAAATGTCAAGAAACTATCTACCCCATGGATCAGAAGTCCTGCTATTGGGTATGCATCCTCAGGGCATGAAATCAACCTATGGAAGAGATATCTTCACTCTCACATTCACTGGATCATTATTCGTATTATCCAAGATATGGAGTCAACCTAAGGGCTCATTCATGGAAGCATAGGTAAAAAGTGCAGGGCACGCAAGAACATTCAACTTTTAGCATGATCTTGAGGTTTGTGATAACATGGATAAACGGGAGACATTGTGTTATGTGCAATAAATCACAGAAAGACAAATACTGCACAATTATGAGTAGTATAGAAAAGTTGCACTCATAAATACAGAGGATAAAATGGGCATTACAGAGACTCACAGGTGGTGAAATTGTGGGAAATGCTGGACAAAATTTCAGCCTGACAAAAGGAATGATTTCAGAGGGGGGTGGTGAAGGGCGGGCAGGGATAAGGGGAAAAAAATGAGAACCAAGACCTGTCAAGTAGAGGTACAAGACCCCAACAATGAATGTAACTGTACTGTATACCTAGAATGTACCAATAAACTCAATGAAAAAACGAATGATTTCAAGAGATCTATTGTACATCATGGTGAATAAAATCATTAATAACATGACATATATGAAGATTTATGAGAACATATTTTGTTTCTGTTATATGTATGAATAAGTCTGTTTGGTAATACATATGTTAAATACATTGATTTGGCCATTCTACAAAGTACAAATGTACCAAAACATTATCTTATAAACCATATTTTTATATAATGTAATTTTCCTTATTATAGTAAATTTTAAAAATGAATAATTTTTATTTTTATATTTGTGTATGTACAGATATGCAGACATATTTTACATATAGCATATTTAATCATGTTTATACTTTTATACATTGTTATTGAAATATAATCTCTACCTCTAATGACACAAATGCCTCTTTGGTGTGTAACCTAATAGAGTAATTCGAGAAACTAGATGTCACATTTCCTACAACAGATAATTTTCCTTCAACTTACATCTGCCATTCTCTTTAAATTCTATGCTTTGGATTTTTGCTGAGCCTGAAATTTTGCTCAAAGTGGGTCATTCTATTCTACTCGAGATATATATTTTTTTCATATTTTAATGTTTGGTTATTTGTCTTTCTTCAGTTTGAGTTCTTCAATTTGCCCACAGAACTCTCACCTGGAAAAGTAGTTCATAACATAGGTGGAACGTAGCAGTTACCTTTCCACAGTAAAATGTATAAAATGATCCAAAATGTGTAATAAAAATGACAGAGGTATCTTTCACGTTTATAGTAAAATCCTGTCCTTCAAATACGGAGAAAGATTTTGAAATACATGCTGGCATAATTATTTGAGGATATTCCTTTGTTATAAAAGAAAAAATAAACATGAATGATTAAGTGTATGGGAATGGTAACCATGGACAGAAATCTAGTAGCTATTTGCTTATTGGGAGGAGAAGAGAGATCTCATAAGACATGATAAAATACGTAGACTATTCTGGTATGTTGGACTCAGGCAGAAGTCAAAATAGCTGTTAGCAAGAGAAAGTAAGGTAGTGAGCTCTAAGATGTGTTGAAAATTGAGACAATATTTGGGATACGTAGTGGTCAAATAGGTTTCTTCAAGTAAAAAAGGACAGAAAGATTGAGTCATAAGCTATGATTCTCTCACCACAAATATGTTATTCCTAAATTTGTAGCACACATAAGACTCCCTTTATGGTTCTGCATATGGTCTGCACAAAAAAATGCACATTAAACCACCTGTTTAGCAGAATAACTGGAAAACTCAGTTCTGGCCAGTGTAAGTGCCTGATTGTTTCAAAAAGCAAATGTTTTCCATTGTCCTAGGCAAGCTTGTTGGCCCTCTTAATTCAGGCATCAACTCTAATCTTCTATTCAGTCACAGAGAAGGGCAAACGATGCAGAAAGAGTGACAGAGACAAGGAGAGAGACAAAGACAGAAAGAGACAGAGGAATTATAATTATTGCTAACCTAATATCTAGAATTCTGGTAGCATGGCCCTTCTGGCTGCTTGCACGGTATCCTATACAACACTTCCTGTTTGTTTTTGGCATGGATATCAAACCAATTCAGTATCTGCTAATTGAGAAAGCTTAAATTTGACTCTGAGCATTCCTTTTCTAGGATAGGGTAGATTTATTAGAAATGTTCTGGAAAATTACTAAATTTGTCCAGGTGTTTTCACTCATCCAGTTGTATGTACTGCAGTTTATTTGCCATTACTTTTATTCAGAAGTAAGAAAAGATCTCAGTCCCTCTCTATTAATACTCTGGTGTTACAATGCATTGTGATCATGTGATGTGTTTTCAAAATGTCTGAGTCATGCCATTCATCCATGTTGTTCTCAAATCCATAACTTGGATCCATGATCTCCTCTAGACCAACTTTCTAGGTTGATCCCTTCTGTGGTGCTCAGTTTTAATGGTCAGCGTGACTAGGTTAGAGGTGTGCAGAAAGCTGGTAAAATATTAGTTCTGGTTAAGGTTCTGAGTATGTTACTAAAGAGATAGCATTTGAGTCAGTGGACTGAGTAAAGAAGATCTACTTTCACCATTTTGGAAAGCTGTTGTCCAATTGCTATAGGGTTTGGATAAAAAGCAGAGAAAAAGAGAATTTACTATTACCTGGAGCTGAAACATTCCTCTATTCTCTGCTCTTGAACAGCAGAACGCCAGTTTCATGGGCCTTTGAAGGAGGTAAATTATACTTTAACTTTTCCTCATTTGCCAGGTCACAGACTACATATCCTATGGACTTTTGGCCTCCATAAGTGAGCCAATTCCTATAATAACGTCTTTCTTTCTCATCTGCCCTACTTATGTCCTCACATATGAATGTGTGCATAGCTTACTGTTCCTATTTCTCTAAAGAACCCTAACAAATGATTCTATTCAGTTAAGGTAGCAATTCTCAAATTTGGTTGTTACTAGAATTAATTCAGAAGTTTTAGGAAATAAAGATATTGGTCTTTTATTTGCAAATATTATAACTGATCCCAGATATGGGCAATTTAGAAGGATTTAAAAGCTATTCAAATAATTCAATATTATTTAGGACCATCATAGCTAAACAATTCATGTATTTCTAGATTATTTATGCTTTTAAAAAGTACAGTAAAGAGAATAAGTGGCAAACCTTAAAAGCTCATGCCTGTAATATTTGTATGATTGAGTGATTAGTAAAGTCAGCTAGGGGAGACTGCACACCAAGCCAGTCCAAAGCTCAAGCACTGAGGTGAAAATTCACTCAGACCCCAGCTGCAGCTTGGTATCGCTTGGTGGAATAGTCTGTTCCAGCTTAACTATGTGGGAAACGTTTTAGGGATGCTGTGACTAAAGAGAGTGTTCAGAAACAAGCAGGTGATTTGGCCAATGTCTTCCTAGCCTGAATCCATTTGGTGGATTTAACCCAGGATCTTGGTCTGAGAGCACACTAAGGAAAAGAGACCCTTCTTTCTGATGCTGTGATTCTGGAAGCACAGCCAGCTGTTTTTAGGGTTACCTGGTCTTAACAGATATACGGGGTTGTATGCCATTTTCCCATCACCCTTCCCGGGCCCTCCATAAGCTCACTTGCGCCATTCATGGCACAGCAGAAGAATGTTGACCCACCTGTGCTAAAGCAGGACTAGGGTGAAAGTGATTAGTCTTACTACAAGGAAATCCTTAGGTTTTCAGTTTTACAATATTGTCATTTGCTGGCACGTTCACAATGAACTTTCATTGCCTCATCTGTCCTTACTAGCTGCCCATATATTTGCAAAATCTTTTTAAAAGTCCAAACTAAATATACAAGATCGTGTCAGTGTCATGCTGCTGGGGGAAAAAAAAATGACCTACAAAGTTATTTTTTTGATTGCCAATGTTTTGGATTTTCCTGTCCTTTTTTTATTTCCCCTTGCAGCCAGGTCCAACTTTTACTCAGTTCTTGTCTGTTTTTTACACTATTTACTTTTGCTTCTGTCAACTTATTTCATAAGCTCCTGGGAAATTTTCATTCATTACTTTTCACTGTAGGATTTTGTAAGTTTTGATTTATAGGATATTAATTATATTAATAAAAACAAACCTTTTAAATTCAGAGATTCAAAGAGCTTTGAGGTCCTTCTAGTTTTAATTTACTTTTTATCATCTAAAGTGTGGAATTTTGCTAGCAAGGCAGGGTGACTTAATGCATATCACATGAATTTTAGAGTCAGATTCCAAATTGGAAGTTGAAATCTTGATTTACTTATTCTGTGACCTTGAGGAAGTTATTTATATGTCTGAAATCAGGACTAGTAATATCAAATTTTCAAGTTCATTGACAGGGACATAGAGAGATATTCACACGAATACATACACCTCTACCTATATTTACCTATCTACTTGTGGAATATTTAGACTGTAATAGTACTTCAAAATGGCAGCTCCTAAGATCTTGCCAATTATAGGCTGAAGCAAGACTGATGACAGAGGTGAAGGATTGGTGGAAACAGAGGTCTTGTAAATTATTTTCCAGACATACCTTCACAATTATTATAAATGAAAGACATCAAAATCTCAGAAGTGGAGAATTCAAGAAGTGTGGTGGGTAGAAGTTTTATTTGAACACAGTGTGCCCAGATGACTTTCTCAATGACTGGTGCCTACAGGTAAGTGGCTTTCGATAGATTTTAGTATAACAGATGATTGACACAGTCTATTCCATTGGAAACTTGATAGTTAAATCTTCACAAATCTGGCTGAACCATTCTAAATTTACATTACTTCAGTTTAGAAAAGAAAAGTATTTATGGCACCACAGAAATAAAGAGAACATTAAGAAATGGTTCTTGACCTCATTGAATTTGTAATCTCAATAGGGAAAGAAGTACTATACAGGGGAGGAAGTTCTGCGGCTGCTACAAGATGGTGTGTGGTTTCAAGTTGATGATTTCCTAGGAACATACAGATAAAGTGTTTGGAAAAAGAGGTTAGTGAGGGCTGGGGACGTCTGAGAAGTTTTAGCAAAAGTCATGTGACTTGAACTGGCTTTGACATATTTTAAGGTTAAGGGATAGAAGATAGTTTCTGATATCAAATGATTTGAACTCTGATTTCCTATCACACGGGGATTCATTAAATCATATTTTACTTCCTCTAATTTTTCATAGAGTTGCAGGGTTATTCATTTTTAATGCATAATTTTCGGGCTCTGACATCAAAGGGAGATATTTAAAGGATGTTCTGTTGCTGTAGAGCTGAGCACCTTGCTGCAGCCAAAGTGTCACATGGCTTCTCATTTGTAAAACTTTATGCATGTACAGGGAACTTATTGCAGTAGCAAGGTACAAAAATTCTTTCAATTTAAATTACCTTCACACTGAGAACGAAACTTTAAAATGTCTTAATGAAGAAAAACCCATGTGACCGCCCTGTCTATTTCTAAGAACTGGCTGCCTTCAAATGCCCTCTTCCCATTTACATATCTAATTCTTCACTGGCAGAAGCAGATCACTGCATGAGTTTTGCTGGAGGAAAGAAATAGTAAGAGATTTTCTTTTGTAAAGCACACTTCTGTCTCTGAAGGTTTGAAGTTAAAAATTAATGTTATAAAGGGAACTGATTTTATACTGACGGACTGAAATTAAAATGAATATTGGATATTTCTGGAGGGAATTTATGAAACAATGCTGGTGGAAAAATTAGGAATTTAATACACACCTTTACGGATGAAATGGTACAGGGAACATTGAAACTGAGTGAGTAAGCTGTCAAAACCATCAGTCTTGATTGGCTTTCATTCTAAATGCATTTGGTCTGAACCACTGTACCTGGGGAGTACATACTCTGTGTGCCACGGAACCAAAATTAAATCTCCTTTCTCATAGTTGAATGCTTTCTCTTCAATCTAGCCTGAATCCAGAGACCCAGGCAAGACTGAAGATGGACTGATGTTAAATATTGAATACTATTTTAAAAATTTCAATAGAAACTTAGATTCGTTAGCTTCTGTTCCAGCCAAAAGAAATCAAATGCGATAAATGCATGGCAGTGCTGAAAATAGAATGGGGCTGGGGTTTAGGCAAGTGGCTCTGAGGTTTTGGAGGACTCTTGAAAGACAGGAAGTTAATGGGATTCTATTTATATTAGTCCTAGCGCTGCCATAACAAATTATCACACACTTGGTGACTTAAAACGACTGAAACAGATTCTTTCACAGTTCTGGAGGCCAGATGTCCAAAATCAAGGTGTTGGCAGGACCACATTCCCTGGGCAGCTCTAGGGGAGAATCTTTGCCTGCCTCTTCCAGGTCCTGTGGGCTGGAGGTGATTGTCGGCATACGCTTGAATGACTCCAATTTCTCCCTCCACCTTCACTCAGTTTTTGTGTGTCAAATCACTCTTCCTTTCCCTTATGAAAATGCCAGCCATTGTAATTAAGGCTCTAAATCCAGGATGACTCAACTAGAGATCCTCACTAAGCTACATCCGCAAAGACTCTTTTTCTAAAGTTCTCATTCACAGTCGCCAAGGGTGAAGACTCAAATATATTTTTCTGGGGCCACTATTCAAAGCACTGCATTACTATATGAGTAAAACAGAAAAAAGGAAGTCATTGTCCAGAATTTGCCTAAGAAGAAGCAGCACAAGTCCTAGAGGTGGGGTCTCTTCACAAGGATAGCAGCCTCCAGCGATTCTAAGTTCCATGTGAGGAACTGAGAAGACAGGGAAGTTGGTTTTGTCACTTTCCTTCTCCCTGTGACAAAAATACCTGACATTCATTTTTTAGAATTGATTTTATTGGACATTTAAGGTATACAATGTAGTGATGTTCATCGCTGAAAGTTTGTACCTTTACATAATCTATCTTGGTTCTTATTTTTTGCCCATTCCCCTGCCTTCCTTTCAACACCCTCCCTCCCTGTCTACAAAGACTTTGTTTCCGTTTTTCATTTTCTCATATTGATTCCATTCCCTTCTTTCCTTTACCCCCTCCCTCCCATTTCCCCTTCCCCTTTGTCCCTTTTCTTCCTATTTCACATTATCTATTCTCCTGCTGGGCATCTTCCCCAAAGAAATAAAAGAATCACACCACAGTGATATACGTTCACTCATTTTCATAGCAGCACAATTTGTAATAGCTAAAACTTGGAAGCAGCCCAACTGCTCATCAACTGGAGACTTAAAAAAGAAAATACGTTTTTTTTTTAATAAAATGGAGTACTACTCAGCCATAAAAATGAGAAATTAGAGACATTTATAGCTAAATGGATGCATATTCAGGAGATATCAAGTGAAAAAAATAGGACATACATGTATAAATAAGGACTAGAAGATACAATGGATAATCTGACATTCATAACTGAAATGAGGCGTCATCCAGCTCCAGACCAGCGAAGGGGATGGAGTGGGAGAGAAGCTGCACACCTCACTGCGATCAGGAAGCAGAGAGCGAAGGAAAGAACTGGGGAGAGACACGCCCTTCCATACCACAGTCCTGAGGAGGCACCTTCAGCAGTGCAGTGAGCCACAAACGCATCAGCGGACTGATCCTTCAAGGAGTAGAATTCCCATGATCACAAAAGTCGTGCCCGTGATCATGTAAGGATTTGGGGGCTTCTAGATATAAAGCATAACAGAAATCAGAGAAATCACTGAAGCTCTATGGGTAAATACCTGTATCCCTCCCTGCAACTCTCCTCTTTCTTCTTTCCATTTCCCTTTCCCTTTCCCTTTCCCTTTCTCTCTCTCTCTCTCTCTCTCCCTCTCTCTCTCTCTCTCTCTCTCTCTCTCTCTCTCTCTCTCTCTCTCTCTCTCTCTCTCGTGCATCTCCCCACTTTCTTTCTTTCTGTTCCATCCTGAAATCAAACGCCAACATAGTGACTTTCACTCCTGCCCTTCCTGCTAGGTAAGACCAGGGCCTAACTTTTTCAAGAAGTACATTTCTTCCTGAGGAGAGTTAGTGTTTTGAGTTATTCTCTCATTCAAGGGCAATCTCAGGTCCTCTCCTCAGCACACCTTCACGTGGAGGTGACATGTCTGCGTCAACGTTCAGAGCCAGCCTTGCTGGCTTTGGTTGAACTCCTCCGCCGGTGAAATGAAATCTTGGCTAAGCTGCACGTGGAAGCCAATTGAGTCCTGACGTATGATTAGAAATGAAGCACACAGGCACAGCAGACATTTGCAGCAAAGCCAACAACATAGAAGAAACTGACAAAGGTTTTTTTTCCTGATAA
This sequence comes from Fukomys damarensis, assembly GCF_012274545.1. NCBI lineage: Eukaryota > Metazoa > Chordata > Mammalia > Rodentia > Bathyergidae > Fukomys > Fukomys damarensis. Next base: position 27,293,307 of record NW_022900918.1, on the reverse strand, counting down.
TTCTTAGCAAGTTTGATAATTCATGATGCTTGTATAGCAATCGAGATGCCCGAGACTTACAATAAAACTCTTTGGTAAAGCAAAGTTTGAAAACTTTCATTTGCTGCCTTCAAAAAGGTTTAAAACAGCTATTGCCTTTTAATTTTAAACTGTGAAATAAGGTCATTCGAGGAATAAATGATTCACTACTGGAGGCCCTCAGAAAGGGCTAGTAGGGTAATGCACTTTTAAAACATTTTAAAATAACAACTCTCCCTCAAGATTTAGATGAATATTTTCTTAGATAATTATTCTTACAGCGCCTGTATCACTCTGAGTCTAAGACAAAAAAAAAATGTGTTAACATTTCAAACACAAGAAGGCTCATTATAAAGAATGGCTAAGCAACTAAAGGAGAAGTATGAGATGCCACGGGAAAGGTGAAAGGTACACTAAACTTGACAGTGAGCAACCAAAGAACGGCAAATGTGGGAGGGAACCTTTCTTTCTGTGGCTCTGGTTCAGAGTTTGTTGAAAGCCATAGAAGGTCTGATGGTGGAGAAATGCATAAGTTTTCCCAGGACTGAGACAATCACTAGGCAAGAAGAAGCAGCTTACAGGCAAGCTGCTGCTGGTCAGCAGTTGTGCAGAGGAAGTGTACGCGGGAGCTAAACAGAGTCAGCTGCATCCACAGAGTGAGGCTGTGGGAAGGCGGCTACCGGGTTGCATTGGGACTGAGAGGAGACTGAGGGACTGCACCATCTGGGCACGTGGCAGGGACTCCCACAAGTTAGTCCCTCAGCACTGCGGAGCTTGTGCGGTGCGGCAGCCTGGACCGGGAGAATCCACGTCCTCCTCTAATGAGTGCCATGCCATCACCCTCCACTGACAATGTCAGCACCGGGTCACTGTGAAGGAGAAATGGTCAAAGGAGTCTCATTTATTAACACCAAGCAGATACCGAAGAAGAAATCTGAAGCTGAAAGGCAGGAGATTGATGACCCTACCAGTCTGGGAAAGCATCCTGGACAGCTATTTTATAACTGAAATCAGCTCTCTTCCTTTGCCTGAAGTCCTGTAATTGTTCCATGCTCCCCACCCTTCTCTGCTTATTTTCTTATAAATGGATTTCATACAATAGGTAACACTCCGTTTAGTGTAAAGTCTCTATAAAAGGAGTTAAGGCAGTGCATGAGCCTATTAAATGCTCACAATCAACTTTTGAGTTAAGTATTATTATGCTTTACAATAAGGAAACAGACTATAAATTTGATTCAGACCAGTAGTCATAACCTTGACAGCCACTTACTGACAGAGGTGGGAGTGACAGGGAGATGTTCTACTTGAGAAAAATGATCGTTTTGATAAAATTTTAATCATGTGTACTTATGAATAATCTTTTTTTGTGTGTGTGCTAGGGATCAAATTCAGGACCTTGCATTTGGGAGGAAGGCACAGTGCCACTGAGCTAAATCCCCAGCACTTATGAATAGTCTTGAGGTGATTATTGGTAAATTTCAATTAAATTGACTATATCAAAACTAATTAGGTATTTTTATTTTTACATGGACTATAGTGGAAAGTACCTCCGGTGATTACATGTTTTGTTTTGTTTTTTTTTTCACTTCAGAGCAGTCATTATTGAAATATCTGATCCATCTATAATAAGCAGTATAAGTAAGTTCCTTTTATGTTTTATAAGAAATATAGATAGAAATCTGTTATCCCTTTAGCAGAACAGTAGTTGAGTTTCTGATGTTAGTGTGACTGTTATTTTGCTAATACATCCTTTCTTTTGGTTTCAGATAAATACAGAACAATATATAATGGAGCTAGGCTGGTCTCAGTGAGGTTTTGTTTTTATTTTTTTTTCTTTCACCATATGCTGCGATATTATATTGTAGAATTTCATGGAAGGGACAAGTTAATTTAAAAAGAAATCTTTCACTGACTTTTTATTTCTTAAAGGATTAACAGAGCATCCCCTTTTTTCCCCTAATGAAACCAACATTATTTAATGGAAAATGATCCTACGATACCTCTGAGCCTTCCCTGTCCAGCAGACCAGGGTTGCCATGACAGTGTCCCTTCCCCTTGCTAGGAAAAAGAATATTCAGAGTCTGGTCAAAGGACAAATGTCCCACCAAAAGGTGACCCCATTCGAAAATGGAAAACATGCTGAAAAACTCAGGAAGCTTCCTGCCACAGAAATCCTTTGGCACTACTTTGTTAGCAAAGCATTTTTAATCATGAAAATTAAGAGATGCTAGTCTTGTTTTTTATTCTCCTTAGAACAGTTACTTTATTTTAAAGGAAAATTAACAAGTAAAATTATTTTCAAATTCACGTTTATTTTCAAACATCTAACTTGGGAAAATAAAACAATTTATCAATAATTTTATTTCATCCAGATGAAGTGGATTTATACCCTAGAAAGATATTACAGTGCTAACAGCTCATAATTTTATATGTATTAAAAGTAATACTGATAAAGATGAGTGGAAATAGTTGTTTCAAAATAAACTTTCTGCATTTTAATTTAGGATGAAGTTTCATATTTGTATGTTGTTTGAATATATGGGATTATTTGAGAACTGTATTACTGTGAAGGTCATCAAGCCCATGCACTTTATTAATTAGACACTTTTGTTGCCGTCCTGGCTCCTCCTTGCACTTCTTGGTTGTATCTCCTTGCACAGGTCACTTTACTTGGAGACATCAGCCTCGGTGAGCTTTATGCTGAAATGCACATAATTGCTGTCTCTCAATACTGTGGGACAATTGTGAGGACAGAAATGAAGTCATGTGTGGCAGGAATTTATGAACAGTCAGAGAACAAATAACCTAAGTGTTCTCAGAATGCTTGCCTGCCCCTCGTCTTGGGAATGGACAAAATTGGCCCTTCTCCACTTATATATGCAACAACAAATACATATGCATACTTCCCGCGGGGGATGTTTATGACGGGGAATGGCTCCCAAATGGTGTTAGACGATTATACCGAGATGGCGATAAGCTTGATGGACAGGGTCTGGGACTTGTAACAAGAACTTGGAGCAGTTGTGCACCGGCGTCGGCAGCACACGTACTGGCCTGAGCTCCACATTCCATCTTAGTCACACTGAGAGGATACTTGAACTCAGCTCTCTGCATGCTGCTGTAAGTGTAGACTCTGGCCGTGCAGGTTACAATGCCTTCCAAAGCATGAAATTAGATGTTTAAAATATGAATAAGCATAAGTGTAGTTGATAAATTTCATTTCAGACACTCTTTCTTTTGAATATTTGGTATGGCCGCCTGTGTTGATTGTATATTGACCTTCTGTGTCTATTTTTGGACTTCCTTCAAACTTTTCCACGTATAAACATTTCATAATATTAAAACATTAATTGCAAGTGAATTGCATCAACTAAGTAAAACAAGTTTTTAAAGTCTACAATAAGACAAATCATTTATATTTGGATTATAAAGCCATATTTGCCAAACGCTTTTAAGTTGTATTCTTTATTACAGATTGTTAAAAGTTTTGGCGGAAGCAAACTGGACTGTGCTTACCCAAGGAAATTCTTTTTAACAACTGGATCAGTTAAATGAAAAGCGTATCTCAAACCGTAATTTGTTTGATCAGAATGATTTTCAAAATGCCAATCTGTATTTCATGATGATCTGGGCTGAATACATTCCTTTCAGTTTGAAAATTATTTTCAAACAGTACCTGAATTTCCTTAGAAATTGTAGGGAATATGTATTTGCTATAAACTGCACCAACTCTTGGATCTTAAAATATGTTTTCATGACTTTAATTTTTGCTCACAATTTTACTGCTTACTCTGATTTCACACTTCTGCAAATATGACCTTCATCAGCACGTATAAAATATTGTGTTTCTTTAAACACATATGATGGAAATCATTCAAGCTCATTGCTATATATAGTCATTGGTAACCAAAGATTGAGTGTGAGCTCAGCTGTTGTTGAAATGGAGACCAATTTAATAGCTAAAATGAGGATAAGAATTACATTGAAAATTGCAGGCTGAAATACTCTGCATGTGATCATAAAGAGATTAGAGGAAGGAAAGAACACAGGGTAACAGCTTGCATTTTAAAAGGAGCCGGGCTTCTGATAGTTCTGTGATTTATCGGGTCATAATCAAAGTAAGTAGTACAAATCCATTTTTAAAACATTACTATATTTTAGCGTCTTTGTAAAGGAAAAACCAATTCCTTGTAGATGTCAGTGGCATTACAATTCTGGTCTCTTGATATTGATAACCACGGTACACTGGACTTACAAATGAAGATTTAGTTTTGTCTTGCTGGGGGACAAACGTAGTCATGACCCTGTCCTGGTCTACATTAGCCAGGTGTTCAGGTACTTGTATTGTCTTCCTCAGCTCTTCACAAGGTCCTATAACCAATGGCTGGCGATATTCTGTAGCACAAACAAGACTTTCTAGGATGAAGCCCAGATTGGGCTTGTTCATGACCGCTTATGTGAGTAGCCTTATTATAGACTCACTGTATAGCTACTAAAAAGTACTATATAATGTAGTTGGATGGTATATAATTTACCATCAAAGTAACTGCCACAAGATGCAAATGAAGCCTTGGTAAAATAAAAATATTGGGGAACAGAATGTTCAGAGCAAGGCACTTGCTCTTTGCTTTGATTCCCTCCTCTGTAAAGAGGTGAGTGACAGCATGTAAAAGAAGACATTGTAAGTCATTTTGAGATAGTGTCTGTGAGATCCCAGACTGTACCTGACACAGTAAGGACAGAGAATTTCAGTGCCCACGCCTCCTCAGTCTAAAACCTGGCTGCACCATTTGCTTGTTGGTGAATCTCAGGCAAGTAACTTAACCTCTTATTATCTCGATTTCCTTCATTATAAAATGGGATTAGTAATAGCACTATGTTCATAAATTTGTTATGGGGACTAAATGAATTAATGTTTATGAAGCAAACAGCAGACGGTAAGCACTTAGTGCTGCTATTGTTTGGTAATTAACAGTCATAAAGGCATAAGCACACAAATGGATGCTGCTATTATTATCATGCTATGTTTATGCAAAACAAATGGAATCTTTTTGGTAAAGTTAAAAATTGTCATATTAAGACATTGTGAAGTATAGAAACCTAAATAAGAACATTATAACATGCCACACTTTGATCCCCAAATTACTCCACGTGGAGCCACGTTAAAATTAACTGTGGATCTTTATTTGTAGTGTCAAGTTGGTTTTAGTTTGAGGCAAGAGACATTTCTTCTGAGCATAGTGTGGTGAACTGTGGAACAGGAACACTTAAAATGGCTTCATTGTATTTTAAAGTTACCCTCCATGTACTTTTGAATATGGGGTTTGTAATTATTCATTTAAATGAGTTGGGCTGAATTAAATGCTAAAATAACATTCATTAGATTTATGTTGCTGCCATGAAAAATGATCATGAACACAGTGATTTAAACAATAACAGTCTTAATATCTTATACTTCTGTATGTTCCAAGCCAATACAGTACTCAGTCATCTAAAATCAAGATACCAGAAGTTCTGTGTTCCTTCGGAAGGCTGGAGGAATTCCATTTCCCAGGTTTCTGTTTCTACAGGATGCTGGACCTTCAAGCTCTGGGCCCTGGGAGTCCACTATTTCCCACCGCACAGCACTCTGTCACTGACTATCTTTTCTCTACTTTTTTTTTTTTTTTTTTTTTTTTTGGTACTGGGGATCAAACTCAGGACCTTGCACTTGCCAGGCAGGTGCAATGCC
>NW_022900918.1:27270264-27287386 GCF_012274545.1 Fukomys damarensis | reverse complement strand
TTTTTTTTTTTTTTTTTTTTTTTTGTACCAAGGATCAAACTCAGGTCTTCCTGCTTGTGAGGCAGGTGGCAGAACTACTGAGCTAAATCCTCAGCCCATCTTTTTTCTACTTTTAATGACTCTTGTAGCTACCTTGGGTCAAGAATCATCTTCTTTTTTTAACATGAGTGGGCTCACAGAACTAATAACAATCTGCATCTTTAATCCACCTTGTCAGGTAACTAGAGATAGTCATAAATTCTAGGAAAATGATGTGTGGATTTTTAGGGAAGATGGTGTTATTCTGTCCATAATCATCCTGTGAAATTTTGTGTCCAGTTCAATCGTTACAGTATCAATTATGTGATTAGAGCGATCTATTCAATGTGCCTCCATGTTGAAGAATGGTGTGATGATGATGGGCTTACCGTCCACAGCCTGAAGCAGGTGACACAAAAAACAGTTCAGGCGTCATAAAGTCTTGAGAAGATTTGGGCCTAGGAAAATTTATATCACTGAGCATGAAATTAAAAGGATTAATTTTCAGGCAGAATTTCAGGCAATGACAGTGTCTACTGTGTGTGAATACAGGATCTGAGCGAGGCCCTCTCTGTCCTTTCAAATATTAAGCAGCCAAGTATCAAAGTTTTATCAACTCCTGCGATGGCTATCTTAGCAGGTGGTATCAAAGACTCTCTGAGAAGTTTGCTCATATACTGGGGCTTCAACATTAATCCTCTGGAATATCAATGTGTCATTAAATATCTGTTATATTTTATCGTCTCCTAAGAAGGCTAGAATACACTACAATGGCTTAAGTTACAGTAAAAATGCAAAAGCATTCTAAAATAAATTCTGCCTCCAATATAAAAAATGGACAACGATGATGATCTCTGATATTACTTCTATATTCACATTGTTGGTATTATTCTGTTTAGCCTTTGCAATTTTGGCTATTCTAAGAGGAAGCCAGAAGGTAGGATTAAAATGCAAGACAGCTGAAGAATAAATTTTTTGTAAGTTGAGGAAATAGAGTACATTTGCAACATTTATGGATTTGTATTTACTATGTTACCATTGAAGACCAAACCATGTAATCTGGTTATCCTGAAAAGCATGGAAAAATTGAAATGTGTTCAAGAACAATTCCATTTGTTTGCTAATGGCCAGACTAGCTTCAAATGCATTAGCCTTTTCAAAGGCCATGATCAATAATTCTGAAACTTTTAGCTCTCTTGGGCCCCTTAAAACCCATGGGCCATGATGTAATAAATTGGCTGCATCAGCTTATTTTCAGTGTTCATCTATTCAATATCTTCGCTTGTGTCTTGATTCCCTTGTGTTAAAGAAAATAAAAGAAAGCTTGAGGAACTGGATGCGACCTTCTCCTAAATCAACTTCTGTACTCTTCTAGAAACATTTTGATTTTTATTCCTGGAGAGACAGCTGCAGCTGATTTCTAAGTTGATAACTGCTTACCAATTTCATAGCATAGGGTCCTCTTCCTGCTGAAAAGTTCCTAAAGTTTGCCTGCAAAATCAGCTTTTCTATAGTGAGTAGGAACATTGGAGTATAGTAAATTATTGCCACAGCTTCTAACAGATTATCTAGGTTGAGATACTATGCTAACTAGATCTCTGCTCCCATTAGTTGAGTTGTAGCTATTCCCGAAGCAGTTTTTTTTATTGTACTTACATAATTTAATCTAGTTATTAAAATGGCTTGGGATAGAAATAAATTTGACTCTCTAAGGCCATTTTGAATACTTTGGGAAACTTAATAAAGGTGAGTCACTAAAACGCTTCTATTGATTTAGAAGTAGGAGACACACCTGTTAAGCAAAAGGGTAAAATCTGTACTAATATTGCTTTAACGTAATCTAAAAAGAATCAAGGTAAAAATGTATGTTGTTTATTTCAGAGAAATAAAGCAAAACTGAAATTAGGAGGACCGTCGGCAAATGAATGTGCATTCTGCAAACTCAACAGGAATAAAATATAAACATGATTTTACAACTCTTGGCTTTAACCAAGTTTTTCTTTTTGTTAAAACTGCAACCACAAAACACTATGAGAATTGGCTCATGACTCTTAGGAGCACAAAACAAGCATATGTACATGTTTGATATTATACAAAGGGATGAAATAAAATCTCAACTTTAGCCTGTCTGCTTTTCTCTTGCATGACACATGACAAAAGTCTTAAAATACAGACTGTATAGTAGAAAATTTCAAGAAACAGAATAAAGTAATTACTCAATAATTGTTATTTTCTTTTTCCTTAAGTAGAAAAACATATAAGGTATTTTCCAAGACTTACCTAAACTGTGTTAATTTTCTTCAAGACCTATTTTCCTTTAAACTTTTGTCTACAAAACTTAATTTTGCAGGCAACACTGTAGTTAACTTGCAAATACTTTAGGCATTGATAGACTCCATAATGTTCTATGAGTCTTAAAGTAGAAATGAGATCATTCCAACTGTACTGAAAAATATTACTTCTTTTGAGTAAAAATGAATGAAAAATACTATAAGAGGTATCATACTTCTTAAACAGTACCTGGGTCATTAGTGCAATTCTCCCTTCCATTTGCCAAATGTAAATTAATTTAATTATTCACTAAAAATTAGGATCAGGAAAGTAAAAATATTTTTATTTGGATTCAAACCAATTTGATCTGAGGTAAATTAGTCTCAAAATAATGGTGCTAGCCTTACTACATTAAAATATAACACAAACTACACAGATAAATTTTTTTAGTACAGTGGACCCTTGACTTACAAACTCAATTTGTTCCTGAGGGGTGGTTGTAACTCAAGTTGGTCAACTGAGGCTCAGGCTCTTCTACACAACCCTCAAAGTCCCTCTTGTATTCATAGGCAGATCTCGGTGTCCTTAGAGAGACAATGGCCAGGATTTCTCAATTAATCCCACACAGGAAAGGATGTCATAACGTCCCTTCCAGAAGTCTTTAAGGGTTTAACCTGTATCTGAGACCAGCTTGAAGCACAGGGGGCTGGCATTCGGATCGTATCTCAAGATTTTGTTTGTAAGGTAAAACTAAAATTTCGGTCAAAATCCAAATTGTTCATATGTCAGGCTGGTTGTAATGCTAGGGTCCACTGTATCCAAGTTGTCCCTACAGTTAGTGGACAAAGAAAGTAAGAAATAAGATTCAATTGTGTAGTCCCATTATTGAGGATAGCTATGACTTAGACTCTGTAATTCAATGGACAGATGCATGAAACTCTGCTAATACAAGGAAGCAGAGGTTGCTTTCAGTTCTAATTTACTTGCAAAACTGGAAATGATTACTTCTTAAATGACCTCTTGAACAACTAGCCCCAGAAGTCATCTTTCTGCTCATATATTTAAAGTGTGTTTTACTTGATACTTGCTTGTATTTTTAAAAAAATCAAACAAAAGTAATATTTACCACAAGAAAATTATTTTCCTTGGCAATAACATGAGAGAAACACAATACCTTTTTGTGTGGTAGGCTACATATGAATGCTTTATATTTTTATTTTTGAGAAATAAAATGTATAGTAGTTAAGAATGATAGAAAATTGATGAGTAATTACCGATGGAAAAATAAAGACCACTCAAAACTACCCTTGTAGATAAATTTCTAGATCTTTGTAAGATGTGTTGCCTTACTGAATGAAAGTTTTTGGAATGTATCCAGACTATGATAACATTAAATTAATTAACTCGAAAATTAAATGGCAGTGTTGGAGAAATAGTTATTTCATATTACTACAATCTGTAAAATATAGCAAGATACTATACTTTTAATAAAGAAGATAATTGTTCACCACTTCAGATTGAATCTTAAGGTTTAAGCTAAAATAGAGTTTAAAATATGGTATCTTCTATTTTACTTTGCTTTTAGAGAAAAGGGTGATTCTCTATATTCCTTAATGCTAATATGTGCTATCAAGCTCTGGATTTTAACAGTGTAGTCCAGCATATATTTATGGTTTCATTGCGCACACAGCAACAGTACATTAATGAAGTGTTTTTCCATTAAATAGAAAATTACAGTTAAGTAATTGTAAAAAAATCAAATCAAATCAAATGGGTTTGCTAGTTCCTTTTATGTCTGGTCGTCTTATTATTTTTCTCTTAAAAACTATTAGATAAAAAACTTGGATAGAAAAACTCCAAGTGAGATAGCTTTTCGTAGGGAGGGTTTCTTTTGTCAACAACCTTGAGCATTGCAAGATTCTATTTTATCTTACGTGAAAAGATGACATGAATATACTAGTTCTAAAAAGCCAGGAGGTAGTACAGACCTTAAAAGTAAACTACAGAAGGAGCCAGAAAGCAACCTGCCCCAGCCTCATGCTGTTACTGGCTGTGTGCCGATCGTGTAAGAGTTTAAACCAGCTACAGATAAATGACACTGATGGGAACAAGACTGGAGTGAGGGAATTTGGTGTTTGGAGATCTTTTACTTTTCTCTCTTGCTCTAACATTGTGCTCATTATTGAATTGGTGATCAGTAAACTCTCATGCTTTGAAGCTTCACTTGAATCATTCTATCGTGCTGGGCTCAAAATAGGATGGCCCACCCTGCAGCTACATGTTTTGTTTTTACAGAAAAGCCATAGACAATCCCTTGGAGGATACAACTTGTGGATTTTAAATGCAGGCTACTTTTAGTAGATAGGAAAGATGAAGTCAGAGAAAGTCTGTTTTTGATAAGCCATTTCTATAAAAGCTGAGAAGAGTCACCTGAACATATTTAATTCTCTCAGACTGAAATCTAGTGCTCCAGCTTTCACACGACAGTTCAGAACTGGAGGTGCGGGAGCTGGAGATTGTGCATGTGGGGAGCAAACGTCCAAAGGACTGGCAGCGATGGCAACAGATTAATAGCCAGGCACAAGTTCCCTGACCAGAACTGATAAATGGAGGGGCCGCAAAAAAGCAGAAAAGTGCTACACCTTAGAGACAAACTTGCAGAGTGAGTGAGAGTGGGAAATTCATGCAAGAGTTTTCTGGGACCTCATAACTTTGTGAGCTGAGGAGCCGGGGAATGAGAGGGAATCATAACAATTGGTTGATTATGTATTTGGGTCCTAGTTTATATGTTCTCTGAAGACAAAAGTAGAGAATTAATTTTTGAATTTCTATTGGATTCATAAACTGCCTTAGTAAACTTGGCAACACATAAGGAACTGATGGAGTTGGTCCCTAAGATCAATAGTTTAGAAAAGAAACGGAGACCAGGGAAGACCAGGTATTTATCTAGTGAGTTGCTCTCTTCAGTCACTGTAGACATTTTGGATAACACTATTTATCTGGTGCTTTCTTGCTTCTTAATCAAACCCAAGTTTATCTCCAATAGAGCCAATTACTGAAGAAGGAGAGAAAAAAAAAAGACACCATAGAAAAATCCAAACTTCTCTCCTTCTAAACGTGTTCACAATTAAAGAGCCCAAGATAGCAATTCTACTTTGAAAACAACTTCACTCCATCAGTTGTAGAGAGGAGAAAAGGTTGCTTGGGATTGGTGATGAGATCGGACAGCTACACATTTTAAAGAAACCCTACAGATTTCTGAGCATGTCTGTTTATGACCACGGAGCATCTAGAAACGAAGAGCCGACATTTGTGAGGTGCTTAAATATACCAGGTAGTATCCTCACTGCATCACACTTGTTAACTCATTCAGTGTTCACAGTCTCTCCAGGAGAAAGGTTCTGTTCAGATTTGTTTTCATCCGAAGAAAGTAAACTATTGAGCATTTGAATGGTTTGAGCTCACACACCTTTAGTGAACAGCAGAGCTGGAAAACTGATGCCAGAGACTAGATGCCCATTCTCCGCCTACATTCCATTTACTGACTTAAAATAATGAAATGTTGAATGAAAATTCCTGTTAGATGTTCTTCATATTTATATTGCCTTGGTAATTAACACAAAGATTGCATGTAAATAAATATTGCACAACTCATCAAAGACAAAGTTGTGCGAATTAGGCTTGTTAGACTCTACGTTTTCACTAGTACTTTAGTGGAGGAGGATTTTGTTATGGCTAGTAGCATGGATAACTAGCCAAAGTTATGTCTTAAAAACAACACTTTCCAACATTCTGGTCTGAATTATAAAAGTTTTAACTACATACATTATACCGTGTTCTATTTGAAAAGTACTTTGGAAATCAGGAACTGTACTTTGGTACTGTAGAGAGAATCTATTCTGCTACCTTAATGACCTGTTCTCAAGTTGGCATCTCTACAGTGCTTATTTACTGTTCCTCTAACTTCTGCAGCCATTGTGAAAGCTGGCTTTTCCCTTCCCAAATGCTCACTATAAAATGCACACACAAGCCAGGCATGGCATCATACTCCTGCAAGCCCAGTACTCTGGGAGGCTGAGGCAGAAGGGTAGTAAATTTGATCCCAGACTTTTCAACCTAGCAGGACCTTGTCTCAAAATAAAACACAAAGCCAGCCTGTGCATGTACTTCTGCTCTAAGGCCTGGGGTTCAATATCCAAGACTGAAAAAATAAAAAAGTAGTGGTGTGTCAGCACAAAGCAGGAAGTACTTTTTCTTTACTTGAATTCTCCAATCCCTAATGTGTCTGAGAGTAAAACTCTGGTGGGTTCATGAAATCCAAAGGGAATTAAAGATCCACTTTTACTTGCACTTTTCTCTGACATTTCTCTCAACAATTTTTTAGGCCACAGACCACAACTTCTCACTGTATTTACAACTTTGTTGCCTGCAGAAATCATATGTTTTTACATAGCTTCCATAGTCATGACACCATATACCTACTGCTGCTCTGTTAAAAAAGGTAGCCACTAACTTTACTAGATTTTGATGCTTAAAGTGCTATAAAAACAAGCTTATATCCTAATACAATTTGTTTGTGTTTAGAGAATAATATTTGTTTTATTTTTATATCCTTACTCATGCATTCAAAGTTATTATCCTGGCAAATTAAAAAAAAAAAAAACAACGGTTAAGAATCCCTGCTATAAAATGCCATAGTGGTAAAGCAGAGAATAGAACAATAAATCCACCGAGGGTCTTTTCTGCTTCCATTCTGAGCTGAGTGGGAGAGGTCCCAGGCTGAGACCTTTAGTGCAACTTCACAAGGTGAGGCAAGGCAGGGCCAGGCAGGGCTAAATAACTGAAGTGAACCTGCTCAGCCTCAGCTATAGGCGTGGCCGGGACGACTTAGGTAGAAGAATGTCCTGGTGTGCACGGTGCCCGAGGAAGATAGAGGAAGTGCAGCTCTGGGCTGGGAAGTGTGCAAATGAAAGCGCGCTCCAAGCGGGAGCTCAGGGCGATCTCTAAGAATCGGTCACCCAGGAGAGGGTGTCTCTCCCCAGTTAAGAACGCAGACATCATAATATATACAGAATTAAAACATAAATGCGGTACACATTCTGCAGAATAAACCAGGAAAGCCACTGTGGCTCCCCTCTGATGACAGGCTGTAGGTAACAGGTGTACTTTTCACATACCTGTTCATCAGGTATGCTTTGCCTTTAAATCATGTCTACTTGCCTTAAAGACCTAGCGTGCAGTTTTCACTTTCATTTTCATCACTCGCCAGATGAAGTGTGCCCATGAGGTCCTGACGGCGAATGACTCAGCGCCAAGTGTGGGCCCGGGCCTCTCAGTAGCTGAGCAAGAGTTGAAAGGAGAGCCCCATAGTCCTTCGACTAAAATGGCCAGTGGAGCGGAACACCATCTCTCCAACACGGCTTTTGATGTTTCCTCCCTGCTGATCATCGGGGGGGGGGCACTTTCTAGAAATCAAATGCGTCGGGTGTCGGATGGGGCCTCCACCGTGCTGATCACAGCTCGCAGACCACAAGGAGCCCTGAGACACTTAGGGAGGCTTCAGAAAGCCACTGCCTGAATGAGGAGGAAAGATATCAATATTTCCTCAGGTTTTTGTTTTATCTTCTTCTCTATTTAGCACTATGTGTGCTAAACAATAATGTTGTGCTACACTGTGTCCGAAGAGTTAGCAAGAGAATTCTTTTTGTTACATAAGTTTATAGATATTTTGAAGAAATATAGAAAGAATCATCTAACATTTAAAATATATACAGGCATGCCTTGCCTCTGTCTTAATGATATTCTCCTTTCTTATACATTAGGTTTTTAAGCAACTGTGTTTAAACAAACAACAACAACCACAAAACAGTAATTACCCCCATCTGAGAATGCTGTCTTACTGAGTCCATATATTATTATTATTCGTTATATTATTTTAATTATGAAAATACTATATAAGCTTATATAGTGGTATAAAGCAATTGCTTAGCAGCATTTCATGCAGTTATGTGCACTTTTGTGTAATATTTGGAGAAAAATTTACAAAATAAGCTGCTTTGAGATAGAATGTCTCTTTTGCCTTTGTTAATTTCTTCTTTTAGAAAGTACACGAACTAAGTTTCCAGAGTGAATAGCAGAAATAGTCATTGTAACTTACAAATTTAATCTATAGTCTGAGTTCATATAAAAGTGTACCATCTTTTAATTGAAAGAATTACTCTTAAATTTACTGATGCTTCTGTGCTTGATCTACTACATACGATGCAGATTTATAAAGGACAAATATATTTTATTTCATGTTTTCACTTTTGCTGTTAGCCTCATCCTAACTTTTTAAGTTTCTTGCTTTCTTGGTGATGAAAATAAACCTTCCTTTAGCACTTTGGATCCTGTATTTCTTCTTTCTTTATATATGTAGACTCTCTATTGATCCTTTCCTCTGTTTTATCTTTTCTCTTCTTATCTGGATTTAGAAAATAACTATATTCCTAAAGCACAGTCTTTTCCTGTTGTGCCATTGATTAACTATCAGAGAGCATTTTCTGATGTGCCAGGAGCTGTTTAAGAACCAGAGTGTGGAGCTCCAGTCCTCTGAGAACAACCACCACTGTACATGGCATATTATGCTGGACAGGGTCCAGGTAGTTTGTGAAGGCTTCTCAGAAGAAGGTTTGTGAACGGATTTAAAATCACTAGTGAAAATAAGCCACACAGGGGATGTCATTTGCCCATCTGTTTATGACCAGTCCTTTGTCTGTGACACATAGTAGGTGCTCAATAAATGTCTGCGTTGATTGAAACATAGGGGAAACATAGTTGTTGACAGTCGAAAATTATCTGGCTTTGAGGACAGATTGCTAACAAAGTTTAGGTAAGATATGAAAATAAATGAAGTGCTCTAAAAGTATCTCTTTTGCCATACAAGGTTTTCATATTGTATATACGACAACAAGATTTTATTTAGAGGGAAGATCTTACCCGATTTACTTTTTTTTTTGGTACCGGGGATCGAACTCAGGTCCTTCTGCTTGAGAGGCAGGCAGCAGCACCACTGAGCTAAATTCCCAGCCCTGATTTACTTTTGATAATGTGCACTCAGGCTTCTTAAGTAAAGTTTAATCTTACACACAGTCCTGATTGTACATTTTCTAACTTCTCAGTGTAGTGTTTACATAGCTTTAAAAATATCAAATTTTAGCACAAGAATGTTAAAGCAAAAACTATTTCCAGAGTTTTGAAAAAAAATTTTCTACCCTCAGAATGGGGGAGCTAGATTAAAAGAAGCAATTGATGGTTTATTCATATTTCTGTGACAAAAATGCAGACTTGGCCCATCAAAAGTGCAGAGCACTGTACCAATCTTCCATTGTCTCCTTTCTTTCTCAGAAATTCACAAACTGACATAAAAGCAACACAGCCAGAATAGCTCTCCCTACCCTCACTCCCTGAAGATTGTCCCAGAGATAGAACGTCCTGCCCCTTTCTTCTCCCCTCCTTGCTTTACCTTGTCTCACACAGTGAAAGGAGTCCCTTTTGTGCCTACCATTTGTGGGCGATTACTCCTAAAACATTGCTTGTATAACAAACTACACAACCTTGGCACATCCCAAAGAGCCAAAGTTGTAAGTTGGCATTTCAAGCCGTAGTGCGTCCCAGATAACCTTAATTATGAACACAACTTTAAGAAAACTTAAGGGTCAAGAATGATACGCAGGTGCATATTTAAATGCTCTCTGGATGGGTAATAGCTTTGTAAGAATTCAGTTCTAGAAGGAAAGGAAAAAATTGCATAGTTTCCTGTGTTCAAAAAAAAATCCTGTGGAGGGCCAGAGATTTAACTCAGCGTGGCCGCCGCCTGCCTCACAGGCACAAGATCCAGAGCTCCATCTCCTGTACCAACCAACCAAACAACAACAACAACAACAACAACAACAACAACAACAACAACAACAACAACAACAAAATGGGCCCTGGATTTAGCTCAGTGGTTCTGCCCCCTTCCTCGCAAACACAAGGACCCAAGTTCGATCCTTGGGACACTCGCCAAAAAAAATCCTGTTGAATTATCCTTTCCTGCCTCTGGTTGCTTGCAGTTTCCAGGCATTTATCACTGGACATCCACAGAACAGTTCTCCTGTCCTCATTACCTACCACTCTTCTTGGAAGACTGCAGCTCCACAGCTCAGGGCTTTACCTACTGTTGGCCACGTGTTGTGTATTAATAAATGATGACTTGTTAAAAATTACAAGTTAAAAAAAAACAATGAATAAAAAATAATATTTACAAGTCAACAATATGACATGAGTATTCTAGTAGGAAAATGTGTTTTAAAAAGGCCACATTCAGGCCAGGGATTTAGCTTAGTAGTTCTGGTGCCTGCCTAGCAAGTGCAATGACCCAAGTTCAATCCCTGAATCCCTGATAAAAAAAAAAAAAGTCTGGATTCTTTAGATGTCTGAATTAATAATAAATTATTTCTAAATGTTTGGTTGATGGTGTGAATTTAGTTTCACTACAATCTTGGTAGAATATCTGCAGAAACTCAAAGCAGGAAAGATAGTACCACAATTTAAAACATAAAATAAAAACAATACAACCCAAATGCCCATCATATTGTTATGGCCCCATATACTATGAACTCCAAAAACATAATTTTGTGTAGAATAAATGAAATAAAAAGTACTTGTTCATGAAGAAATAAATAAATAAGTAGCAGAAAAGAATCCAGCCACGGATCTGAAGACTACTTATATTATTCTGCATGTTCTCCAGTAAAAAGTATACTCACATATAAAATATATTTTGTGCTTTGTGATATTATCGGCAATAGTAGCCTTAGCCTTCAATTCACTGTGACTTATTGTTCTGATGGTTTCCATTAGGTACTAGATATTTTGTTAACATGTGAAATATATATGAAATATTTCCATATCTGGTATATATGTAGTGGGTATTTATTTTATAAAGTAAACATATATTGCATTATTGTGTTATTATACAAATTATTATACATTCATACATTATCTTCATATGTTTTATTCCAAATTTGCCTTTATTATAAAGAATTCATTCTTATGTAGATATACTTTTAAGTTAAAACATCAAAATAAATTATATTTATTTTTATTTTCTATTTTTCATATCATTATAAAATATATCATTTCATATATTTAAGCACAGGATATTTTCAATGTTCATGCTAAATCTTTTCATCATTTCTGACTTTACTATAAATCTGTCCATTTGTTATGAGGTAGATTTCTACTGCATATATTCATAAGAGTGTTATTCATTTTTATTCTAAAATTATTGAAATGTTTCATTATAAAATAAAGAATGGTTGTTTGGGTCTCCTGAAACACTTAGACCCCTTGGCAGTCTATGGTTTTGTTATTGTCTGTCATATGCTTGGGTGTTTCTCACGTAGGCCCAGCTAACTTTTCTGGAAGAAGGTACGTTGTATCGAGCTGTTTAACAATTTCTATGAACTCTATGGTTAGCATGTCTGAGGTAGACAGAGCAAGCCAGCCAGCCAGACAATGTGCATGCACTCAAGTGAGCCTTTGTTGCTAACTTTATAGCCTCAATGGGATCTTTTAGAAATGTTCATTTTTATTCTATGTTCTGATACTGTTTAAAAACCCAGGGAATAGAAGTATTGTGAGTGGATATGAGGTTTCTTTTGGGAAGGAGTCATAAAAATCTTCTACAATTAGATTTTGGAAATGTTTACATAACTGTGTACATATACTGGAAACCATGGAACTACACATTTCAAACAGGTAAACTCTGTAGCTTGTGAATTATATTTCAATGATGCTGTATAAAATCAACAAAAATGTTCACTCTTTTGATTTAGCAGATCTCATCCACACAAATTTCTTCACCCATAACTTTGTACAAAGCTATCTATACACACATAGGCTTGTGAGTATTATACGCATGTTTATACACTTGCTATATACAGTTGTATCAAATACATATTTTACATAAAATCTTTTCTATCAATTTTTAAAATTTATTTAGATTCTTTTTTTTTACCTAATGCTGTGTAGATTTTCTAATTTGTTACTTTTTTCAGTTTCCCAATATAAATAGGATCTTTGTTATTTTTATCTTGTTTATACTTGAAAAAAAATCTTTATATTTTCAAACTTCAAGGAGTAAGTTTCTAATTTACTCTTTTCTTTATAAATTATTAATGTTTTATTCATGTTGGATTGTACCAACAATCTTTCTCTACCTTCTTGAATTTATTTGTATGAGTAGAAAAGTATAAATAAACTTTAAAATATAGTTTGCTTATTGGTGATTTTAATTTTAACCATAGGGCTTTCTTTATTTTTAATACTCTCAAGAATCAGGATTCATCCTTTATAAAAACAAGAAACATTTTTTAAAATGTCACTTGAATGAAAACACAGAACATGATTTTTAGATAAAAGAATACACAGTATGGCATTTTTGATTCCTGGATAATTTTCTAAGCCAGTTCTAATATGTAAACTTGATTATGTAAATCTATAAAATGTATGAAATGTGTAACTTATTTTTAGTTTTAAATAATATGTGCAATTATACCCTTCCCCTTACTCTTACTTAATCTTCCTTTAATTGATCCTAGATTATTATGAGCAAATTTTGTCACTCTTCTATGCTGCTTGAATGAGCATGCATAAATATAAATTATATTCTTTTTATAATCACAGTAAGGTATGCAAAAATATTTTTCCAATTTTAATCAACACCACATTTGCCTCTGACAGTTCTCAGTCATATTACCAATGTCATCATTATCAAAATAGAACCTCATGATGTATATGAACATTATTTAAAACAAGTGGGATCATCATGTGTATCTAAAATGTACCAATTAACTTAATGAATTAAAAAATGGGGAATTTCTGTGGAATCTGTAGAGCAGAGCAGGATTTATGCTATACCCAAGTAAATCTCCCCAAATTATTACAACACTTGATCTTAGCCAAAAGACCGAGAAGTGATCCCCAAATTATTACAAACTTAAACAAATCAGAGGTTTTGAAAGCTAGACCAGTCAAGTCCCTCTGAAATTGTCAGATACAAAGCAAGAACTTTTCTGTGAAAGAAAAATCGATGCTCTGATACACACACAATTCATCTACCAGGTGACTCTTCCTCCATACTTTCAGCCTGGGTCCATTCCTGATATTCACCTTCTATGATTCCATGTGGTGCAATACTCAAGGGTTGGATTTGATCTAAGAAGTCAATATAGGTTAAGGAAATGTTTGGAGACATTGCTGTGTAATTTCATTGAAAAGCAAAATTTTATGTATATCTGCATCACAAAAGTCTGTATATTAACAAAGGCTAATTATAAGAAGCCACCTCAAATCCAAAAGTTTCTACCGCTACAATAGAAATGTAAAAATAAAAGTTTAGCTGGCTATTACATTCTTCTAGAGGAGAAATAATGAAGGCTAAGACAATCTGACACAGAAGAATCAGAATTCACTTTGAAGGGAAGTTAAACCCACCAGGTTTGGTCATGAGCCATAGAGTACACGTAAGCATGCTGGGCTACAGGGTAAAGTTAGTGCTTTCTAACAGGTTTCTATGTTGGCGGACACATGCTGTGAAGGTTACATTTCTTATTGCTATACATAGCAGAAATATACGAAAAAAATAAAGTGGTTATGTATATTTTAAGTTTTTCTTGCCCCTGGGTTTGGATAACTAGTAGGTACAACAATATCTGTTTGGAGAATCAGGAGAATATCATAGGCTGAAAATAGCCACATAGTCAAATTGAATTGCAGTTGTAAATGAAGCCACAGAGATGTATTGCTCAGCTGTAAGAAATGAGCAGACTTAGAAGAATGCAAGGTCAAGTGAGAATCTTAAAAAAAAAAAAAATAGGAGTGAATCTTTTGAACCAGACATAGAAGTTTCAAAGTAGAAGAAATGAAGAGAATATCAAGGAAACAAAACACCAAGAACTTCCCAGGAGCGAGAGAATGATCAGCAATGTTCACTGCTCAAATAGATCCGATTACTTAAAAATCCAATAATGTATTTGTTGGACTGAGACTCCAGGAAAAGTCAGAGAAATAGCTAAAGAAATCCACTGGGTAAACGAGTCCAGAACGGGTGATGATTTGGTGTGAAGGGGGGTGGATAAGAGGAAATGGTTTTGAACTTTGGCTGAGTATCCAAAACCTTGTAAAATTCATGTTTTCCTCTAAAATGTTTAACATTTTGCTGTCACTGGTAAATCTGAGCTTCACTACTAGTTTCACCATTTAGTTATTCTTTTCCATTTCACATTCATTTATAATGTAACCCGTTTTTTTCTATTTAATATGAACCCTATTTTTTTCTATTTTACAGTGAGAAAAATGTAAGGTTCTCAGAAATGTCACAGGTATATTCTTTGTCATGCTTTACTGTTTCAATTTTTTTTTTCCCTGCCAATCTTTATTTTTCAACGTCTTTCTGAGACCCCATACATGCCCTTTAGGACAAGGACTATATTTCTCTCAGTATTTGTAACACTGGACTAAGTGTTTCATTTCAATATAGGTTTGCTTATGAAAACTTATGGTAGGTAACGTTTCCCTTAACCTTCAAACACAAAATCAGTATTTTATAGAGGGACTTATGGAGTAACCATTGTGTTCAATACTGAATATTTAAAAAGATTCTCTTTTAACAAGCTTGGAAACTGTACATGTTTCATTTTTTGGAGATTCCTACTGTGCATGAGCATGACAAAACTCTGAGAGGCAGGGGTAATTTCATATTTTAAATTAACACATATTAGAATCAGCATAGCACTGTCTCTTCAAAGGGATCCATTCTTTCAACATCTAAAAGTTATTTGTAGTTTCTCCTTCAGAGAAAGTCTTGAGACACACACTTGACTTTTTTCTTGCTCACCAACTGGTCTGCATTTTGATTAATTTTGTATTTCCATGGAGGTTTTCATAGTTCCCGTTTTTCCCATTTGTTCTTCTCACATTATTCTTGCCCAGGCGGTGTATCTTCTTACACCTCCTACCTCCTACTGTTTCTCAATACCAAATGAGTTTAACATCTCCAGATCCCTTATGTTTCAGCCCAGTGAAGTCATTTTCATGCTCTG
Source organism: Fukomys damarensis (assembly GCF_012274545.1). Taxonomy (NCBI): domain Eukaryota; kingdom Metazoa; phylum Chordata; class Mammalia; order Rodentia; family Bathyergidae; genus Fukomys; species Fukomys damarensis. The sequence goes on along the minus strand of NW_022900918.1, from coordinate 27,271,970 downwards.
CCATGCCAAATCTAAATCAAAATAAAAACAGGTTGCTTTCTTCATCGCTTTACACTAAGCCTTTATCTGAATCTCAGTGGCTCCTTTAGCTGAAGTTGTATTCCTAGGTGAAGTGAAATAAGGCAATTCTTTACTTTCACAAAGGAAATGACTTTGAGAGATGTCTTGGTTGTGAAGCATTTCAGTATTTGCCTTTATTCAATATGTATTGTAGTCTTTTAAAACTTTTAAAGTTACTGTTTAATTTGATCATTTTTAATTTTTAAGAATGCTTTCCAATTTCTCTTTTTTTTGTTTTATACTCCTTCCTTCTTCTTTCCCTCCCTCTAACCCTTCCTTCCTTCCTTTCTTCCTTCTCCTTTTGTTTCTGGATCTTGATACAAAAACCAAGAAAAATGAGGCCCATTTTTCTGATCAGTTATTTCTGTAATTTGTAAAATTAATCTACACTCTAGCTTTCATTCCATGCATGCTAAAATATTAAAAAGGATATTAGTGAATTTTAAAACTCAATCCCATAGATTTTTATGAGTTCATTTTAAAAATAATAATTTATTATTGCAATGAAATAAATAAAAATTTGTATCAACTCAAACTTATATAAGCAAAATAAATGAGTAAAACTAACTATATGTAGACATAACAAGACCAAACTATAGATTTAAAGTACTTAAAGTCAAAGCTATAGTATATTGCTCTGTTTCGGAAGGAGGTATTGTCCACATTTGCTGAAGAGTCAAAGCTCTATATATACTAATGCGTGACAATGTATACAAATATCAGCATTATGTGGGGAAGTGGCATCATGCACAGTGAAACAGGATGATGAACCACCAATTAACTCATCTTTTTTTCCAAGAAAAAACTAGAAGGTAGACAACTAAAAGAGGAAAGGGAAAACAAAAAGACATAAGCACAGTCAATTTTGTAGAGAGCATTTCAAAAACAAAGCAAAAAATGAAAAGAAAAAAGCAAATAAAATTATATCAAATGAATCAACAGTCTGGAGACAACCTTCAGAATGGGAAATAATAGCTGCAAATTATTCATCAATAAGAGAGTAGTATCTAACCACAAAAACACCAAATGATCTGAAAAATAAACAAGTGACCTGAATAGATAATTTTCAAAGAAAGGTACAAACAACAGCTCTATGAAAAATGCGCAACATCACAAATCATCAGGTTCCTGCAGAGCAGAACTACAAGGAGCCATTAGCTCACCCTAGTGGCAATGGCGATAACAAAAAGACAAAATACAACACATGCCAAAGAGGATGCAAAGAAAGGACAACACTTCACTACTGCAGGTGGGAACGTAAGTGATTGTAACCACTTTGGAGAATATCATGGAGGGTCCTCAAAGAAAAAAGAAAGAAAAAAGAAAAAGGGTCGGGGATTTGGCTCAGTGGTTCCACCGTCTGCCTTGCAAGGACAAGGGCCCGAGTTCATTCCCTGGTACCAAGTTAAAAAAACAAACAAAACAAAACAATAAGATCCAGCCTTTTCACTACTATATATCTATATGTGTGGTATTTCAAGGAAAGCATCTCAGTTTATTAAAGAGATATCTATACTGGGTGCTTACCACAGTGCTACTTGCAATAGCTGAGATATGGAATCAACCAAGGTGTTGATCGACAGATGATTAGATCACACAATGTGTATATATATTAGTAATATATATAGTGTATACATATATATATA
>NW_022900918.1:27127407-27270114 GCF_012274545.1 Fukomys damarensis | reverse complement strand
ATATATATATACAATGGAATATTATTCAGCCACAGAGGAACATTTTAAAAAGAGGAAATAGAGATCACTCATAACTTGCATTGTCAGAGAAAATAAAGGGTGTGGTTTGCTCTCTCTGTTATCATGATAAAATAAATAAACAAGCCACATAAAATTAACTGTAGTACAACAGATAATGTTCCACTTTCTTTTTTTATTGACTTAAGCTTGGTGAGAAACAAGTACCCTATGCAGATTTTCATAATGGCTTTCTAAGAAAGCTCTCAGACTATAGGTTGGTCTGTATATTTAACCACTTGGTTTATTTATCATCTTTCAGTAATGGAGTTTTGTGTTTCTTCTTTTAAGAAATAATAGCACTAATAGTTTAGTTCTAATTTCAAAAATAGTGGGTATTAGAAAACACTGCCCTTTAGCGATATTATCCTCTATCTTAAATGGTTATTTTAAAATTTTATTTACTATGTTATGACTTCAGTCAGTTTTTATATAATGTATAGAAAAGATTTAATATTGATAAAATACACATAGAAATAAAAATAAGATAAAAACTCCCAGAAAATCCACATTCAAGCTAAAGGGTTAACATTATCCCACATAAAAAATAAAATAATGAGCAATGTAGGCAGAGTTTTAAAACTGTTATATTTTTTAAAAGAGAACTGTGAGTAGTGACCATGTTTTAACATAAAAGTTTAGAACATGATAAATTATGTATAATTACTACTTCTAAACATTATTGCAATTGTTATTAATTTTAAAACCTCGTGAGTAAAATTTAACAAATAAAAAGGGAAGGCTTAATCATTTTATAATTTGGTAACTATTAAACCTAATGATAGTCACAATTATGAATATGAATCATATCCTTTGTGCAGCTTTAATATATTTTGTATGCCTATGCATTGGATGTATGTATTATGGTCCACATATTAATTACAGGAATTAGTGTATAATACATGTATTGGTGAGCTTTTACATTGCGGGGTGAGATTTCTGATACACACAACTTGAAGGAAGAAATGGCTTAGGGCTTCCGAGGTTTCAGTCCAATTCGGAAAGGGCCGAGGTTGAAAGATTGCTGTAGAAGAGTGTGGTAATCACATCTCACTTCACGTGGCCCTAAATCATGGCACAGGTGAAGAGCATTGTGGGCGATACAACGTGCCAAAGCCACGCTGGCTGCGCCACCCCCGGGCCCTACTCCAAAAGTACAATGGCTGGGACACCAGGAAGCTGGTCCACAGAAGATCTCAGCGCCCACGCAAGCCTGTCACCGCTTCAGGTGTTGCAGTTTAGTCACCTTAATAATCCCACTGAACTGCCACAGTATGTGAGATTATTCATATCATTTTATTTGTTTGTTTGTGTTGGTACCCGATCGAAATCGGGTCCTTTCACTTGCGAGGCAGGCAGCAGAATCACTGAGCTAAATCCCCAGACCTGGTTTGTTTGTTTTTTGTTTTTTGTTTAGTCATATAATTTTAAAAAGGCTTAATTCTGTAGCTTTTAATTGGTGTATTTAGTTTTTCTAAATTTATTTAAATTGAATTTATTGGTACATTCTAGGTACACAGTACAGTTACATTCATTACTGGGATCTTGTACCTTTACATGTCAGGTCTTGGTTCTCATTTTTTCCCCTTGTCCCCACCCTCCCTTCACCCTCCTCTCCCCCGCTCAAACACTTTAATTCCATTTTTACATTTTCTCATATTTTTTTCCTTTTCCCTTATTCCCCTTTCCCCAGGTTTTAACATTCCATTTTCTTCAATTAAAATGAATGTTTTTTTCCACTTTTAATCCACTTGTGCTTTTTACTTAACTACTTTTTATTGTTGTTTGTCTGAGAATGAAATTTTTAAGTTGACCCCAACTAATTTTTGTATTCAATCTGAAGAAAATAATAGGCATACTAATAATTTAGGGTTTTAATTTCTTTAATAATAATTTCATATTACCAACCAAAAATTATGAGAAGACAAAGATTGATTTTGTTTGTTTGTTTGTTTGTTTTTCAGACAGCGACTCACTATGTAGTTGAGACAGACCTGGAACTCACTATGTATCCCTGGCTGTTCTCAACCTCACAGTGATCCTCCTGCCTCAGCCTCCGGAGTGCTGGGATTATAGACTCGCACCATCACGCCTTCCAGAAAAATGTATTTTTAAGAGTAAGTTCTATGCCCTTGTCCCTGGAGGCAGCTCTAAATGATAAAATGCTATATTGCTCAAAGATTGGCTCTCTCTGGGGCTACCTTACCATAGCATAATTAGTTTACTCAGTCTGAGGTTGGTAAACTCACATAGGTAGGAATGGAATGTCCTTGCAAGTCTTTGTGCTTCTCTCATGAGTCACTGGAAGAGACTTCTTCCCTCCCTGTCTGCTTCCAGAGATTGAGACAGATGAGAATAAACCAGCAAAAATACCCAGGTGTCAGCATCACTGTCAGGACTTTGTGAGTAGCAGAAAGTGTGGAAGAATTTCTTTCCAAGACAAACATCTTTTTTTAGAGTTCAGTTTCTCTCAAATACACTTTGAGCAAGTATACTTTAATGAATTATGTTTTATATTTATTTCATTTAAAAGCAACTTCGTCTATTCTTGTACTCATAATCACTTTTGGTCACATGAACTTCCCCTTCTCAATCTAAGTGCTTTCTCATTGTCTCATTAAAAACACCAAAACCTGGGCCAGGGATTTTAGCTCAGTGATTCCACACCTGCCTCATAAGTGCAAGGTCCTGAGTTTGATCCTCTGAACCAAAACAAAACATCAAAACCTGTGTCTTTCCCTTACTTGTAAATATACCTGGAATCACAATGCAAAGTTTTATTTTGAAATAGGAGAAATTCTCATTCTTAATAAGAAAGTTTTTAAATATATTTTCTTCTTCATTTACATGCAAAGGAACACTTGTGACAATATGACCTTAAAACAAATTCTCATAATAATGAGGAAATAAAATGTTAGTATCATGTGACTTTTAGCTCAAATATATATTTTTCATCAGCTCATATGTAATCTTCTGCCCAAGTCATAATTGAAATGAGTAAAAGAAATACCAAAAAGAAGGGGAGAATAATGAACTCTAATTCATTTCTAATAAAATAAAAATTAATTCTGTATCAATCGGATAAAGAGAAAGAAAGATCAAATAACCAATGTATTTTTCAACACATGGGTTGCAAAAACAAACAAACAAACATAAACAAGTGACATAGAAGCCACCATGCCAATGGTATGTGCACACAGATGCAGGGGAACAGCTGTGTGGGAGAAGCTGTGTGGACCAGAGTTGGGTAACTTCAGGGAGATCCCAGCCCTTGCCCCACTCGGACCCCAGAGGTGCAGGCTCACCACCCAAGCCAAAGGCCCACCCAGTAAGGAGCTGCAGGCACACAAGCTTCAGCCAGAGGCCTGCCATACCATCAGCCACAGCCAGAGGCCCACCTGGGAAAGAAGTACACAGATGCACAAGCAACAGCCAGAGACTCACCCCAATCCCCTTGATAAGTGCATGGAAACCCAGAAGCCTATGCAGATAAAAGGAGCTGGGGGACACAGCCCCCAGCCAAAGGCCCTCCCAGACAACAGCTACACAGGGGCCCCAGTGAGAAGCACACCGAGATACCATCCCAATGTGCAAAGTCCCCAGCCAGAAGCATGCCAGACAACAGGTCAGTTCAGGGATCCAGAAGGCCACAGTTCTGAACCAAGGAATTGGTGTACTGGTGAGCAGCAGAGTACAGGCTGCTCAGTGGCTTGCTGAGAATTGAAGGCCACTGTGTGAGCAAAGGTACAGTAAGCTGCATCTTTTGAAATAAGAAGATAAGTAAACAACTCTCAAAACCAGACTTTCAGACCACCTGAGTGAACCCCAATGGAAAATGAGGTGGAACAATCTGGTATTCAACCACCTGAACTCCTGAAATGGCAACAAACAAGGACTTGGAAAAAATGAAATCAGAAATAATCCTACTAGCCCTAATAAAATCTACACACAGGCATATAATAGAAGAACAAAATTCTACAAGCAGAGAAAAGAAATGTATCACATACAGAGGAAAGCCCATCAGAATCACAGCAGACTTCAGAATACCAACCCACAAGGCAAGAGGAGCTTACTTAGAGTGATGTATTTTAAGCCCTAAAATAAAACAATCTCCAAACCAGGTTGATGTACCCTGAAAAACTATCTTTCAAAATTGATAGAGAAATAAGACACTTTCATGACAAAGAGTACCTTAGGAACTTTGTGAATATTAAACCAGCATTCCAAAAAAATTTAAACAGTATCCTAGGAAAAGACAAGGAAGATCACAACCCCAGGAAGCCCAGAAGAATGACTCCATCAGGCATAACAAGGAATTAAACACAAAGGGGGAGAATCTAACCGAAAGAAAAAGCTATGACAAGGATAAGTCAATACATATCAGTTATGACCATCAATAAATAATGGCCTCAATTCACCAATCAAATGAAATAGACTGGCAGAATGGGTCAAGAAGCAAGATCTAACAATATGTTGAATAAAAGAAACATACCTAATTTTAAAAAAAGAAACACACAGACTGAAAGTTAAAAACATGAAAAATAATACTCCGTGTGACAGGAATTAAAAAAAAAAAGCTGGAGTAGCTAACCTTTTTTCAGATCAAGTGGATTTCAAACCAACACTGATTAAGGAAGACAAAGAAGGACACTATGTCCTTGTAAAGAGAACAGTCCAAGAGGAAGAGATGACAATCATTAATATATATGCACCAAACACTAACGCACCTTACTATATAAAACAAATAATAACATACATGAAAAATCATATAAGCACTAATACAATAGTAGTGAGGGAACTCAATACCTCACTGTCACAGAAAGAAAGATCAACCAGACAAAAAATAAACAATGAAATACTAGAAATCAGTCAAACTGTTAAATAAATGAACTTAATAGATGTTTACAGAGTGTTGCACCACAAAATCAGAATACACATTATTTTCAGCTGCATATGGATTTTTCTCCAAAACAGACCACATATTCACTTATGGAACATGTGTAAGTAGTGTACAAAGGAATTGAAGTGTTCCCCTGTATATTATCAGACTATAGTGCAATTAAATTGGAGATCAATTGCAAAAGAAACCAAAAGAATTTCATAAACACATGGAAATGGAACAACACACTTCTGAACAAACAATAGATCATACAGGAAATGAAGAAGAAATCAGAGAATTCCTACAATTAAATTACAACGACTACAATATATCAGAATCTGTGGCACACAGTGAAAGCAGTCTTATGAGGAAAATTCATAGCAGTGAATACTCATATTAGGAAAACAGAGCAAACTCAATTACACAACCTGATGCTGAACCTCAAGCTTCTAGAAAAAGAAGAACAGGACAAACCCAAGGCTCATACAAGGGAGGAAATTATAAGGATCAGGGCAGAAATCAATGCAATGGAGACTAAGAGAACAATACAAAAAAATCACTGAGTTGGTTCTTTGAAAGAATAAACAAAATTGACAAACCCTAACCCAACATTATCAAAAAAAAAAAAAAAGAGGAAAGAAAAGGCCCCAATCCATTAAATTAAGAATGAAAAGTGTGAAATTGCAACAGACCCAGCAGAAATCCAGAGAATCATCTATACCTACTTCAAGAACCTATACACCAATAAGATAGAAAATATGGAAGAAATGGATAGATTCCTAGATATGTATGAATTACCAAAGTTGAAAAAAGATGACCTAAAAATTCTAAACAACCCAATATCAATCAATGAAATTGAAAACAATTTAAAAATTACCGAATAAGTAAAGTACCAAGGTCTCCATGGCTTCAATGCTGAAATCTACATGATATATAGAAAGAACTACTGCCACTACTGTTTAAAATCTTTAATGAAATTGAAAGGGAAGCAATACTCCTGAATTCATTATTGGAAGCAAGCATCACCTTGATATACAAAGCAGAAAAAGACACAACCAATAAAGAAAACTATAAGCCAATCTCACTAAAGAACATAGATGCAAAAATCCTTAATAAGTTACTGACAAATAGAATACAGATCATCCAGAAGATCATACATTGTGACAAAGTGGTATTCATCCCACGGATGGCTCAACATATGCAAATCAATAAATGTAATACGCTATGTTAATGGAACCAAGGACAAATCATATGATCATCTCAGTAGATGCAGAAAAAGCATTTGTAAAAGTCCAACTCCCATTTATGACAAAAAACGTCAAAAATTGGAATAGACAGTCTCTACCTCAATCTGATAAAAGCCATCTATGAAGAAAACAACAGCTGATATCAGACTCAATGGCCAAAAACTGAAATTCTTCACATTAAAATCAGGAATAAGACAAGGATGTGCACTATTAACACGCCTGTACAATATAGTTTTGGAAATAGCCACAGCAATTAGACAAGAGAAAGAAATAAAAGCAATAAAGATAGGAAATGAAGAAAAATTGTCATTATTTGCAGATGACATGATACTCTATTTAGAAGGTCCCAAGAACTCCACCAAATGTCTCCTGGAAATAATAAAAGAATTAAGCAAAGTAACTGGATGCAAGGTCAACAACAAAATCAGTAGCTTTCCTGCACAGGAAAAACAGACTCACTGAGAGAGAAATGAGGCAATCAATTCCTTTCACAATAGCATCAAAAAATTGAGATACCTAGGGATCAACCTAATAAAATAAATCAAAGATATCTACTATGAAAATTAAAGCACTTTGCAAAAAGAGATTGAAGAGGATATCAGAAAATTCCCTTGCTCCTAGGTAGGAAGAATTAACATAATGACAATGGCCATACTTCCAAAATTGCTACACAGATTAAATGCAATCCCATTTGAAATCCCAACAGTATATTTCACTGAATTACAGAAAACAATACAAAAATTCATTTGGAACCAGAAGTGACCTAGAATAGAAAAAGCCATTCTAGAAAACAAAGCCAAAGCAGAGGGTATAACAGTCATCAAGTTGAAACTATACTACAAAGCTACTGTGATAGAAACAGCAAGATATTGGCAACAAAACGGACCTGAGGATCAGTGGAACAGATTAGAAGATGAAGAAACAAGTCCAGACACACTCAGCCACCTCAACTTTAACAAAGGAATTAAACACCCTCACTGAAGCAAAGATAGCCTCTTTAAAAAATGGTGCCAAAAAAGCGGAGTTTCCCCTTGCCAAAGATTAAAACTAAACCTATATTTCTCACCATGCACTAAACTAAAATCAAAATGGATTAAAGATGTAAACATTAAAACAGAATCACTGAACTGGTTGCAAGAGAGGTTAGGCAAAACTCTTGAAGACATTGGTTTAAGAAAATATATTTGAGCAAAACCTCATTTGACTGTGAACTAGCAACAAGTGGGACATCTTCTTATTAAAAAGCTTCTGGACAGCAATAGAAATAACCAATAGTGTGAAGAGACAATCACAATGGGGAAAAAACTTCTCACCAGCTCCTCCTCAAACAAAGGTCTACTATCTAGAATATATCAAAAAATCAGATGCTCCAAATATAAAGACCTAATCAAAAATGGGCATCTGATATGAACAGACATTCCTCAAAAAAGTAAAAGCAGCAAATAAACATATGAAAAATGTCCAGCATCACTGGTCATTCAAGAGATGCAAATGAATACAACACTGAGATTCCACCTCACCCCAGGAAGAATGGCTGCTGTCATGAAATCAACAAATAACAAAGGCTGGCTGGGCTGTGGGGCAAGTGTAACCCAAGGCTGGTGGAAATGTTGAGTGGTGCAACCACTGTGGAAATCAGTATGGAGATACCTCAAAGAATCAGGATTGGAAGTCCCGTCTGACCCAGCCATTATCAAGCTGGGTATCTTCCCCAGAGAATTCAAAGTATCATCCCACAGTGATATATGTGCACCCATGTTCATAGCTGCACAATTTGTGAGAGCTAAAGCTCAGAAGCAGCCCAATTGCCCATCAATGGGAAAATGGATAAAGAAAATGTGTGTTTTATTTTTATAAAATGGAGTACTACACAGCCATAAAGAATGAGAAACTAGAGACATTTATAGCTAAGTGGTTGCTCTTTGAGGTGATATTTTTAAGTGAAATAAATAGGACAACCTTGGGTAAACACCAAATAGTTTCTCTAGTGTGAGAAACTGAAAGTGCAAATAAGGACTAAAAGGTATAAGAGATAATGTGAAAGAGGAATAAAAGGTGCAAAGGGGAAGGGGAAGTGGGAGGGTACAGGAAAAGAAAGAAGGAGAAAAAGAAAACATTGAAACAGAGACTTGTGGATAGGGAGGGGTGGAGGGATTGAAGGAAGGGCAGGAGCATGGGGAAAAAAATAAGAACCAAGATGGCTTATGTAAAGGAGCAAATTTTCAATGATGAATGTCATTAATTGTATACCTTAAATGTGCCAATAAATTTAAAAAATAAACAAGTGGAATATAAGCAAGGAAAAATCTGAGAAAATAACACAAAAACAGGTGATACCAAATTCAACAACAATAAAATCCGAATCCTGCCCCTCCAGAAGTTGTCACATAATAAATGTATTCAATTCCATTTCAGGAAGAGTAAATTTTAGTGTTCTTTTGAGCATTATTAAATTTTTTATAAAACAGTTCTACAGTGGGCATTTGTAGTTATAAAATTGTGAAGAATGCATCCTTTTATGAAAAGCCAAACTGGTCCTAGAGTGCCTGTGCCCTGATATGAAATTCTGGAGACTTTGCTTCTGGCTTTACCTGCTTCTTTCCAAAGACCTGTTCATCCTTGAATGCACAACCAGGACTAGCAATCCTGAAACACAACATGAGCCTAGCAAGTAAACATGACATTAAAGAAAATGGAGATAAACATGACACACCCTTCTCCCAGTTCAGGTTTGATATAACCCCTGCTGGTGTTAGTAAGACCAAATAACAACCATATCTCCATACATACAAAATGTGTTTACTACATCAAACATATTTCTATTTGGTAATTTGAAATAAAAGTTTGGCAATCTTGGTCTAAAAAAATCAAAATAAAACAACATGCCTAGTAACAACACAATGCCACAGATTTGTATTTTCAGGAACAGGTGAATCTTGTGCCTTAACTACATATGAGTTGCATTTTTGTACTGTGAAGGATAAACTGAAATCTGCCTGAAAAGCAAGATTTGCAAGTCAATTTACATTTATGGAAAGAGTCTTAGAATGTAATGTTTTGGGAACTTAGATAACATATTTGAAAATGGCAAAATTTAAATGAGAAATTTTATTTTTTCTTGAATTATGAAAAAGCAAACCATCACTAAATATTAAGATACCCATATAAATTCTTATCTTTTCCCTAGTGAGAATAAAAGAAGGTCCTTCTAATCATTTCCTGGAATAAATATGAATTAACAATAGAATGCCTGAGGATAGTATCAATGTTCATTTTATCAACTTCTTCTTGTATAGAATTAGTAATAAACTGGTGAAAGGGCTACTAATCCAGGACAACAATAAAAGAATCATTGTTTAAAATGCTTCAAATATATTTATAACAATCACATTAAAGAAAAAGGATTTCAAAGTGAAATAGAATTTACAAAGAAGTACTAAAATACTTTTATCATCATCCAACTGAATAATCTCAAAAATACCAATGGAAAGTAGCAAGCTCACATGAGCGCCCAAAGGTTGATTACTGGGTAAGATGGAGCTAGGAAAATTGACAATTAAATTAGTATTCCCAATTACATCTTACCCTCTCTCCAAATGCATTTCTATTAGAAAATGTAACAACTTTCATAAAATAATTTAGCAGTGAATATGGGGAATATACCCATAGTTATATCCAAAGTATAACTGTGTATCAATTTGAAACCACATTTTAAGAGCATGAGTTTTGATATTAGGTATAGATTTTGGTCTCGTTACTATCAAATATTAACTGCGTGACTCTTTGAAAGTTATGAAACCTGTTTAATCACAGGTTTACATTTAATGAATGATAAAAGCATTTGCTTATAAGATTTGGTGAAGATGAAATAATGAAAGTGAATAAAATCACAGTCAGACATATTGTAAATGCTGAATGAATGCTTACAGTTATTAGCTGCCATTATAAGTCCACATTGTCATTTATTTTTTCCCTTTTATTAAAATAACATATAAAACATTAAGTATAAAAATATAAAGCTCTGTGAAGAGTAATTAATGAAAAACCTGAATAAAATGGAGGTATACACCATGCTCACGAACTGAAACATTTAAAGTTGTTAAGTCAGTTCTAGCCAAGTTGATTTACAGATTTAATAGCAGTCTCAGTCCAAGTCAGAACAGATGTGTTTGCTTGCTTGTTTTTGTTATAAAATTGGCAAATTAATTGGAACAGATTTATGACATACAGAGGACTAGGAATTCTGAAGACTCTGTTTAGAAAAATTAAGTTGGAGGTTTTACACATCTGTTCTAAAGTTTCATTAGAAAAAATAATAGTTAAGTCTGCCTTCTTTTTTGTGTAAGCATAGATAAATAAATCAAAGTAACGAATAAGTGGCAGATAAAAGTGTACAAACATTTAGTCATTTGATGTAAAACAAACATGCCACTTCAATGAAGTGAGAAAATAACAAATATGGTAAATGCTACTCTAGCAGTTTTATATCATATTGAAAAAGGAGAAAAAAGAACATCAATGTTTAATGTACACGATACAAAAATAAATTCCATGTAGATAAGGAGGCATTAATGTGTAAAGTAGAAACTTTAAAAAGCAGCAGAGTAGAATATACTCATGGATTTAGGATGGTCATGAAAGTTCTCAAAAATTCTGTTCATGAAAGAAAATTTTGAATAAGTTAGGCTTAACTGAAATTCAGAACTTCTGCTTATTAAAAGCCTAATGAGGTATGCGTAAAGGTAAGTTCTAGAAGAGAATATTAAGAATATAACCTGTGCGCTGGGGATTTAGCTCAGTGGTAATGCTGCCTGCCATACAAGTGCAAGGTCCTGAGTTAGAGCTCCGGTGCAAAAACAAAACAAAACAAACAAACAACAACAACAACAACAAACCTGCGATAAGAAAAAGTCAGAAAATCTAATAAAGTTGAGAGTAAAAAGAATTTAATAGCCACAACACACTCAAAAAGTGTATATAACCAAGGTTTTAACTTCATATTTATGCACTAAGTTGAAAATTGTCTCAAATCGATCTTTTAGTCCATAAAAGTTTAGATTTTTAAATTATTTCTTCATAACAGAAATAATAGACATTTCTACGTACGATTTCTAAATCACTAGAGTAAAAAAGCACACTTAAAGCCATCCATTTGCCCTATCATCTTGCCAAACACCACGCAACTTACAAATACATCAGTGGGCACATTTTTTCTGTCTAACCTTATGGACATTCCAGGAATATTTAAAACATACACTTGTGTTTGGTAAGAATTTTTTCTCATATTTTTTAATTCATATTCTTCGTAAACATAATTTTTCAATTCCTATCATAATGGACCATAAGTAAATGTCCTCATTTACTTGAATCATCTATTCTTTGCAATAAGAAAATCAGAAGATCTTATGAGTGTTTTTTTATGTAGCCTCTACATATCCACTGAACCAGGTTTTTCTGCTTTGCTGGTGTGTTTAGGAGCTAGGATTCTAGGCTAGCGCATCCACCGGACTTCCTTTCTCTGAGCAATTCTCCTGATCTCCCTGGATATATGCCCTCATTAGTTTATTAAATGATTCCTACTCTGAGATATTGTGAGGATCGTGATCACACAACAGAAGTAAGTGTTTCCTACAATGCAATCTGACTGTGCAGTCATTAGGCCATGCATGCCCCAGTCCTGGTGGTATTATCATAATTTCAAAGAAAAGGCACAAGAACCCATTTAGTATTTTCGATTGAATAAATGTTTCTTGCTTCCACCAAACTTCCTTCCCTTTTTATTTTGATTCAGTGAAATTTAGTTTTGAACTACTTGTAAATGACTTGACCATTTCAAAAAAAATTCTACTAAAATCAATGAAAGTACCCCCCATATGTATAAATGGGTCAAATTTTATAAACACCAGATTAGCTCCACTTTAAATGTCATTATAAATATCACCCTTCAAATCACTGAAAAGAGAGTAATTTGAATTCCCCCTCCCCTGATTACTAGTTCCTATGATTTCTTTTCTATCGTGTCATTTTTTTCCCTTTTAAAATCTCAATTCTTGATTATATACCTTTACAGGATGAATATCTTTATCATCCTCATATTCATCTAACATTCTCATGCATATTTTATGCAGTTAGGGAGAGATTTAACAATTGATTTTATGTGTATATTCAAAGAAGGAAGCTAACAGCTTTGCAAAAATTCTTTTCTTCATACAGGCTGCTGTTTTATTAGCAATTACAATTTTTATTTTAATTCTTAGATGTCAGCATATTCGAGGGTTTTTATTTTAATATATAAAACATGATGTTATTCTGCAATTTCTAGAATGGTGAGGCCCCTCACTTCCACTCTTATGTGAAGATTATGAAACAAAAATCAATTAATCTAGAGCTGTGATGATGTAACATTTTTAAGGTGCATTACTGAAGAAAAGAAGTTTGATAGTAATCTGGAAAACAACAAAAATGGTACTATTAATCACAGTGTAAGAATATTAAAGTAATTCTGACATTTTGGGCCTTTTGACTAAATATTCGGGGTGAGTACCTGAGAACTGAGGCCACGGGAGGGTAGCAGGGAATAGCTAGTTCTAACGTGCCTCCTCCCAAGTCCATCGTTAGACAAGAGAATGTCACACAGATTTTATAAAAATGTCTTCTATGAAGGAAGCCCACGTAGAGGTGACAGTAATGCCTAGATCCTGTGGCGACCAGCGACCATCAAGAGAGGGCATCAAGGGAGGTAGATAAGAAGGGAAGGGAAAGAAAGGAAGGAGCTAGTATAGTAACAGGAAAGAAACAAGGGAAGGGAAAGCTGAAGAAGGAGGGAGCAACAAGAATAGAGGAAGAAATGGAGGTAGGGAGGGGCAGATGAAAGGAAGTCATGGAAAGGATTAAGAATGGGAAGGAAAAGGAGAAAGGGGATAAAGTTGAAGAAACATTGGTGGAGAGGAGAGGAGAAGGAAAGGGAGAGGGACGAGGAAGAATAGAAAAAAATATATGTAATATGGCTACTCTAAACAGATTCATTTGTAGAACTTCAAATTGTTTGGTGAGTTATCCTGGTCTTATCAAAGTAACAGCAGACTAGGTGTCAAAATACTTCACTTTTAATTCTAAACATGTCACCAGCTTCCAATGCAATCAAAAAATAAAAAGTACCTTGACTGCATTTAGCTTTACCTTCTTAATTGAAAAGCTGAATGTTTAGACTAGCATTTTAAAGTCAGTCCCTTCCGGCTTTAAAAATCTTACCCTTTTGAAAATTTCCACAGTAAGAAACAAAGAAAAAACTACAAGAGAGCCAACAGTGCTGTTTAGATAAGAGACATCTTGGATGGCTTCATAACTGATCGGACTTCTAAAATGCCTTCCGTGTGCAACCAGCGAAAACTTTATGTATTAAAGTCCATTTGACTAAGGAGTTCGGAATGAGCCCCTCACTTGGAGTGTTGGTAATGAAACGTGGAGATGGATAATATACACTTAGGCTGGCATGATTCTGACATTCATTACCAAAGATGTCGCTGTTTATGACATCTGTGGGAGCACTGTAATGTACTAGTACACCTAGGAGACTGGTTGTAAACTTATATTAGGCAATCAGGGAGATGATGATAAACACTACTTGAAAGAAGCTAGTGACACGAACATATTTTACCAGATGCCTGGAATACAAGAATGCAGATAAGGTTGTGCATATGTTTAGCTCTGGCAGTGGAATTTATACTCTGTGAGTTGATCTAATCACATAAAAATCAAAACTCCTTGAAGAAGTTAGTCGTTGACTATTACTGATCACCTGAGCTATATGGTGCAGTTAGGGCTCTCTTTGAAATGGAAAGCATTACCTTAAGCTACAGATAAAAAGGTCGTTTTGGGGGACTTTTCAGCCACAATTTCAATTATTTTCTGACATGATAAATTGTCTTGCACAGATGCTTCTGCCAACTATACTACTGTAAATCTGCACTTGAAAAATGCCTTAATTTTAATTGAAATATGTGTTCAGGTATCTGCATTTAAAGGATTTTCCATGAGTTTCTAAAACATAAACGAGCACCTCTTTCATATTGTTTCATATGTGAAAATTGAAATGTGGTCATAGTTCTTGGAATACTTCTTAAGTGTAAGCTAAACATAGGGGTGTCCTAAATCTTTTCAGTTGGTAACTATAACATACTTCATTACATATTTTGTTTGATAACACAGAGGAAGTAGAAGATATGGAAAATGCCTAGAGATAAAAACTTACAGAGATGTAGATACACTAAGGCTGAATTTAAAAATTGAAATTATTAAAAGGGTGGATTTGATCAGAAGTATTTTTAATGATTAAGGTACACAGTTATGAGTATGTATGTACAGATTTATTTTTCTTCAATTAAATTTTATCAAGACAATTTTCCCAAGCCAGCCCTCAAAAACCTACATATTTGTGGTTATACAATATTATATATAAGTTATACCCAGCATCAGACTGAAGAAATGGATAAATGAATAGCTATCTTTGGAAAAATAAATCCAGCTTCATTCATTGAATCTTTGAATAGGCAATAATATGCTTGTAAATATTCTATAGTTTATTTAATAATTTTTCAACCTGAAGACACTTACTTCAAAAATTTTGTCATTTTTATAAATACAAAAGTTGGCTTTCAGTGCCCACCAGGAGCCTTGACAGGCACCAAAACTCGCAGATGCTCACCTGTCTTACACAAATGGCTAAGTGTAACCTATGCATCTTTCTCTGCATACTTTAAATCATCTCAAGATAAGTTATAATTCTTAATAAAATACAGAGAATGTAAAGATATGCTATAATGTTTAGTGAATCATAACAAAAAAGGACTTCATACATAATAGAGATGTAGTTTTTTAAAAAATATTGCTAATTATGATTGGCTGAATCAGTCAACACGGAACCCATGGATGCACTGCCAAATGAAATGCTAACATGAAAATCTTTCCAGGTAAATTTATTTTTCACCTCTGCTCATTCCTCAGGATAAACACGCAGAGGGTACAGCATACCATGAGCTGGATGGTAGCCACTTTCTTAGTGCCATTGGTATAAATTCCCAACAAGCATTCCAATCCAGCAGAGATATGAGGATCTATGATGAATAATCTGTACTTTGAAATAAAATGTATGCCAATTTGATTAAAGTATCAAACTGTTCAAGTTTGTAAAATAAAAGTGGATCAAAGATCCAAATGGTAAAATATAAATAATCTGATAGAAAATAAAACAGGTGAGATGCTTGAAGACAGAAGAGTAGGCAAGGACTTTCTGAATAGAACCCCAATGATACAAGAAATACTTCTGAGAATCAGCAAATAGGATCATATTAAGTTCAGAATTTTCTGCCCAATAAAAGAAACAACCAACAGAATGAAGAGACAAACCTACAGAATGAGAAAAAACGGTCATCTCTTCCTCAGATGGATAACATCTAAAATATACAAAATTCTCAAAATAATTAGCACCCCAAATAAAAGACCCAATCAAAATATGGGCCACTGAAATAATCATGTCTCAGAAGGAGAAGTACAGATGGCCAATAAAAGCATGAAAAACTGTTCAACGTCACAGGCCATTAGAGATGAAAATTAAACAACATTGAGATATCATTTTATTCCAGATAAATTGGCTATCATTAAGAAATCAAATAATAAAAAATGCTGGTGAGACTGCAGAGAAAAAGGAGCTTCCTACATTTTTGATAGAAATGTGAACTAGTACAACCATGATGAAGATCTGTATGGAAATTCCTCAATATACTAAAAGCAGATATTCCACTTGACCCAGCTATTCTGCTAGAAATCTTCCCACAAGAGTTAAACAAATCATATTACAGTGATACATGCATATCCATATTTATAGCAGCACAAATTACAACAGCTAAAGCTTGGAAACAGCCTATATGTCCATCAATAGATAAATGGATAAAGAAAATGCAGCATTAATACACTATGAAATACTATTCTGCCATAAAAAAGTTAAACTTGGGGGATTTGTAGGTAAATGCATGTGCCTAAAGACCATAATGTTAAGTGCAATAAATCAGATAGAGAAGTTCAAATATTGCATGGTTTATCCTATATGAGAAACCCAAAATGTAAATGAAAAGAAAAATAAAGAATATATAGCAGGAAGTGAAAAAATCCTTTACAAGTGGGTAGGTGAACAAGAGAGGAAAGAGCTGAGGAAAGGAAGGGAAAAAGGATCTCTAAAAAGTCAAAGAATAAAATGGATATAAAGCTTTTTCAAATGGGAAGAGAATACAAGTTTTGAGCAGGAAGGAATGGGAAAAAAGGGGACAAAATTGAATTAAGATGTGTTATGTACATATACAAACTCCCCTTAATAAATGTAATCACTATGTACTGTAAATCTGTACTAATAAAATACATTAATAAAATAGATAAATTAAAAGTTTTACTTCTTTATTATTAACAGTGGGATTAACCTGTTATTCTACTTTCTATTATTACCTGTATTTCACTCATATATACATATATATATATATGTATATGTATATATGAATATATATATTATCAGAAAAAATATGTATCATCAACAGGAATGCTGGCCAAAACTTATTAATCGTGGGTAATATGATCAAATGACTTTAAAGTATTTCATTTTACTTTCTATCCTGAATGAATCATAATACATACTGGTGTAGACTTCGAAATGATGCAAAATAAATAAATCTGTAGAAAGTAATTTAGCTCAAAGTCACCAACAGGCATTTTAGCATTAGTCCATTTTTCTTACAATAATGAGACAATATTCCATTAAAGATATACACTGGAAATTCACTATGACACATATCCACTTGTCAAATTTCATGCAATTGTTTTTCTACACTTGCCTCTTCATATAATACATATTTTTTTAAAATCAGTGTCATTCTATTTTAGTGAGGTCTGTCTTTATTTTTCACTCATGTTGGGTATATTAATCCTGCATTTAAACCATTGCCATCTGTTTCCTTGACCAATACACACCCATGAGAATGTGGCATTTATGTATAAATCTACAAAGAATAAAATTATTTGTTTTAGAATCTTTCTATTAGAATACATTCAATTTACTCAACATCCATTCTTATGCATAATTCTTGTTCTCTGGAAAAATACAAGAGTGTCCTGCATGTGTGTGTGTGTGTGTGTGTGTGTGTGTGTGTGTGTGTGCGTGCACGTGTGTGTACACATGCTGTGTATATGGGTTGAATGGTTAATATAGCAATGAGGCTGCGTGAAGGGGAGGAAGTATGATTTGACTACAATGTTTCTTTTACTCTGAAATGCTAACACTGTCTAAAGTATGATCGAAGACAACGCGTCCCACCTGGTTATCTCCATACCTGACAAACCATCTTAATCTCTGTCAGTCTCTCCCTCAGAAATCTCCAAGTGATTTACATAAGAGAACGCTCACTCTCAGATAGCCTTCCTTGTCTTGTCCTTTCCATAGCAGCGCACACCACAGAAGTCCCTATCCCACACTTAGTGTGACTGGTTGGAACAGAGCTCCGTTTACACTCAGACCCATGAAAACTACTTTCTGATGACGGAAAACTTAGCCCCTTGTACTTAAATGAGCATCTAAGAAAGCTTAGAAAACAGCATCGGTCATCTGTAGGAATTTGAAGTACATGACAAGTACAGTTGTGACACCACATTGTGACAAACCAACACCGTGTGAAGCAACAAACTGGACGCAAAAAAGGTGAATCATCATGAAAGAGGGCTGATTAAGAATAAAGTGATATTGGCCTGAAAGACATGGACTGAGACAGGGAACTACCAGGAGAGAGGCCACCATAGATTTTGATTGCTTTCTGTTTCTCCCCCTAAGGGTACCCTGATGCTCAGCTACTTCCGGATCATAGAAAAAAAAAAAATCCAAGAATTATTCAGTAAAAATCATTTGAAACTAATCTAAGTTAAATGGGTGTCTGTTCTTTTCTTTTGAATGAGTTTTAGCTGACACCCAGAGGTGTTGATTTTGACTTTGTGGCCCCACAGTTTGGCACAGAAAAATCAAGTGTGAGGTTGAATAAATGGCTATGTTCATAGGGATCTTTGGAAGAGCAACTGAAAAGGCAGTCCAGCTTCCTTAGTTTGGACGCATCTTTTTTTTTTTCCCTTTCCTAACCTCTTACAGCAATTATTTTTTGTACTATACATTTTGACACACGCTTACTTTCTATATTTTATTATTCATGAGTTGTCTTATATCCTGAATGTATTTTTCTTTCTTTTTGAAATTTCATTATACTAGTATGTAATGTCTGAGTACTATATAATTCATCTTTGTTTCTTCTACTACATATAAGCTTATTGAGTATGAAGGGATGACAGCACACTCTTATAATTTCATTGTATTAAACACTCAAATTAATTGAGTTAAACAATTTGTGGTAAAACAGTTCTAGGGGATTTTCTCACTTGACTAAGGGTATCCAATCTGATACCCAAATAGTCAAGTGATGATTCTACTCCTCACTGAGGAGGGCTCAATGAAAATAGATGTAGAATATCTTGTGTGAAAGTTACAATCTAGGAAGTTACTCCTTTGAAGCAGTGCACATATCAAAGGATCACATGCCTTGACCATCTCCAACATTTCCTGATGTTCTCTCCTGTAAGCAGCAGTGTACTAGTCCATCGTGAAAGGGCTTTAAGATAAAAAGAAAATGGCACTGAATAACACTAGATTTCAAAGAAGCTTGCCTTCTGTCATTCAATATCAGGGCTCAGATAGTCTTGGAGCAAGAAAGGGTTTGTCACAAGGACAATTAAAAATTCAACTTAGGGTTTTTGAGTTGCAGATCTAATTTGTGTGAAAACATTTTATTGAGAACATCAACAGTCTTAACCTTGCTCCCCCAAAACCTTGAAAAGGATAAGGTGACTTTGGTAAGGCAATCAGAATAACAGAGCATACTCTATTCCATGATGATTGTATACTAATTTTACCTTCTCGCACTTAATCCTTTCTCTATTATACCCTGAAACACTGATTGTGACTGGTTCCAGTGTGATATGTTAGCTCTTTTAATATGGTGTTGAGATTTAAAAGAATAGTGCAAGTAAATAAATATTCCCATCATAGATAACCCAATTAGTCAGCCTTAATGGTAAAGGTGATGAAGAAAGAATGAGAAGGTATAGGGAATAATAAATGGATTGAAGAAATATTTTACTATTATCTAAATAACTAAAATTTTGAAAGAAATGAACCTATAAAGTCTGTAGTATTGGGACTTTTAGTTAGAGAATAAAAATTGGCAATTCACTTTAAAGTTTAAGTGATATCTTCAGTGCATATATTTTTCATGAAAGTATCTTTAAGATAAATTTTTTATATTAAATATTTTCTCCCATTGGATTGTGTAGTAAAATTTAAAATAGATTATTATAGTTTAATAAATATAGTGCCATGTGGATGAACTTATACTGCATTTATCATGAGTAATAATTTTTCTGATAAAGCAATTATAATTATCTTGAAAAGTTTCAAGAGGGAATATCACATAGAATTATGTTAATACTTTCCAAAGTATTGTAGTTCTAAAAAAAGAAGAGATCAGTTTAATGACATCATGAATTATCATCTACCTAAATCCTACGCTATCTTCATAGTTTATAACCGTTTTTTCAAAATTGCCATCATTGTGCAAAAGATTTCATGTTTTAGAAGTAAACTGATTCATTTTTTGTTTCTTTCTTTTTTTTTTTTTGGTATGGGAGATCGAATTTGGGTCCTTGTGCTTACAAGGCAGGCAGTGGAACCACTGAGCTAAATACCTGGCCCTAAACTGATTCATTTATATCTAAAACAAGATGATATATGAATATTAAATAGACAATCTTGAAAATATACCAATGAAGATATCTAGACCTATAGTTCTCAATGGACATAATTTTGCTTTCAGATTGCTTGCGCTATTTCCATCATTTTATACATTGGTGATTCAGAAGGCATAACACGAGGATGGGAGTGGTTAGACTCTTCTGATCCTGGGATCCTGTGATCAATGAGTTTAAAAGTGGAGTGAACCTGTGAATGACCCAGTTTGGTGTCTCACGCGCGGGAATTTTTGTTCTTTTAGGATTTAGTAACCAGCATGTAAGTATTGTACCTGACCACACTGACTCTTCCATTGACTCTATACCTGCACCCTCTTCCATCTTACAGTTCACCCAGGTGTGTCGCATCAAATGTTTTATGTACTGTCATTTCCTCCCCTTAGAAAGTACATTAAATGAGAGCAGAGACTGGGTGTTCTGTGTTTTGGTAACTGCCAGTTTCCTGGTCCACAGTGGTGCACAATACTAAATGCCCCAATGCACACATGAGTCCACGAACGAGTGTTGTCTTGCAGGAGTGGAAGGACTGGACCACAACCCTTTGGACAAGGGGCTTCCCAGAAGGAAATAGCTCCCACAGGATTGTGAGAGACATGTCGGTTATGAAGAATTAATGAGGGCTGAGGAAACACGGCGACAGAAACTTCCTCTTCTCTTGGGAAATCAGGGATAAGTTTTTTTGTTTGTTTGTTTGTTTTTCTTTGGTACCTGGGATTGAACTCGGGTCCTTGCGCTTGCAAGGCAGGCCACCGAACCGCTGAGCTAAATCCCTGGCCCAGGGATAAGTTTTTATGTAGAGGGTGGAGATATGGATATAGAGGATGAGCCACCTCCCTTTAATTAGAGAAAATCCCAGGGTGAGAAAGCAGCCACATAAAATTCTCTAAGGGGCATATGAGGAGGAGCAAGAGCTGACAAGTAATTTAGTGTCACTATACTACCCACTGCCTCTGATTCCATTACTTTTAAATGAAAAATGTCAAACTGATCTCAGTTGAGCTGGTCAGAATGATAAACAGGTTACTGCTAAAGCTCAGGGCAACATAATATGGGACACATACTCCCCTGACTTTCCCCACTAAGTCAGAGATGACACCTGTTCCGGCCACAGGGAGTGGAGGTCTGTACTTATAAAATGGAAGTCTTCCTCGACAGAGCAAGGGAAGGCTGGTATGGCCTGCAATGTGAGCAGAAGATCCTGGAGCATGCTTCTTGGACCCTAGCAAGGACAGTGCAGGGGACATTAATTTCTGGCAAAATCTAAAGAGATTGATCACAAAATCCAATGTGTTTGCACGCATACACACACACAAGCCAGTTCTATTTATCTATCTGTGTACCATCATCTACTAGATTACATAAAAATGTGTATATATTATCTCTATATGTTCATTTTTCAAAAAAGATTTCATAGTTTAGAAGTGACCAATAATTAAAAGCAGTAACTAATTTAATATCCAAACATGTAGGATTGAACTTTAAATAGAAAATAGTATCTATTTCAACAAGACTCATATTTATATTTAACCTTTCAGCAAATGGATGAGAATCTTTGAAGACCAAGAAGATTGTGGATGGGTCACATGCTTTTATTAGAGTAGAAAGAAAAGCAAATGGGTTTCAGCTTCAGAAAAAAAAAAATCTGCCAAGTTTCAACATCTAGAACAGGTGACATGAAATGAAAATTTCTCTGGAATCATAATGGACATCTTGTTAGTAAAAAATTACAATTTCTGCCATGCTGTGTTATGTATTTATTCCTTATTTCCCCTCCTGAGTATTTGGAATTTGCTCTAGAAAAGGTCACTATCAAAAAATGTAAGCAGGAAGGAATAGGGTTGTTTTTGTTTTGCACAAGAGGATTACCCAGGAATGTGTATGGAAATCACTGCAAGACATTCAAGGAAAATTCTTAAATTATGAAGAATCACGAACTCTTAAGACACTATGGTGGATGGCATTGATCCACATATAAGAGTGTGAGCATGCTGTCTCTCCCAGAATACAGGAAAAAAGTGTGACCCAAATATTTTATTTAAATTATAAATCTTGGAAGGCAGAAATAATGTCTACCAAGTGCTTTCCCTCCTGGGTAAGCAGCGGGACTCCATTTCCCAGGTGTCTGTGCGCTTGCCTGAGGTCACAGGACTGAGTCCTACCAGACAGAATTGAGTAGAAAGTGTGTACACCACGTCTAGAAAATAAACCCATTAAAAAACAAACAAACAAAAACCCTGCCCTCTTCCATATGTTCTCGTTTCCTGCTGTTCCTGACCACATTCACAAAATATAGTGGGGAGCTCTGAGGCCTTAGAGGACATGATAAAAGCACCCCAGCATGAGTCCTTGAATTCCCACAGAGATCCGAACCCACCTCTTCACCCTGACCTCAACTCTCGGCCCCTAAATCGGATTCATATCCTAGGGGAAAATAGCAAGGTTTGTACTCAAGTCCCTAAAATGTCATTGCTTTATTGCATTTTACCATTTGTCTGAAACAAGTACCATTCTGTCAGTTCCTGAGTAATGAGAAAGTGTATTAGGAGAGCAGAACAAAGCGACATATTATTTGTAACGTGTTGCACATTTTTAATGCTTAAAATGACTTAAAGTTCTTACTCCACGGTGTCAGCCAGTATTTTAAAATTAATTCCTTTAAGATTGTTCTTTTAAGATTCTGAGTTCAATGTTTTTTGTACATAGGTTATGAGGAATACTTACACTGGATGAATCCGGGTAAGAATTTTTATCAGAATTCTGGAGAAGAGAGGACAGAGAGACACTTGGCAGGGTATTTATCTGCTGGGTTTATTCCTGCACCATCCCGTCACCTAGAGATGACTACTTTTCTTTTTCATGTTTTTAATGTAATGCATTTTAAGATAACATTTGATTTTCTTTGTTTTTTTAATCTGAGAATAAATATATTGCATAGTTTCTATTTTGGTTTATGTTGACCTGTGAGAACATTTATTGCTGTGGAAAATTTAAAATGCTCAAATACTAAATCCATGAAAATGATTGATTTCAGACACCTTGTATTGAGAATTTTAAACTCTTAGGCCAAAGACAAAAATTCAAGTATTTGTTAAAATGTTCTATTCTACATCACACATCCTTTCAAATAATAATCCAATATTTTGAATTCCTATTCTGGTATGAAGTATTTTTAACAGGAAAATTCATTTTGCCTCTAATGTCCTACTTTAAAGGAATATGTAAATATAATTGGCTGAGGATAATTTGTATCTTTTTTCCAATGTAAAACAGAGTAACTGCAGTGCAAAAATAATTCAATATATCCCACTTTAACTAAAATTTACCTCATTAGGTGTTTGTAGTTCCTATCATGCAAAAGGTATGAGTTCTAAGCCTCATGATCATTAATAAGTACCTATTTCTTTCAAGGAAATAGTTAATCTAGTCTTCTTTTATAAAAATTTTATAAAATATGGGTTCCCTATTTTAAAATGATTATTTTAATTACATATTTGAAACATTACTAAAAAAGCTCAATTTTAAAACTGCTTCTGGCTAAAGAACACTTACCACGTGCATTAATTTTATTACATCAAAGTTAAAATTCACGTTATAGTCCAAAAATCTTCTTTCCTTAGTATATGTATCAAACATTTACTGAATGTGATGAATCAATTTAAGATTGTTATATCATTTTATCAAGAAATATGGTATTTAAATAAATCCTCTAAATTTTATGGGTCCTGAAATGCTTACTTTATTCCAATGCTTTCCCTATCATTTACACAGCAAATATTAGAAATTAAAATTTTAAATTCTATTTAAATGTGAGAATGACTGTCACAAAAATTGACTCACATAGGGTTCTCCAAGGTTCCTTTCAAAGAGCCATGCCGTAAGCTAAGCCAATTTTGTATTCCAATTTGGCTTGCTTAGTCAACAGGCGCTGGGCAGCCAAAATTCTCTCTTCCAAAGTTTATAAAAATATGGCCAAATATTAATAATTCCTGACAAAAATTAGAAATCAGCAACAAGAAGAACAGGTGGCAGATTTAATACAGCAGCATTCCCATACTAAAATGTACGTTCCACAATTTTTGTAGAAGCTCCAAATTGGCACTGCCAAGCATATCTTCGTTGGATATCATTTTAGGTTTTGATTCTCTAGTGCTTAGCATTCTTGGAGAATACGGACGTTTAAAATTAACTCAATCATTTCCCTAACTCTCAAAGTACAGCGGCAATGAATAAGAAATCAATTTTTATATTCAAAATTATTATCAAATCAATTAACATTGAAGTACCTGTGATTGACTATCTTATGATAGTTTAGCCATTATATTCATGAGACAATTGCTTTTGTATAACAAATCATTAGTATTTAATTTTTTTTTTTTTTTGTACTGGGGATCGAACTTGGGTCCTTGCGCTTGCAAGGCAGGCCACCGAACCGCTGAGCTAAATTCCCGACCCCTTAAATATTTTCTTTAGTCAGTTTTTTAACATGCCATGCAACTTGACCTTAGTAATAATATTAATAAACTAAAATAACATAAAACAGCTT
This sequence comes from Fukomys damarensis, assembly GCF_012274545.1. Lineage (NCBI taxonomy): Eukaryota > Metazoa > Chordata > Mammalia > Rodentia > Bathyergidae > Fukomys > Fukomys damarensis. Next base: position 27,245,504 of record NW_022900918.1, on the reverse strand, counting down.
CCAAAAAAATCTGTTTATTTACCTCATAAAAGAGAGTCATTTGAAGGCCATTTGAGTATTAGTCATGCCCACCTCCTTCCTGCTTTCACTGGGATCCCCATCCAGGGCTCCCATCCCCCAGCTCTTCTGTGACCCACAAATGGTACACATTTTCCCCAATACAATGGCTGCTGCTCAGTCCCTCTTCTCCTGAGTGGCATCCGACATGGCTGAATTTTGTCTTCCTTTAACTGCTCTCTGCACTTTTCTCACTCTGCTGATTTACTCTGCTCTGTTAGACGTACTAATGAGCTAGTTCTCAGAGTTCTGCTTTGGGAATCTTTTCATTTTCTCTATTGACCTTTTCTTTCGACAGTATTCCCTGTTTTGCAGGGAACTTTATATTTGAAGATTTATTTTAAATGCATAGATCCATCCATAAGCATTCACAGAATTATATACCTAATTGCCTTAGATTTAACAAGCCCCAAAACGTCTCTGGGTTCTTTCTTTGTGTTTGTTTCTTATCCACACCTTTGTATCTCAGCCGTATCCATAGTCATGTATCCAGGTAATCAGAATAAAAGCTTATGAGCTTTACTTAGTTGTCAGAATGATTCTATTTCATATCCACCTCTTCAACTTGTCAAGTTAATTCTAAATCCATAATATATTACAAATCTATCACTTGTCTACGTTTACTGTAACATTTTCCTAGGGAAACACTATTTCTAGTCTCCTAAAACCTCTGTAGTCTTTTCTGGTTGGTCTTTCTGTTTCTACTTTTCCCTTGGTAGCCGTCAACAAAAAAAAAAAATCCAAAGATATAGATAAAAATCCTAATTAGATAATCTGGTTCTCTTCACAATTCTCTTATGCCTTCCTATTTATACTTTAGTCTGGCCCACAAGTCCCTGTGCAATCGGGCTCCTCCTGTCTTCTCTGACTTTTCTCACTTCTTCATTGCCCACATATATCACCCACACTGGACTTGTTTGTGCTCTTAAATGATCAAAATTCATGGTGAGCAGGCTTCTTATGAACTCTGGATATAGTGAAACAACCCCAAATGATCACCTGGACCATGTTTTTTTGCGCTATTTCTAAGTCTAAATATTGTATCTTTCAAGAGAGATTTTACTCATTAAGTCACCTTTAAATCAGCCATTATCCTATATCTTATCTTTCAGTTATCTTACCTAGTTACTTGCATATGTAGGGTTCATTGCTGTGTTGTAATTCTATAATCTCATACTGTGGAACATTGTTTGGACCAGAGTATATTCATACACCCAAACACACACACACACACACACACACACACACACACACACACACACTCTCTTTCTCTCTCTCATCACACTCAAATGTTGAATAAAGAAATAAATGAACACTGAATAGCAACTGGAGAATATAAAATAAGGAATGTCTCCCACAATATCATGTAGTTCATGCAACATATATCTGAGCACGTTTGTAGAATGAAGGTGGAGTGATAAGAAGGTTGGAGATTCTAGGAAGCTATAATTGGTACAGCATATGGAGGTAAGGAAGGGGCTGCTGGTGTCCCCATAGGCCCCAGGATAAAGGCTTACTTCCTAGCTTGTTGGTACTGGGAGGCAGTAGAAACTGAAAAATGAATTTGTGGGGCATCTTTAGGTCACCGGAGCCCCTGCAAGGGGACAGTGAAACCACGGCCTCGTTCTTGTTTCTCTTGTGCTTCCTGGCCAGGAGAGCAGTTCTGCTTTGTCACATGCTTCTACCATGATGTGGTATCTCTTTCAATGTCTAAAAGCAACAACACCAACAGATGGTGGACTGAAACCTTCAAAACTATGAGCCAAAATAAACCTTTTGCTCTTTATAAATTCATTATCTTAAGTATTTTTATGGCGATGGAAAGTTGACCACCACAGAGGCATTCAATGATTAGCTCTGCTTAGAACCGTCTACGTTCTTTCATGTGATTAAGGAAGGAGTAGACAAAGAAGACTTTCACTGTAGAAGAGTGAATGGCTATAAATATTGCGATCAGAGCAAACGGCTGGCAGGAATGAGTCTCATGTGCAAGATCACTGTCAGCTCGTGCCGATGAGCTGTTTCCACTCTTCCTCTGCTCCTTTGTTAGGAACTAGAGTACTGCCTCACAACAATGAAGGAGGATGGAGGGCAACGCACAAATGTCTGCTCTGACAGAACACAGCACGTACCTGTCCCTGTAGTCTTTTTAAAACTATAAATAAGTAGGCTGTAAATAAATATCACTATTATAATTCCATACTGGAAACATTTAGCTCTTTGTTCTGTATTTATGATGTAATTCATTCTTCTCATTCAGTGATAATTAAAATCCAAAGTATCTTCGATGCTTTTCTTTCCATTTCAATCTATCTACATCTAATTTGCTTTGATTCCCCAGTTCTTACCCATTTTGAATGGAATTTTCAAATGAGACAATCAGTATGTTGAGTTGACATCATAACAAATAGAATATTTGTATTTTTCTCTGAGTCTATTGTTTCCTATTAAAAATATGAATGCTATGATAGATAAGACAGTGTGCTTCCACTGTATAGTTTTGATTAAGAAAACAATCTAGTAAGTTAAGCAGAAAGCCATCAATATTTATCAAATAGTAGGTCCAAGAGAAACAATGCATTGTGCAATGGCTGAAGAAATTTGATGGGAGAGTTTCTGACACTGCAGAATTAATCACAGCCGTGTCAAACGTAGCAGCCATCCTGTCATAATTGCCTTAACATTTGCATTGAAAGATAGTAGAAAATTGAATGTGTTAACTTGACTTGTTTAGTTGAAAAGCTCTGCTCAACTTTTATCTTTCAATGCATTTGGAAACAGACTTATGGGCCATTATTGGCAGTAAAAAAGGGACTTAACAGATTGCAAATGTTATTCAACCCTGTACATGCCTGTATCTTGTATTAAGATCACTGTCATACACATCTGTTTCTAGATCTTACTTAGCTCTCAAATGTTCATTCACACTGAAAGATGATATGGCCACCACTGATGGCTATTCAGGAGTCATGAGTAGAAACTCTAAATAAGTAAAGATTTGCTGCAATACCTTTCTAGATCTAAATTATTCCATAATCAAAATGTGCTGAACAACTTCTTGTTTTTCTTATTTGTTTTCAGTGAAACAGCTTTGCTGGCCTCACCACAGATCTAGGAGAGGAGATAGAAGCCTGATCTGACTTTAGAAAAATAGCTGAGAAACTTCCTGTTCTTTTGATTGTATGAGGTGTTTTGAGGGTGTAAGTACCTGTTCTCAGAGTTCACTACTGAAGTGAACTTCTTGTTAGTAGAAATGTCCAAAAGAGATTGCTAGAACATCCTTTAGGTTTACAAAATTGTAAAACAGATTTTCCAAAATGTACATTTTTCTACATAAATTGCACTGTTTGCATTTTGTTTAACATTAAATTATTATAACAGGTACTAATTAATAGCAAATCTTGTGCCGTACATAAATTACTACACTGATGTCCCCATAACATAATGGAAATTTAGATAAATTCAGTCTAATATTTATGTGGATACTAATATTCATATTGATGCTGCTGATGGTAAGATAAATAATCTAAGGTTTCACAGCAAGTTAGATTTAAAAATTCAAGTTTAATTCAAATTTAATCTGGTTTAATATTTTCAAAAGAACACAGGGAATTTAAGGTCGGATTCTAAGTTCAGATTATTTAGTTCATTAATTAAATAAAAATTCTAACTAAAACTTCTACCTTACAAAAATACTAATTCAAATGGAAGAATAAAATAATAAATGATGTTGAAATATTACTGCTTGATTTTTATCTTCCCTTATGGTAATTAAATTTTCTTGGAAAACTAATCAAAATTTTTATATTTTCATAAATTTTACTTAAAAGTCACTAAAACATTTACTGGTAAAACCCATAAATTTTTGCTTCTTACATAATTTACAAAGTTTATGTCTATGTATTTGAACTACAGAGATATAAAAATATCTTGTATCAACAAATGTACATCCGATCTAATCTCTGTTACAAAAATCTAATGCTCAAAACTGATAGTGATGGAAACTACTCTAAACATTAGGATTGTTAGAAAAATTATATGTCTATTTCCTTTCTAAATACTAGTTTGTAAAGTCTTCCCTATTTACCAAGAAGCATTTACGAAAAGATCATAGTTAAAATGTGTTTAAATGTTACTTTTGCTACAAAAGGATAATGAAGTGTGTTTACATTCTTAAACTATGTAATCTCTCACTTACAAAATAACAAAGAAAATGTCAGAAAATTTGAGACTTTTCTGTTTTACGGGTTTTTTGTTTGTTTGTTTTTTTAATTATTACTTATCGGGCCAGGGATTTAGCTCAGCGGTTAGGTGGCCTGCCTTGCAAGTGCAAGGACCCAAATTCAATCCCTGGTACACCCCCCAAAAAATTATTACTTATCTTTAAGTTGTCCAATATGTCCACTTTCTTTGCCAGAAGGTAAGAGGTGGACATTTGGCTACAAAAGATTTTATGCAAACTCTGAACATTGTTACAAAGCACTGTTAAACTTCTTTTACATTTTGAAAGAAGTTCTATTTTAATAAAACTGACTGCCTCAGCGACAGCCTGTGACACTCTGAATTTCTCATTTCAACTTCTTGTCACAAGCACTTGCCAATAAATGATGCGATGCATAAGATTCATTCTTGCAAAGTGTCTCTAATTTTCATCACTGGTCACACTTGCACTATTTTCCCACAAAATGTTGTTTTTACCAAAGACCTTGGTTGGGGGGGGGCTTATTGTTCCTTTACTGACTTCAAAAATAAAAGCCATACATGCATTTCAACATTGAAAAACAAAATGAAGCAAATGTCTTAAATTGAAATGTATGAGAAACACGTGTTCATTCATCAGCTTAACAGAGTACTTACCTGTGGGGATCATGAGTATTGGTTGTAAGTATTGTTAACTTTAGTAACTCTATATGTGTTAAATTTCTCCAGTTTAGCAGGTAGAGTGTTTCCTTTGTGGAATTCCTGAAAGTTACAGTTTCTTGTCTCTGACCTTTAGATGTGTGGTTGTCCGGGTTACTACTACTCACGGTGGGTTGTTTTGGTGAACCTGTTTGCTCTTTTCCTGTGTGACCTTTCAGTTACTATGGTAAACCCATCCCATAATAGTTTGTGGTTTTTTGCTTTAAAAGGCCGGTGCTTGCAGGCAATAAACGCCGCCTTGATCAGACTCTTGTCTTGGCGTCCTTCCTTTCTCTCTGCCCCATCTCCACCCCGCTGCTCTTTCAGGTTTGAGGCACTGCTGGACAGTGTTCTGCGTCGCCGGCTCGCGACACTTACCAAACTAACCTGTCCTGACCCTTCTCTCTTCAAAATTTTTTGTTTGTTTGTTTTTTCATACTGAGGCTCAAACTCAGGACCTTGTGTTTGTGAGGCAGGCAGCAGAATCACTGAGCTAAATCCCTGGCTAACAATATTTGCTGATAAAAGAAATGCTTCTGTAATTTTTACTCTACTCTTCTTTTTTATTTATTTGTTTATTTATTTATTTGTTTATTTATTTTTGGTTTTTTGAGACAGGCTCTCACTATGCAGTTGTGACTGACCTGGAACTCACTAGGTCTCCCAGGCTGGTCTTGAACTCACAGCATTTCTCCTGCCTCAGCCTCCCAAGTGCTGGGATTACAGGCATGCGCCACCATGCCCGACATTTACTCTACTCTTAAAAAGAAGCTTTTGCTCCATAAGATTAGTGCTTCAGTAAGTCCACAAAGTTGCATTTCTATAATATCATTAGAAAAAATAAAGGTCACAGTTTTAAAATGTTTCTTAAAGTATCATTTAAAAAACCTAACAGTACAGACAATTGTATTTTATCAATTGCTATGTTAATTTCTAGATCACTAGCATGTTAACTAATGGTATTTGGTTTGTCTTTTGGAGATGTGAATGGTGGTGCATACCTGTAATCCCTGCACTTGGGAGGCTGAGGCAGGAAGATTGCTGTGATTTTGAGCCCAAGGTTAGTCTGCACTAGAGTGAAACTCTGTCTCAAAACAACAAAAGTTAGAAAAAGATAGTGCTATGTTGTTCCTTGAAAAACCACATGGTATAGGCCGGTGAGATTTACGAGTCCATATGCGACCTACACAATATCTGGCCAGGCTTACTAGCATCTATAAAGTCAACAACCTGGGCTTGGCATGCAGTTAATAATGGTCTAAAACATATAGTATATGATTTGATGATAACATAAAGAGCTATAAATACTACTTGTCTGACTTTTACATTCATGAAAAGAAATGTGAATAGTTTTAAACAGTATTTCAAGTTAAAATATTTTATTTGAACTATTCCTACTTTAAAGATTTTTAGGATCTTTTTAGTCTCCTAAGTTGCAAGATGATGTTGTAAATCATGAGTACCTCAATATTGAGCACTAGAAACGATAATCGTGTTAATGCCTACAACTATCACCCAGTATTTCAATTATTTTTGTGGTCAACAAAATGTTATAATTTGTCCTTGTAATTTGGGGATGTGACATAAAATGTATGGGTTTGAGTTTGCTAAATTTATTTTTAACAAATTGCTAATTTTATCTGGTTTATATTTTAATGTTCATGTATAAAAGCATTCATAAGAAATATGTTTAATGCTTTGGAAAAATAGGCCAATAAATACTATGTTGTATTCTTGTGCGTATGTACATAAACAGAAAAGCTATTTTCCCAAGCATCCAATTTAGAAACTTCATGCAATTCAACAACGTCTTGGTGTTGATTCCCATTTTCCATTCAGTAACCCAAAACTGAAGGACATGTTCACTCAGCTGTACTTTCTACCACTCACAAAGAACTGGCTCATTTGTCCTGTGGGGTATGTGGTTCTGTGGCTGACCATAGACTTTGGAGAGCGCAGATGGACATCCACGTCCTTGCATGTCTCTATTAACTTTGTCACCTGGGACACGGCAATTGCCTATCTGCATCTCTTACACTCTGTGAAATGAGGATAATATAGTACCCATATATAGGCTTATGGGTGATGAGATAAAGTGAATAGCAGATATAATATTGCCATAGAGCAAAAGAAGCATGGAAAAAAGTTATAGGTCCTTCTTTTGTGCGCATGTGTGTGTGTATTTTGTACCAAATCCCTTCAATATGGTGAACCATGATTGCTTATGGAATCTGATGGAAAGACTTATGCTCTTAGTTCTTTTTGATAAATACACAGTGTTCTCTAAAACAGCACACATTTTAATTTTACTATTCACATAACCATAGCATGTCTCTTAAATTCTAGTCTTCCAATCTTGGAGACATATCCCTGATGTGAAACGCTCACAGAAACTTTGCAAGGGCTCTTTGTATTACATTAGTGTCTATTCTACATGGAAGCACAGACTCACAGGTGATAAATGAATAAACCTAGGAGAAAAAGTGAGGAGTGTGACTTTTGCTGAATCCTACAACCGTACTTTATTTTTTTGTTAGTTATTTGAGTAATTTATTATCAATACCTAGTTAATATATGTTCAGAGTATTTCTTCTAATAAAGTCATTTCTGAACATATTCTTAGCCTCAGAGGGTCAAGAAGAAAAAAAGATTTCAAAATCTTATACCATAGTCAAATAAAGACTTCAGTTTATAACAAAAGCTTTGGAAAATATGAGGGAATAAAAGTTTAATTTATTTTTAATAGCAGCCCATATAAACTAAATTATATTTTCATTTTTGACTATGATAAAATTTATTTCCCACCCAAAACGAAAAAGGGTTACATGTTCTCCTATGTTTAATAGGTATGCTGACAGTATTTCCTAAAATGTTATTTGTACAAGATTTGAAAGTGAGAAGAGGCATATTCCCGCTGATTTGCTCTACGGGAGAAGAGAGCCTGCTCACTCCCTCGCTCCTTATCAGCATGCAGATTCCAGTGCCAAGCACGTGCCTCTCCGCCTTCCTCTGAGTCCGCTGTGGTCTTCCTCGTGGTGCTCTCTCCGGTCCGCCAGCGCAGAGGTACACCTGTGACCCTGCTGCTTGACTGGACCTCGCATCTGTGTGGCGGACAGTTGCCAGGAGGGAGCCGCGTGGCTCCCAGCCAGGAATGTTGTTACTGCCGGCCTGCCACATGCTGGCTCCTTTCAACTGATGAACAAAACCTAAGTCCTACAGACTGTAATGATAGGAAGGAAAACTGGAGCTCATCAGATCACCAGCGATCAGGGCAACGTGAACCCTGCGGAGCCAGAAGCTGTAAAGCCAATTACAGAAAACAACTGATTTTAAGCACGTTCATTGAGCATAAATTAATGTGAACGTAGTAATGACCCATGTGAATTTCAGATGATTGACTATAACGTTTATCTCTAACGCGTGGATAATACGAGACCCCTTTCTGCTTTAGGCGATTATTCAAAATTCTTCAAAACTAACTGGGTGCTGATGCACAGCGAATGAGCAGGAAGGGGTAGAGTGGAGGGGTAACTGATCCACATCTGGGTTCCTCAAATCCAGACCATCCTTGTAATGAGAACAGCCTTGAAAAAGCCTGTGGTGATTGTATGCTTGATGTGGTATTTACAGTGAAGTTGTTTATCCAACTTTTTTTAAATCTCAAGTATAGGACATTTTATCTATTGAGATTTTCAAAGAAGCATTTTGAAAGCTTACTTATTTCTTCCTCTGGTATTCTCACTTGAAACTGAGTTTGTACTGGCTGTTCCTGCTGTAGCTTCTCCCTACTTGTTATTAAAGTACTTAAAGCAACTAAGAAACACACACACAGGAAAGAAAAGAAAACAGCAACAACAAAATCTAGGATGAATGATCAAGTTATTTCCAAGGATGAATCTGGAAGAAATTTCAGTTATCAAGTGAATGAATTGGATGGAGAAAGATCATCAATATCTCCCTGATCCAATCTTTGTCAGTGAAAATAGGACAAACTTTCTGGTCTTAAAGAAAACTATTTTATTCCACTTTTTATTGATGCTAGCTGAGACATTTAAAGTGCAAACCAACTAGAAAGTGGGGTGCCCAGAACTTCACAACGGGGATACTGTATTTTGAGATTGTTATCTACTTATTTAGCTTTCCACTTTAACTCTTTCAGCATATTCGAAGGCAAGCCCAGAAAAAAGGCAAATAACCAATTATAAATTTGCTATAACAACGCTGGCGTCAGGAAAGGGCAGAGCCATATCGACTGATGCGATGCAGTTTCTCCTTCACCTCCTGTGGCAGGAAGTGTCAGAGAGCTGAGCATAAAAGATACTTTGTATTTCTTAAAATTAAAGGGAAAAGCATAGGAAAAAAAATCATAGGTTTATGGAGAAAATATGTTAGAGCAAAGAAACAGAAATAATTTCCAAACTATTCATAGACATGATAGATCAATGAACAATGTGACGTAGGTAAAAGACAACCATTTCAAAGGGTAAACATTTTTACTAGAATGCATTAGAGCCAATTTCTCTGAAATAAATACAATAACCTATTTGCAAAGAAAATCCCCAAATGAAAAAGTAGCAGAAGGCAATAAAAAATGGAACTGTTAAGCAGAACTTATGAAAAAACACAAAATGGAAAGAGAATGTGTTATGGTTTATATCTAGATGTTCCCCAAGAGACTCATGTGCTCCTAGCTTGGCCCTGCGGAAGGTGATTATAGTACATGCAGGGAGTCCTATGGCAGCCTTGCCGTTAGAATGTGGAGCCTGATTACATTTGTACTCTTGACAGCCTCTGTGATCACCAGCATGATGCAAAAGAGATAAACTGCTTCTCTAGCTGGAGGAAGACCTTGGCGACTTTCATATCGTATTGGTTTTGCATGAATGAAAGGATGTAAGAGTTACAAGGTCGTGGCGACTTCCACTCAGATTTTAACAGAAGGCCTTGGAAGCCAGAAAGTGTGCCCATGGGAAGGCAGTGTATCAAGCTGTGAGAGTGAAGATGAAAGTGTAACAGAGAACCCAAGAAGTTGGAGAAGCCAGAAACATAGAACTGAAGAAAGCTGCCAAAATAAATGTCTCCTTCTTTCAGGTCGTGGCTTAGTGATGATGAGAAAATGATAAAGGTATACATTTGTGCAAGTAGGAAAGAGTGACCTCTATAAAAAATCCAATCCAATTGTGGTAGAGGATAAATTTGAGGGATCCTCAATAGAATGCAGAAGTAATGAGCGAAGTAGAATTAAAAATATGAAAGACAGGGCCAGGGATCTAGCTCAGCGATTCGGTGGCCTGCCTCACAAGCGCAAGGACCTGAGTTTGATTCCTGGCACCAAAAAAAAAAAAAAAAAAAGATGAAAGACATGATTTTTATGTGGTCACATTATTTGAAGGATAAAGATTTATTACTAAAAATTTATTTAATAAGAGAACAACTAAAATAGAAAAATAAATTAGGAACAAAAATTAAATCTCTGTTGAAGAATTTTAAAAAGGTAAACTAAACCTATAAAACCTTGAGTTTTCAGATGAAAGGACCTTTCCCTTTCCCTTTAATATTCTTTGTATAAGATATCAATCTAGAATTTACTGGTGGTTTTAATTAAAGCCATGTAATTGAGTTGAAATAATGTAACAACATACTTCTATGTCCAGAATGGTCTACACATTTTAAGATGGCCTCCTCCACCCTTTCTTATCGCATTCCGAGGAGAACAGAGCTGAGGCCCAGGACAAATGCCTTTCAAAGAAGGCAAGAAGTCATGGACTGATCAATATGGTAATAAGGATGGATTATCCCTTGTACTCTTACTTATCTCTCACTCCAAAGTTAAGACTAATGAATTTTCATAGTCCATTATGAGAAGAAATTCAGCATATGCCACTGATCCTGCTAAATATCTGGCAACCAGAGCCTTGCACTTCCATTTAAAGGGACCCAGAGGCCGATTCATTAACACTAACAATGTCCTAATGCTAGCAAAGGAGTTTGTCTTATATTAAGTTCAGTGACAGAAGACTAAACATCTTGAGACCTTATGATAACTGTGTGATAATCAACATTTCAAGTAAGCCAATAATAGTTTTCCTAAAAACAAGAGTGCAAGGTGGCTCACTGAACTCAGTTTTTTGTATATAACCTACTGTCCACATTCTCTTTAAGAGTCTAATTATTTAGAAAAAAAATCATACTTTTTTCAGCACCATGATTTAGCAATTCTAGAAGTAATGCTATCCTCTCAGAATTCTAATGTAAATTAGCTTGTCTAATTTTGTCTAGGTTTGTTCTAGGTAGCATAATAAGGCAATTAGAAAGGATAATCACAAGACAGTATGGGAAGACAAAATTCTTCTTGGCCACATTCCAAACCACTCCTTCAATGTAAGCTTTTTATGGTAACCCATTGGCCTCTTCACAGTTGTGTACCTATTGTGCTGGTAAACATTTTGAGATACCTGAAATTAGGTTATTTGAATTGTAAATAAAATTGTACCTAGACAAGGTTGAATATCTCTGGTATATGGATAAAAATGAAGATCCACTTGGCTTCTTCAAAGTAATAATAATGATAAAAACACAATGGAATAAAACAGATGATCATAATAAATTATGTACATCCAGGACTTACTTTTAAAGCAAAGGCAGCAAGTAGAAGGAAATATGTTGCCAGAAATCAATGTTTTATTTCTATTTCAGAATTGTTACTTATTTTCTTTTTAAGTAACTATTGGATTATTATGAATTCCTTATTTGTATTCTCTGTATGCAAAATAACATGCCTCAAAATCACATATATATTCCAAAATATTATGCTTACCACATGGAGAGTATGTTGACTGCACGCTTTATTAATTAGTAAAACATGATTTTTTTTTCAAGTATGTAATTTAAGAGTGTGATTTCACTAAACATTTATTCTGCTTGCTAACAGACTGGGAGTAAAATAGTCACTCCTAGAACTCATTTCTCATTGTTTTGCATCTCTCTTTGCTCTCACGTTCAGTGAGAATTTTGGGGAAAAAAATCTTTTTTTTTTCAAAAGATGGAGATAAGGATGCCTTTATTCATTTGTTTGCCTTTCAATACCTGGGAAAATTAAACATTTAATTAGTTTGAAATCAGTCATTTCTTCCTTTCTTGGATGCCATTCCACCACCCTCTTAACTTTGTTATTAAAGGAATAATTCCAAATACCCTTTCCCCGTTGTATCTCATCTTCTTTTACCTAACTTTTCAATACTAAAATATTTGTAGTATATATACTGAATGTGAGGATCAGTACCGGTCACTGAAGACAAAGGGAAGCCTTACAAAGATGAGACATGCTAGGAAGGTGAGAAGTGCGTTGATGTTTGATGCTGAACTGAAGACAATTAGACAACGAGACAACACCAGAGGCCATGGAACCAGAGCAGTATTTTCAGAGTGGTAATAATCATGGAAAAAAACTTGTGATACTTTTGGAGTCAGCGATGATCAGTAGCAATACGGAGATAGGTTTTCCCATAAGAAAAGATAGGAAAAACAGGGAGCTATATATTGCTCACTTTCTTGTCCCTGGGACAAAATACCCCATCACCCACAAATTAAAGGAGAAGAGGTTTTATTTTGGTACATGGTTTCAGCGAGTTCAGTCCAGGTTTGCCTGGCACTAAAGCAGAAATAACATGGTAAAAGGGGCATGGCAGAAGAAATCTCCACAACCTATAGGAGCCGGGAAGCAGAGAGCGGGGAGAGGAGAATACACCCTCCCTGGTCATGGCTCAAGGGATCCAGCCCCTCCAATTGGACCCCCACTCTTAATAGCATGTTCAGCTTTCTTTCTCCATTAATTTTATCGGTACATTTTAGGTATACAGTATGTTGACCTTCATTATTCAGAGTTTCTACCTTTACATAATGTATCTTGGTTCTTCTTTTTCCCCCATTCCCCTGCCCTCCCTTCAACACCTCTACCCCTCCCTATTAACAAAAACTTTGTTTCCATTTTTTCCTTTTCTTGTATCTATTCCCTTTTCTTCTTTCCTTTCCCCTATCCCTCTCACTTCCCCTTCATGTTTGGACCTTTTCTTCCTACTTCACATTATCTATTATACATTTTGATCCTTCTTTACAATTTCAATTTATCACACACCAAAACTATTCAGTATTTACACGTGTCCTCTCTCTCCCTCTCTCTCTCTCTCTCTCTCTCTCCCCCTCTCTCTCTCTCTCTCTCTCTCTCTCTCTCTCTCTCTCTCTCTCTCTCTTCTGTTTTGTGCTAGGATCAAACTTGGGACCTTGAGCATGAGAGGCAGGTGGTGGTACCACTGCGCTATATCCCCAGCCTGTCCTATTTATTTCACTTAAGAGTATGGCCTCAATGTGCATCCATTTAGCTATAAATGTCTCTAGTTTCTCATTCTTCATGGCTAAGTCGTACTCCATTTTACATAAATATACAAAACACATTTTCTTTATCCAGTCTTCAGTTGATGGGCAATTGGGCTGTTTCCAAGCTTTAGGTATTACAAACTGTGCCACTATGAACCGGGGTGCACATATATCACTGTGATATGATTCTTTTAATTCTTTGGGGAAGATGTACCCAGCAGGGGAATAGCTGGGTCAAATGAGACCCATAATCTTAGTTCTTTGATAAATTTCCATACTGATTTCTACTGCGGTTTCACCAGTCTACATTCCCACCAACAGTGGAACAGGGTTCCTTTTTACTCACCTCCTAGCCAGCATTTGTTACTGGTTGATTTCATGATAGCTGACATTCTTTCTGGGGTGAGGTGGAATCTCAGTGCTGTTTTCATTTGCACCTCTCAGATGACCAGTGATGTTGAACATTTTTTCATATGTTTATTTGCTATTTCTACTTCTTTGTCTGAGAAATGTCTGCTCATTTCAGATGCCCATTTTTGGACTGTATCTTTAAATTTGGGAGGTCTGATTATTTTATTTTTTTTCAGCTTTAATTGAGTTTATTGGTACATTTTAGGGATACAGTACAGTTACATTCATTGTTGGGATCTTGTACCTCTACATGACAGGTCTTGAATCTCATTTTTTCCCCTTACCTCTGCCCTCCCTTCACCCCCTCCTCGCCTCCCCATCTACAAACACTTTATTTTCATCTTTTCATTATCTCACATTTTTTTCTTTTCCCTTTTTACTCTTCCCCTACCCATCCCACCTTCCCTACAGAAAGGAGCTAAAGGTCTGATTATTTTAAAGTTCTTTATATATTCTCAATAGTGGACCTTTGTCTGAGTAACAGCTGGTGAAAATTTTTTCCCACACTGTGGGTTGTTTCTTCACACTATTGGTGGTTTCTCTTGTTGTACAGAAGCTTTTTAATAAGAAGGGATTCTACTTGTTAAGTCGTTGTGCTAGTTCACATGGGGCTGAGGTTTCATCACAGTCGCATCTGGAGTCATCAATGGATTAATCCCTTGATGAGTATAGCAGTCCGCACCCATCCAATCACCTTCCAAAAGCTCCAGCTCTGAACACAGGAGACTTTTGGAGATATTTTAGACCTAAACCATGACAGGTGCTAAAATGTTGCAGAAGAAATTAATTAATGATTTGCTGCTATTACATCATGTTTGAGAAAAGATAATATATTGTGGTTTTCCTCATATGAAACTCTTTCTTGGCCTGTCTTCCTTTTCTTCAGAGTGCTTGCTGCTATCTGGCATATTATTGTATCTTGCCTTACTTATACTTGATCACTCTTTTAGAATGTTATCTCCAGGAGGACAGGGGATTTGTCTGTCTTACTTGCTACTTTGTCTCCAATACTCGCTCCAGAGATGAGCACATACTTGACACCCAGGCATTCGTGAAGGCTGAACAAGTGACTAGAGACCTTTTCCTGCAAGGTTTTTCATAACCTTGAGTTGAGTTACTGTTCCTGATTGAGTGAGGCCTAAAATTTAAATTCTTCACTACTTTTAATTATTTCAATTTTTTTCTTAAATTGTTTCATTTGTATGACTTGACTACTTTACTGCCTTTAATAGAATGTTTTTAGTGCGGCTCCAGTTAGTTACTACAAAGTTATAAACATTTGAGACATAATTAATTATATATAAAGTGCAGTTTGTATGAATTTAAAAAGGTGAAAGATTTATACGATCTCAGAGAAACCGGAATATTTGTATGAATTTAAATGACAAACTCCTACAGCCAATATCCTCTCTATTTACTGTGTAATCTCTCACAAGTTACTTTTGCCCTCTTTATGTATTAATACACATTACCTACTTTCCTTTGATTGTGAATATTAAATTGTATGTAATATGTGAAACTCTTAGTAATGGAACATCATATATATACATATATATACATAGATATATATTTTTTTTTCATTCTCCTTGATCAATAGCAATTTATCTGTCTGTCCATGGCCTATATGATTATCTGCAATCTGAGAACAAATATTAATACTAGTGTTTTTGTTGGCGTAATGCTGTATATGTGTGTGTATGTGTGTATCTGAGGGATCAACAAATGACCATCCAGATATTATGATGAATCTTCTAAATACAACTTTCGTTTCACAATATTCCATTCAATATACATGAAATCATTTCATAGATTTTAAATACACAAGCTTTTCAGATAAGAAAGTTAAAATAATTCAGTAAACCATTAACTTCATGATGCTTTCTTTCTCTTGATTGTTAAAGTTTTTTTTTTCTATGAACCTGCAAAGGTACTTCCATTTAATTCTAAATAAAACCATCTCAACATTTTTCTAAGCTAGTTTACCAGTTGTAACATTTTCAATTCTCAGTGGCATAACTTGTAAATAACTTTGCTTTGCTTTTAGAGATTCTGCTAACATCCTCACAGAAATGTTATAGGTAGAGTGGGTGTGAGTTTATTCAGTGTTGTCTAAACTGGTTACGAAAACAATTGCACACTCTTATGTGAGAAGGGATTTCATCTATTCAGCCAGCTTTTGTAAATAGCACATTTTAAAATACTTCACATACTACAGAATGAAAAATGTTTTATATTTATTTTATAAGGAAGAGACTGAAGCCAAGTAATACTAAATTCATTCATGAATGCATCCATTTCTACATTTACACACTGAACATTGAATTTCTATGGCTATTGCAAATAAGAGGAAAAAGTTTAAAATATCCAAATTGATGTGAGAAAATTTCTCTGTGGTTCTGTAAGCACACAAAATAAGAATGTTTTGTATAAGTTAAAAAATGTGAGGCCAATAAGATGAGATCCCAGTTGTTGATTCTATCTGCCAGTTCGTGCTACTGTGTTGTTGATTCTATCTGCTAGTTCCCGTGCTACTGAGGATTTGTTCATAAAGTCTTTTCCTATGCCAATGTCTTCCAGAGTTCTGCCTAACTTACCTTCCAGCAAATTTAATGTTTCTATTTTAATATTTAGATCTTTAATCCATTTGGATTTTAATTTAGTACATGGAGAAAGATAAGGGTCTAGTTTTAATCTGTGGCAGGTTGAAATCCAGTTTTTCCAACACCATTTATTAAAGAGGCTAACTTTCCTCCACTGAGGTTGGTCAGCTCCTTTGTCAAAGATGAGGTAGCTGAGTACATCTGGATTTGTTTTTCAAAAGAAACCATCAGCAGAACTAAGAGACAATCTACAATGTGGGAAAAAAATTTACCAGCTGTTCCTCAAAGGACTATTATCAAGAATATATAAAGAATTTAAAACAATCAGCCCCCCCAAATATAAAGACCCAATTCAAAAATGGGCATCTGAAATGAACAGACATTTCTCAGCAAAAGAAGTAAAAGCAGCAAATAAATATATGAAAAAATGTTCCACAGCACTGATCATTCAAGAGATGCAGATGAAAACAACACTGAGATTCCACCTCACCCCACAAAAATGGCTGATATCAAGAAATCACACAATAATAAATGTTGGAAGGGTTGTGGGGAGAAAGGAACACTTCTCCATTGTTGGTGGGAGTGCAGACTGGAGCAACCACTATGGAAATCAATATGGAGATACCTCAAAGAGCTTGGACTGGAGGTTCCATTTGACCCAGCCATCCCTCTGCTGGGTATCTTTCCAAAAGAACTAAAAGAATCATATCACAGAGAAGTATGTCTACCTATGTTTCTAGTGGCACTGTTTGTAATAGCTAAAATTTCGAAACAGCCCATTTGCCCATCAGTTGGAAACTGGATAAAGAAGATATGGTTTTTCTATAAAATGGAATATTACTCAGCCTTAAAGAGCGAGAAAATAGATTCACTCATAGGAAAATACATACATATTGAAGATATACTCCTAAGTGAAATAAATAAGGCACACATGTGTAAATATTGAACAGTTTCTCTGGTGTGAATAATCTACAATAATACAGAAGATTCTAATAAGATTACTGACATTTAGAAATGGGAAGAAAGGAGCTAAAGGTGTAGGGAAGGTGGGATGGGTAGGGGAAGGGTAATAAGGGAAAAGAAAAAAAATGTGAGATAATGAAAAGATGGAAATAAAGTGTTTATAGATGGGGAGGGGAGGATGGGGTGAAGGGAGGGCAGAGGTAAGGGGAAAAAATGAGAACCAAGACTTGTCATGTGGAGGTACAAGATCCCAACAATGAATGTAACTGTACTGTATCCCTAAAATGTACCAATAAACTCAATTAAAGCTGAAAAAAAAGTGCGGCCAAATCAATGTACTGGGAGGACAAATAGTGAAGGGCGTGGTTGAAGACGTCATTGATCGACCATAGGAGAAGCATAGCATGACCAGCGTGGGGTTCTCCATTCAATTCCTCTAGTGAAACAGGCGGAACTTATAGGGTCAGTAACCAGAAAAGAGTCTTCTGTACAGAGAAAGCATCATACACAAAAGCCAAAGTCATAAAAATGCACAGTGCAGTCAGGGGATTTCATCTTTGGGTGGACCATGAAAGTGAAGAGAATCTGCAGATTGTGAATAGATGAAAACACCCACAGTACCAAGATCTTTAGTTAAATCATGGTACACATTTTCCAGTTTTTAGAATCATATTTTCTTCTCAAACTTCTGATTTGTGCTTCTAGAAATTTTAATCAATCCTGCCCCAGGCTATGGAAATAAACTCCTGAACCTAAAGCTATAAAGATGAACTAAAGGTAACAATTCCAAAAGGATCATTCCGAAGCCTTGACACAAGAGAGAAGTGTCTCCTAAGTTTTCTTCAGAGGTGTGACATGTTTGCAGGACTACGAAACGAAAGCAGTAGAATTTTGAATTGTACTCTGCAATTTCCTCAGAAGCATAGAAGTAGAGACACAGGTCTAGGTAGGTTATTTCAGAATTATGATACAACCACACTTTGGTCACCCTCAGTGATTTATATGGTGAAATAACCATCTTTCTTGAGCCTCTCCCTTTCTGTGATCTCCCTGCATCTTTCCCTCTCCCAGGGAGTCCATTTTTTGGTCTTTCAGTCAGAGAGTTGTGGATTTATCTCACTCTGGTGCTCTTTCTGAATTGCACCCATATCTAAGGCAAGTGATCAGAGGGCATAATAAATAATAAAAGCAATGAGAGTATACCTGACTGCAATGAAGACACAGCTACTTAAACCAGAAAGGAAGGCTTACATGGCTACGAGCCCCGGGTGCTGCTGCTTATAGCTACCAAGAAACCACGTTCCTCTTCCTGGAACCTAAATAACCTACAGGCCCTTCCTGCTGTTGCCTTGCTCCATACTGCTGTCTACAGTGTGTTTCAGGCTATTTGGTGGTTCTTTGCACTTGATATTTGTATCTAGTCTATCTCCCACTATTTACTATTTACTCCCCAAAGTGATATCCTGTGCATTCTGTCCAGATTTTATATCTTATTACAAATTAGCCCAAACTGGCAAGCTTCAATGTATAATTTTTGATTCATAACTGACTACAGATCTAAAGAGAGCCAAAGATGGATCCTATTTCCAATGGAAGAATTACTTCTTCTGTAGAAATGTTTCTGCTTAATTATGCAACAGGAAGATTCACTTAACTAAGCTAGAATAGGTCCCTGCTGAATGTGTTAACTAGGGCACCACTCTACATAAATCGCATTATGTATATTATAAATGTTTTCTTTATTTTAATAAGGGTTTCAGCATTTTCTAATCTTTTATGAGTAATTATAACCTGACTCTTATCCCGAATAGTTGTGATATAAATTAATGTATTTATCTGATAATTAAATAAAATCACAGTACCTTTCATGTATCTCATGGTACTGTATTAGGTATTCTGAGAGTTCTCAGTAACATTTATGAAAGTATTTCCCATATTCTATTGTTAACTAATTCTTTTATCTAGCCCTTCAAAATTATTTGCTTTTGAGTAGGGAGATAAAAAAAGAATAACAAATTGATTTTTCATTGTAATTTTTATGTTTTTTTGCTTCTGAGCTTATTCGTCAGTGTAAACTGTTTTGCACAAAAATAAGTACTGTAGCTGATAACACTTAGAAGAAGTTCTGTCATGTTAGGGAGATTCTTGCTATGTTGCCCAGCATAATCTTTGTCTTATTTTCTATTTGAGCCTAGAGACACCGTGCATTACTTTTGAACACTGTTACTTTTTCCTTATGAAAGGGATGTCTGTTGGTATGCTTGTCATCTGTAGTGATCCTATTCACACATCCAACCCTTACTATGTCCAGAATGTTCCAGAACATCTTGTGTTTTGTCCTACTGGTCTCACACACAATGCAGTATAATTTGGGATGAACTAAGGAAGAGAGATCCCTTGTACATTTCAGCATCCTATTGAACCAGTAACCTCGTTTTTCATTATTACATTTTTATTGAGTACAGGCACAAGGCACATCTTAATTCTCTTGACTTCACTGTACCTTCCTCCTCTCAACATCTCTTAGTCTCCTTTCTTTTTGTCAAAGATCTAGCTGTCCATTTCCGATTGTCTATCTTTCATTTTGCTCTTTGATTTATTATTGCCATATGCATGCAGAGAGAAGGCTTAATTTTTAGCATCTTGAAGGCTAATAACTTGTCAGTTGCTTTTCCCTTCTTGCATCATTAACTTGAGGAATTGTTAAGAATTTATGCAAAATGAGAAAGATGGCAAGCCAGAGAGAATGTGCTCAAGTCTAAAGACAGAGAGACAGAGTTTGCTCAAGCCCAATACATAACATATAACTCCCTCATCCTAATGTTAAATTGGTGATGCAGTAATAGGTTACAGATGCCGATAAAATAGCGCACACACGGTGGGTGGGTATGCCAGGGATACAGGTAAAGTGATATTCATCTGACCACACACATTTCTCTTGAATGCACATCCTGAGTTCAGAGAGACTGAGTCACCATGCCATCCCATCATGCGATGGGATGAAGGAATCACAGACCTCTACTCTGTTGGGATGTGTACTCTGTATTTTTTTTTAATGTAGTGAATTTGGTGCTGGCTGAAGGCCATTCAGTCCTGTCAGTGTAATTGTCAATCCAAACTACTGACCATTGCTGCCAGTAACACAGAGTTCTAGCCTTAACAGTTCCCTTCTGCTTTCATGGCTAAGTTTCTCCTCATTTTGTGTATATCAGGTTGATCGACTTATTTACTTCTCTTATCAATACATGTTTGCAGTTCATAATGATTACATGCACCGTGGGGATGGCTACGTGTATATAGCACGTTTCATTTCCCTTTCCCCCATAACTCTCTTTCATTTTTACAGCATCAGATTCATTTATTTATAAGAGTTTATAAAGTTAATTATGCCTTTGTGTTAGGGTACACTTTTAGATACATTGTTCCCACTGGGATTGGTTTTCATTTTCATTGGAGTATCCGGGAAAAGTAGAAAGGTACTTATTCTTTAAGTTTTAATTTGCCTTAAAATTATGTATGCTTGTTTTTGAGAAGAGTCTACATAGTGATACACACTGTATATTTTTACACTTTCTTGTTTTTCTCCTCAAATTGGAAAATATGTATTAATTATTTAAAAAACCATTGCCCGGAAATTTCATATCTTTAAAAGTTTTACCATCTATGTGTACTAGTATCCAAGTAACACTTAAAAATCTAGCTATAGAACTTGTTGGTTTTGATCTCATGATATTTTATGATATTGATATGATACATAATGATAAATGTTAATGTTTCAGATGCAAATAACTGATTATAATAGAGCTGCACAGTTTTTAAAAGACCTTGCAGCACTACTACCTGCCATTTGTAAGAGCAGGAATTCTGTCATATCCTCCATTGACTGAAAACACACAGAAAGAGTTTCCCACAAGAAAATGCATGATACTTTGTTGCAGAGTCTGATAGAAAATAAGTGAAATTTCACTTGCTAAAGCATATTTATATAAATCTAGAAATTAAGGAAAATTAAAAAAACAAACTTCAGAGCCAATAAAACCCTAAAGTCAAGCTGGTACTACAAAACTAGAACTTTGGAATGAACATATAATAAAATAAATTTTAGACTAGGGCTAACACTGGCACCAAAAATCAAGTCTGCAGTACAGATTTGTAAGTGTTTTAAATGTTACAGTTTTAGTAAAGATACACATAAAGAATAAAACTTTCCTGTGGAGAAAAGAAACAAAGGAAGACATAGCTTGGATTCTGTTCCTTCTCTTTGTGGCATACAGTCGGCTCCAAAAAGCATTTGTAACCTCTGACTGGTTGCTTGATTTTTTAGGCCTTGAAATTTTATCCCAATACCCATGGCTCCCCTTTCCAAAAAAATCAAAGTATGCAGGTTCCAGCCTGGCGGCATACTCTCTTTTGTGTCATGAAAAATCCAATGAGAAAACTTTTCTGGACAAAAGTAAACTCAATCCAAGTTACTCAGGGATCCTACGTGGAATTCACGTATGATCTACCAATGGAAATTTGCCAAATACAGAAGGAAAAAATGTTATAATTGAAAGTAATAGCAGAAAGTAATTCCAAGAGATTTAAAACATCTCTCCAGTTTACTTTAGTGAAACTTCAGAAATTCAAAGACAAAGAGGAGATCTAAAATAAGACAGAGAGAAAAGACAGATAATATACAAGGAAATATCAACTAAATAGATAGCAGATTTTCTACTATCCATGATATACTGTGCAGTATTTTTTAATGATCTGATAAGATTTAACTATTTTTCTGAACTTGTTTGAGAAAGGACACATTCACACAAAATAATCAAGAATTTTCATCACCAAAATCAGTAAGAACCAGGAAACTTTCAAAGGAGAATATCTCAAGTGGAAAAAATCTAAGAGACTAGAAAGAATGATGAAAGCAGAAAATTTTAAGTATTTAATTTAATGTTTAAAAATAGCTGTATAATATAAGAAATGTATAAGACTAATGATAATAGGCTTTGATTTATAAAAAGAGTGAAAAACACAGAGGAAGAAATAAATTGAATTCTGAATCCCAGGTATATGTTCAAATCACCTTTGTCAATGTTTTTAGAATTCAGTTATTCCTTATGTATCAAAAGGTGGTACCTTAGTCACTATTCTCATTGCTGAGACCAAATACTCAAGAATCACAAGTTGAGGGAGGAAAAATTTATTTAACTCACAGTTTGTTGAGGTTTCAGTCCACAATTGGGTGACTCCAAGGCAGGATTTCTTGGCAGAGGGGCATTATAGAGCAGAAACAATTCATCGTGGGCAGAAGACAGAAAAAGCCAGCAAGCAAGGGACAGCCACAATTCTTTCTATCTCTCACATCTTTTTTATGAAAATCAACGATCAAACACAGGACATTGAGCTTGCCAGGCAGATATGGTACCACTGAACTAAACCCCTGGCCCTTTACCCTTTACATCTTAGACAAGCTATGTAGGGTGGTTAGCACTCACACTTTTAATCCTAGACTCCTTGATAACTAGCATTGCATGATGAATCAATCCCAGTATCACACTGTCTAGATCCAGCCACCTGTGAAAAAGCCCCATCTATGACTGCATGAGGCTTTGGACGGACATCTAGACACAAGCCATTACAAGAGCTTTACTTTTGATTGTCACTGACTTTCTAGTGGCATAGAGAGATTGCCTATAAAGTCCAAATACTAAAAGTAATTTAAAAATAATAGTATAATATGTATTCTTTACAGATAGGAGAACTATAATTGAGAACAAAAGTGATCTTAAATAAAAATATGTAATTATTTCATCTATAAGGTTGTTCCATCTATATAGATTGTTTTTAAATAGAAAATTAAAATCCAAAAAGAACAAAAGTTTGCCAGTATGTTCATAAATATAATTTGTACAATAACCCTAAAATCATAGAAAGACATGTCATATTTCCATTTAAAATAGAGAAAAACACATTTGAAGAACTCAGAAAGTAGAAATGGCAATTGAATTCTTCATTTAAAATATCTAGAATTAATTCTTCTTAGGATTACAATCCAGTGTTATTTAACTAACATTCCGTATTGCTTTCATACCTGAATTGTGTTTGTATGTGTGTATGTATGATATTTTTATTTTTTCTAAAGATACAAGACAAAAATGTACAATTATATAAATATTTATTGAGTTTATACCACATATCAGACAATGTCCTAGATACATATCATTCATATAATTTAGCTTCAGCAGTCTGAATTATTTCAGACTTCCACATAAGGATACTAAGGTTCAGACCAGAAGTTACCTATCAAACTGGTTCAGCTAGGATTCTGAACAAAAAACTATGTTAGTTACTTTTCTCACCTTACTGAGACAAAATACCTGGCACCAAAATTTAAAGGAGGAAGCGGTTTATTTGGCTTGCAGTTTATAGAGGTTTCAGTCTATAATGGGCTGACAGACAAGCATCACAGAGAAACAACATGGCACACACAAGGCAGCAAAAGTAACAAGAGAGAGACCTTAACAGTGTCTTTCTGTCCCTTTTATCTTATTCAAGCTATTGAGTGCCGTGTCAAACTAATCACTCACACGGAGTGCTAAAGTAATCACATGCCCTTAACCCCAGCATCACACATTTCAGATTCAAATACCTCTGAAATAGAACGTCCCACCGTTTCCACATGAGGCTTTGGGGGAACATTGAGACCCAAACGATAACAAGAGCTTTCTGAATTCAAACCCTTTGTCTCAATGAACCACAATTCACTATCTCAAAGATAACAACTGAAATTGCAAATAACCAGTCATTGCTAAAGTAGATAGAAAGTAACACACTCCTTTTTGGTAAATCCTACTGATACTAATAACTTCGTGATGTTTTTAATGAAGGAAATGCTTTCTCTTCCCATTTCTCATCTCTTGAAATTATAGCCAGGCAGATGGTGAAAGAGCCTCTAACTTCTCCATCAGTGATTGCTTCTATCATCATATAGAAATGTAAAGACAAAGTTTCATGATACATTTTCATTGCTGAGTTCTCATTTTAATATATGCATTTCACTATATAAATTTCAAAGATGTCTCATGCGGATGTGAATTTTAAAAAACATGACTTCTGCAGGAACTCGATTAAAAAATAACAGCGAACCTGTCGAGTCTGTGTTAAGACAGGACAGCTGCAGACTGAGGACTGTAGAAGGAGGCCTATTCACTGCGAATTCAGAAGGCCACCAACAGGCTTCTTGTCATCTATTTGTGAGTGAGCAGTCACTGAGTTGACGCGCTAAAGTCAGCCTCAGGGTGAGACAGCTTTGTTCAGCGACTATCAGACAGGAAACATTATTCTTCATCCTCCTGAAGGATGTCAAGGAGAACTTTGAGATAGCCGCTTGTGGGTACAAATAAAAGGCTGGACAACAGTGTGGAGATTAAGAGGCACTGTTAAAAAGAGGCAAAGTTCCTTTATTTCTGAGATATGAAATTGGCTGTAATTTTGGGGACTTTATTGTGGTCCCAGAAACTAAAAATTCATGAATATTCATTTTTATTTAGCTAGGTTTCCTAATGAAGAAAAAAATTACCTTAGCCTTGTGATTTTCTTCGATTGTATTGGTTTTCCTTGTAGGATTTATTACCTATAAAATCATCCCTTCATCAATTATTTAACCAGATGCATTCATGGCTTTTTGAATTACTTTCTTAAAGAAATCAATATCTCACTGTATTCAGAATTAAACAGATACAAAAATGACATTTCATCATTGGAAAACTATAGGAATTTTTTAAAACACAAATAAAATACATTTTTGTGCAAAATATTGAGTCTATACCAGTTTCTTATATGTAGTAGTATTACACTTCAAGAAAGATAAAAGCTTTTGGGTCGAGATCACCAAATGCCAAAAACATCAAAGAGACAGGAGTCTGTCTTTGGATGACAGACTTTAATGATTCAGACTTGAGACACTCCCAAAATTTTTTTAATGTGAAACTGAAGAAGGAATGATTCTGCAATTATGAAGACTAAGGATAAGTTTTAACTGAATACTGTAAAAAAAAATAAGAAAAGTAAGAGCCTCCTTTAAACCAAAAGTGAAGAAAATTGAAGGCAAATGAAAAGAAATATTATTTGACATAGTATAATAATTTTATGAGTAGCCTGTTAAATGGATAGTTTGGGCCTGAACTGCTTAATTTTTAGAGTAATGTTAAGAAAAGGGCAAAAGGTACAGGGAAACTGGGAAGGGTAAGGGAAAGGTAATAAGGGAAAAGAAAAAATATGAGAAAATGAAAAAATGGAAATAAAGTGTTTGTAAATGGAAGAGGAGGGCGGGGGTGAAGGGAGGGCAGGGACAAGGGGAAAAAATGAGAACTGAGACCTGTCATGTAAAGGTACGAGATGCCAATAATGAATGTAACTGGACTGTATACCTAAAATGTACCAATAAACTCAGTGAGAAAAAAATACTGTAGTGTATTTGTGCTGAATTCTGGATGCATTCTTCCTTTTTAATCATTTTAAAAGTAATTCATTTATTATTTTAAGCTATAATTTTAATTGTTGTTATGATGTATTGTCTGAGTCACTACTTTTCTTCTAAAAATTTTACTTGCACTTAAAATAATTGTTAAATACTTTAGATGTAAGTTTTCCAAGGTATTTGTAAACTTATTTTTTGCTGCATTAAATACGGGAAGCATCATTAAAAAAAAGAAAAGAAAAGAAAGGCAACCTAACATTCTATGATACATTTTTTGGTACCTGTTTGAGGCAAAATGCTGAGCTGGATTACCTACACACTTGGCCAAGTTCACTGATTATTCTATGCTGTTATGAAGTTATCCTGTAATCTTATTCACAAAATATGAATAAATGATTATGAAAAGTGACCTTGTATTTAAGAAAACTATTTCCACTGAGAAAATATTGATTTTAATGTGCATACGCCATTATAATGCACATTAATTACACATTTCTAAACTATAGTAGTTTTACAAATGTGCTCAATAGTTGGTTTTTAATTATGTAAAGTAATTTTTGCTTTTCCCCCCTCTTTACAAGGATACACTTCTGTGGATGTGAGGACTAAAAAATAAAAGCACATCTCCTTTCTGTATGGCTTGTAATCATGTAGAACGTCTCTAAACAAATTAGAGTAGTACTTCACATAGCCAGGACATCTAATCATTTTCAAGTTTATGTTTTTAATTAACAAAGATCTGATAGTAAACTATTAGCATAGGAGTAATCCTGAGATGATTGGTAGTTGGGCTGACATTTCCTGACATGAAAACGTAATAACAATTTGTAATTTCTCACTGAGCTGAAGCTTAGTTCCATATACCAAGACGTGTGCCTGAGTCCTTTCCAGTTTCTGTAGGTATCTGTCTCTTCTGAAGTCTGTGGCCTTTACATTGACAGCACTACACAACTGTTTTCTGTCCAAGTTTTGTAATGCTGCCCTCATGGTAAGTGTAAAGATTTCATCTCTTTTAATAATGTGTGAAGGTTTATGGAACTATTGCCCATACTATTAGTATTCAAGCCAATGCAAGTTATGGAAATTATTTTAATCTTTTTTTAATAACATGGTTAATTCTTTCTTACGTTCTTACTGTGAATACATATAGATGATGCTTGAATAAGTTGTGGAATTGAACAGGATAAAAAGGTTTTGCTCTTTACAAAGCATTTTTTTAATATGTCAGGTACTGTGCCCCCAAGCAGCCCTCTAGCCATAGGCATTATTTATGTTTATTTCAGAGTTTGGGAAATTGACATGTAGGAAAATGAATTAGTCATCTTTCCAAATGCATAACAGCCAAACCTTGAAGGAGGAGAGGTTTAATTTTTTAACTTTGATTAATATTGTTGGTACATTTAATGTATACAGTATAATGACATTCACTGTTGAAAATTTGTACCTTTACATAATCAATCTTGGTTCTTGTTTTTTCCCCATTCCCCTGCCCTCCCTTTAATCCTCCCTCCCTTCCAATCTACAAAGACTTTGAGAAGAGTTTTAGTTGACTCGTGGTTTTAGTGGTTCAGTCCGTGGTCAGCAAAGATATTAAGGAACAGAGAGTCTGGGAAGAACACCAGGAGTGGAGATGCACACATGCAGTGATTTCCCTCCTCTCCTGGGCCCCACGCCCAACAGCACATTCAGCTCGTTAATCCACTGATGAGGAAAGTGCCGCTGTGACCCAATCAGATGAATTGTACAGGGAGTGTTTACCCAGTCACTGTCTGCCAGCACTTGTCATCAAGCACCACGGCCCGTGAAGGTGCTCTCTTTTCTGTCTGTGTAGCAGCGATTCTGATTGGAAGCCAATCATTTCCGGGAAGTGACATATCGTATTTGTCTGGTAATGAGTACATTGCTTACTACATACTGAAACTGAAAAAATATTTGTGAGATCATTGGGTAAATGAGGGGGCTTAAGAAAATGAAATGTCCACAAATATAAAAGGTTTTTAATTGAGTAGCTCAATCATTGTCATCTTATCAAATTCAATAATAAACTGTCCGCCTTGAAGTGCACATTCTTTCTCTACTCCATAACTCAATAAATTGTCAAATGCGAAGAAATCAAAAAGCCTAATTAAATTACAAACATAATGATTTACATAAAAATAATTG
Source organism: Fukomys damarensis (assembly GCF_012274545.1). NCBI lineage: Eukaryota > Metazoa > Chordata > Mammalia > Rodentia > Bathyergidae > Fukomys > Fukomys damarensis. The sequence goes on along the minus strand of NW_022900918.1, from coordinate 27,217,571 downwards.
AGGTGAACAAGAAATAAATGATATATCAATATTTACACGAATGCCTACAAAGTTGTACATAGTTCTGACTAAACTTTAAACTGCATCCCTGAAATTTACTTGATAAAAATCTATTCCTAATGTTTCATTTGTTCATGGCTACATTTTTGTCAAACCTTTAAATGCTACTGCTACATATACATAAGCACGGACAGTTTTCTAGAGGGCAGTTTGACGAGTAGAATTAATTTTGGCTGATTTCCATTTAAAAACCCCACACATTACCATGAATCAAGCCACGTGGGATGCATGCAGGAGACTCCCACCTACGACACAGTGTGACTGTGACTTCTGAACGTCTGCACTGTAGACACAAGATTTCCTATTGTTATATTTCTACTCTGGTTTTGGATGAGTCTTGCCCTACCAGATAATTAGCAAACAACAAAAATGATAGAACTTCACAAGCCAAGGGGTAACTATCCTACTTAAATGTCTTCCCTTTGGACAGTTTAAAAAAAAAAATAAAAGGTTAAAAAAAAATGCCGCCAGTTAAGCAGTTGATGCATTGGCACCCTCAGCACTGGGCGTATTTTTGCAGGAAGATGCACTCATGTCAAATATTACTTTTCCCATCACTGCCTGGAATTTATGTAATTTAATGAACTTATGCTCCAGTGACATTTGGGAAATGAAGTACGGATGGCTGCTGCTCCCATTCAGACACGGAGATACCAGCCACACTTCACAGGGTACCATGTGGCTAAGCTGGACGTGGGTAAGTGAGGTGCATTCATTTACCTTTGGGATATTTTCAATTTACGACAGGTTTTGAGATATAATCCCATCTTACACTGAAGAGCCTCTGTACAGTTCACATACAAATATATAAGATAATATATGTGCAAGAACATTGAAAATGAAAAGCTATTAGAAGAAACCATCAAGAGAACTAAAAAACAACCTACAATGTGGGAAAAAAAAATTTACTAGCTGCTCCTCCGACAAAGGACTATTATCTAGAATATATAAAGAACTCAAAACAGCCCCCCAAATATAAAGACCCAATTCAAAAATGGACATATGAAATGAGTAGACATTTCTCAGAGAAAGAAGTCAAACCAGCAAGTAAATATATGAAAAAATGTTCCATATCACTGGTCATTCGAGAGATGCAGATGAAAACAACACTGAGATCCCACCTCACCCCACAAAGAATGGCTGATATCAAGAAATCACAATAATAAATGTTGGCAGGGTTGTGGGGAGAAAGGAACCCTTCTCCATTGTTGGTGGGAGTGCAGACTGGTACAACCACTATGGAAATCAACATGGAGATACCTCAGAGAACTAGGATTAGAGGTTCCATTTGACCCAGTCATCGCTCTGTTTGGTATCTTTCCAAAAGAATTAAAAGAATCATATCACAGTGATATATGCACATCTATGTTTATAGCAGCATAGTTTGTAATAGCTGAAATTTGGGAACATTTTTTTCCCATTTGCCCATCAGTTGGAGACTGGATAACGAAGATACGGTTTTTCTATAAAATGGAATACTACTCAGCCATAAAGAATGAGAAATTAGAGTCGTTCATAGGAAAATGGATACATATTGAGGATATACTCCTAAGTGAAATAAGTCACACATGTATAAATACTGAATAATTTCTCTGGTGTGAGAAACTATAATGGTACATAAGATCCTAATGATATAATTGACAATGTGAAATAGGAAGAAAAGGGTTAAAGGTGTAGGGGAAGTGGGAAAGGTAATAAGGGAAAAGAAAAACATGAGAAAATGAAAAAATAGAAATAAAGTATTTGTAAATAGGGAAGGGAGGAGGGGGGTCAAGGGAGGGCAGGGGTAAGGGGAAAAATGAGAACCAAGACCTGTCGTGTAAAGGTACAAGATCCCAATGATGAATGTAACTGTACTGTATCCCTAAAATGTACAAGTAAACTCAATGAGAGAGAGGAAAAAAAAAGCTATTAGCCTTTCTTATGTATGCTATCGTGTAATCGAATGTATCTCATCAATGTTCTAGTATCACTCTCTCATTCACTTAGTTTATTTAAGTGTGTGTTTTGTTTTCAATGCCTTGACATTATTAAACACTTAAGCAAGGAATCCAGATTTTGTTTTGGCAACCTGACTCCCAAAACTGAACTTTTAACCACTACTTTTTGTAAACATATATATACACTTAATAATATGCTTGAGAAAGGGAGGACGGAAGCAATGACGCTGACATGAATGAACAGAAGATACACTCCTGGAACAGGGTTTAGTCTTCAGACCACATTCTCATGAACATAATCAAGCTTTCCTCTGAGCTATATTACACATTAGGTAGGTAATATGAATGCTTTATATTACCCTCAAGTTTATACGGAATCCTTAATTCCAAATGTTATGCAATTTGGAGATGAACCCTTTTGGAGATAATAAGGGTTCTGTGAATTCATAAGGGTAGGGTCCCCATTATTAGATTAGTGGCTTTCTATGAAGAGGAAAAGAGACAGTTCATTCTCGCATAAATCCTAAATACTGATTAAAGTAGTGCTATTGTGGGACATTCTGAGATGATAAAAATGCCCATTCCTCTGCTGTCTTATAAATGTAGTAGCCAGAAGCTATATGTATGTGACTATCAAGCACCCCAAATGTGGCTGGTATGAATGTTGGAGTGAATTTTAAGTTTTATTTAATTTTAACAAATTTAATAGCTGAAAAGTTGCCCATGACTAGTACCTGCGTTTTGGACAACGGAACACCAAGTACATTAGGAATTAAGCCAGGACCCTTACCTTCCCCTTTTAATGATTTTTTTTCATACAAGTACAGTCAAATATTTCTGTGCCTGAAAGATAACTTTAAAGTTAGTGTTTGTTTTGACTCCTCACTATATGTAGTTCCTCACATCAACAAAGCTAGCACATTTTTTTCAGAGTGAGAAATGTATGTTTTTCTACTTTAGGTAAAAATTAAGCCACAGTTTCAAAAGCTGGTTTTATGTAGTTCATACTTTATAAAGTTTAAATCATATTCACTGATATTGTAAAATACAATTAAAATGATACCAACTGATAAAGGCTGGACTGAAGATAGTAGGCCAGAAATACCATTTCTCAGTGTGTCCACAGAGGGAGACAGACTGGAATAAGCTTTATTCTCCTTGAGACCTGTGCATTTCACCTGACAATCCATGTAACTCCATCAGGGGACTGATAACCAACATTACATGTTTTTATTATTCATTTTATTTGTACATTTCCAACATTAAATGTTTTTATTATATTGATACATTTCATTTTTTTGTCTTTTTATTTAATTTATTGCTACATTCTAGGTATACAGTACAGTTACATTCATTACTAGAAACTTGTACCTTCACAGGACAGGTCTTGGTTCTCATTTTTTCCCCTTGTCCCTGCCCTCCCTTCAGCCCCTCCTCCCCTCCCCATTTACAAACACTATATTTCTGTTTTTTCATTTTCTCATATTTTTTTCATAACCCTTATTACCTTTCCCCTACACTTTTCTCCACCCCCTCCTCCCCTCCCCATTTACAAACACTTTATTTCCACTTTTTGTTTCTCATATTTTTTCCTCTCCCTTATTACCTTCCCCCATCCTTCCCCCTTTCCCTACACCTTTATCCCTTTCCTTCCTATTTCACATTATTAATTATCTCATTAGGATCCTGCGTACTGTTATAGTTTTTCACACCAGAGAAACTATTCAGTATTTCAGTTAAAGACATCTCTGTATATTGACTTATTTATTTCACTTAGAAGTATATCCTTAAAATGTATCCATTTTCCTATGAATGACTCTACTTTCTCATTCTTTATGACTGAGTAATATTCCATTTTGTAGAAAAAACACATCTTCTTTACCCAGTTTCAGAACTGTGGAAGACATTGGCATAGGAAAAGACTTTATGAACAAATCCTCAGTAGCATGAAAACTAGCACAAAGAATCAACAACTGGGATATCATTTTACTAAAAAGCTTCCGCACTGCAAAGGAAACCATGAACAGAACTAAAGACAACCTACAATGTGGGAAAAAATTTTTACCAGCTGCTCCTCCTACAAAGGACTATTATCTAGAATATATAAAGAACTCAAAACAATCAGTTCCCCCAAATATAAAGACCCAATTCAAAACTGGGCATCTGAAATGAACAGACATTTCTCAGACAAAGAAGTAAAATCAGCAAGTAAATATATGAAAAAATGTTCCACATAACTGGTCATTCAAGAGATGCAGATGAAAACAACACTGAGATTCCACCTCACCCCACAAAGAATGGCTGCTATCAAGAAATCACACAATAACAAATGTTGGCGGGGTTGTGGGGAGAAAAGAACCCTTCTCCATTGTTGGTGGGAGTGCAGACTGGTGCAACCACTATGGAAATCAATGTGGAGATACCTCAAAGAGCTGGGACTGGAGGTTCCATTTGACCCAGCCATCGCTCTGCTGGGGATCTTTCCAAAAGTATTAAAAGAATCATATGACAGGGACATATGCACACCTATGTTTATAGCAGCACAGTTTGCAATAGCTAAAACCTGGATACATTTCAATTTTTAAAGACATACAAGCTGTGGTGAGACAACACAGAATGTAATGGAGCATTTGATAGTTGCATTTATTTAGTAAGAGATCTGGATCATTTAGATCTGCAAGTGAATTTCAACCTGAATGATCCATAGATGCCCATATTAGCTAATTTCTTCACTTAATCTTTAAATGTCTCATTTCCTTTTACTCACCTGCTACAAGGTAGGTCTGTAATGATTCAAAGTGGTATCATGGATTTCCATTAACTTTCATCGTCTAGAAGCACCTTCAGCATTTCATTAATAAACCTACTTGAGTCTTATCACGTAATCATTGTTTACCTAATTCTGGTGTCTGTATCATGACTTTAAATAACAGAAACCTAAGGAATAACTTTCTTCTCCTGTCAATGAAATTGTGATGTCTTGGAGAGAAAAACTTTATGAATTAGAGAAGAACTCTTCTATGAGAGCAAAGAACGTGCCTTTATTTTTCTCTCACTTTATTTTTCCTACTGCTTCATTGGATTCTGGTAATTAATACTGTATTTGCCCAGTAGATGTTGAGTGAATGGCATTTAACTGGTATGATTTCCTGACATTGTTCCTTCCTGTAATATATTTAATGTTATATCATTCATATGTTAAAAAATCAATCTCCTCATTGCCAAAAAAGAAAACCAGCAAAAATTGGACAGGATTCATCTGTACAGGTTTATGGTGTTTGAAACTTTCCATAGTTCTGCCTCCACCACGCTTTCAGAATCCATTTCCCCTTCAATCCCTCCATTCATTCTCTCTTGCATCCCAGGCTGTGAATCTAGGGTGCACGATGGACCAACTCTTCCATATCTAATTGCTTTCATTTCCATTGTTCACTGAACATAGAAGGCTTCACCTGCCAGCGTCCCTGCAGCTACCGCCTTTAATTTCACATTCAAGGCACATCTGATCTATAATGGTCCTACCTCATGTGTTTCTTGTTCTTTGAAAGAACGTAGCTTTTATCTTTCTCATTATAGTCATTTTTCCCCATCAGATCAGAAAAGTCCTGAGACAGAGAACCGTTACTTGTTCTTGTTGTATTGATTGATTATTCATTCACTTCAGCAGTTACAGTTTAAGTGTAATACAATAGCAAGTAAAAGTTGACCTGATTTCCTTGCCAGTGGAGCTCACATTGTGGAATACAAGAGACATTAATCAAACAATAATACAAATGATTCATAACTACAAATTAAAAGTAAATTATATAAATTAAAGAAGTACTTCAGGAAAAAAAAAAAAACTGGCCCAAACTGAGAAGACAGAAATTATAAAGAATCTTTTTTCTCTGTAAGCAATGTTGGAGAAGAGAACAACCAGAAAGGATTTTTTCATTTTATTCTTAACTCCTATAAAGAACTGGGAGGTAGTAAAACAAACAAAAATAACCTTGACATGATGGCTGCTTATTGGTAGAAAAATAAGATAGGGCTTAATGGGAAACAAAATAGATACCAGGTAGAGAATTGTCTTATTTCTTGAGCAGTTGAGAAGCAAGGTTAAGCAGAAAGGTGCTTGTGGCCAAGGTAAGAAAAATTTGAAATAGATTTTCAAAAGAAAAGAATGAGACTTAGTGGACAAGCTACAGGTACACTGCGGAAGACACAGTCCACCAGTCCCAACATGTGGTACCTTCTTTCACCCAGCATCCTGTCATCAGCTGCAGTTTGGTCTTAGAAGGGAAAAGAGTCTTTCTCTCACCTCCTGGAGACAGACTGTAATTGTGTAATCGAACACTGCTATGATCCCTGGATTTCTGTAGCTAGTGACTGATCTACAGTCCTTGTGTGGCCTAAATAGGAAATGAAAGAGAAGCCAATGCTACGTCATTAGGGTATCTGGACAGATTTTCGCTGTCCTAAAAACACACGACATATTTAGCTGCCCTGTCTCTTTTCCCTCCTTCTCTGCATGCATGGTTGTCCTCGTTTCTCAAAGCATTCTAGCAAATCACCACGCAATTGTTGGCTGAAAACCTGAAATGAAATACCTTTATGGAGATTAAAACTCCAAAATGAGTTAATTCTGGTAAGGATTCCAGTCCTTTCTCGTTCCCAGGTTCTGACTCATGATTCTTGATGCGATAACATTTTTAAAACCAGAAATTTCCAGCTGAGTCCCTTGCACTGGTTCCACACAGCCTCCATCCTCTCTCCTCCCTCTCTCAATCTCCTGACTTCCTCCTTCACTAAGAAGGCCCCTTGTTATTACACTGAACTCGCTCCGGTAACCCAAGACAATCTCTCTTGTCACAATCCTCCATTTCACCACATCCCTGAATTCCCTTTTGCGATATACGGCAACAAATTCACAGACTCTGGGGATTCAAATGTGGACATCTTGGGAGAACGGTCTTTTGGTACCCGGATTGGTTGGTCACCCTGGGACCGGGGCAAAATAAACACGACCCAAGGATCATTTCAAATGCAAGAATGACACTCAGATCTGCTGCTGAGCCCTGATTAGTAGTAGATGTAGAACAAAGGACTCTTATTACGTGGCACAGATGAGGTCTCAAATGTTTAACCCTTTTTATTTGGGTTTCCTTTTATTGGAGCCCTTCGCAGTAAGAAATATTCAGTGCTCTCCCTTAATAATTTTCCCATGAATCTTTTCTGGAAAAATTATCCTAAGAGTAAAGATTATACTACGTTTTTACATTCTGTTTATGTTTTTGTTTTCTCTCTTATACTGCATGATATTTGAACTATGTAAGCAAAATCATGTTGAGATTGCAAACACGAATTAAAAAAGAATTATCAACACTAAACACCATAAAATGTTTAGTGCCTGATAATGCCCATTAGATGTTACCTCCTGAAATTCCTCCATCCTGTTGAGTAAAAACGCTGTTGCTTTGCATTTTATTCAATTTTTATTCTTTCTAATAATTATTCTTTGTTCTGCTTTCCTTTCACTGAAGGCATTTTGTTTTTTTAAATATTTGAAAAAGACCTATAATGAGAGATGCTTTTTATGTCAGAACCTACAACAACAACAACAACCACTACTACTATTCCTACTACTGCAACTGCCACACACACACGAACACACACACACACACACACACAGATATACAGGCTAGTCCTTTGTTCTCGATATATTTTCCCAGATAAATTTCCATAGAAAAATGGTTATGTGAACAGGAAGCACCTCCACTTCTCTCAGATTGTGTGCAGGAGCCTTGCACCTTCTCAGGATTTATTCTTTTTGACCATTATCTAATGTCTCTTTCACCACTAATTTCTTCCTTTCCATTGGATTATGATCTAAAACTCACCCTAATTCACCCGTGAAGTCAAGATGGAATAGGAGGACAGGTAAATGCTGTACCACCTTCACTCTGCTTCTCGACTACCTTGAAGAATAAAACTTCCAGACAGAGTTATTCTGTGATCACATTCTCTACCTCATCATCTCCATGCGCTCCTCATGGCCAAAGCCACTCTAACTGAGCTATCATTTTCATTGATCTCAGAAGCTAACTTTTGTTACACTGCAAACAGCAAAAGCCAATGCTAACTTTCTTGTTTTTGTCCACATTTCGGAAGTGTTGAATAAATGCATCACTCGCTTCTAAATCAAAAGCTGTCTTTTTCTTATGACTGTAGAAATCCTGCCTTCTTGTTTCTCTCCTAAATACTGATACCGACTAATCTCGGTCGCTGGTCGGTCTCTTTCCCAGTGTCACCATGGCCATGGACTCCTAGCGGCATCCATACTCTTTGCTATGTATAATATTGCCTAGGAAACTATTTCCTGGGCTTTCCCCGGCATCTATATGAGTAAAATTTCCAACTCTGTACCACTCATGCTGAACTCTCTTTAGAACAATGACATTTGTAATCGACTAAAAAATAACAGCTCTGTATAATATAGAAGTTAGAGGTCCAACAGCCTAAAGTTGATCTTATTCATTTCCTAAATGATAGCGTAAAATGATTAGAGTAAATGATCAGAATAAAATGTGCACAGGGTTACACAGCTTGTCCAAGTTCATGTTGCAGAATACAGATGCCTCCAACACTGTGAGTTATCTTTAGTATGACAAAAAAAATAAAACAAAAGAACAAAAAAAACATGATAACACAAGAAGCAACTGTAACATTCTGGTTTGCTGGAAATATCCAGTGTAGGCCAAAAGATTTTGGGGGCTTATTTTCCCATGCTAGGTGTTATAGCAAGACAAAATTACATTTCTTTTAATGTTTCCCAAAGAATTCAATCTGATTTTCACATGTTCTTTGTATCTCTTTCTGTCAACAATTTTCACTGAGCTGGTGTAGCTTTATGAACTCCCCAAATGGATTTTATTCTTGTATATTGGATAAAAGTTATCCCTGTGATATTATATAATTGTACAGTTAGATATCATTTCTTTGTAAATTATCACTTTTGAGGATTACCATCACTCTTAAATTATTCTGTAAGATACATGCTGTTTATTTAGACCTTGCTACGATTCAGATCATTTATGGAAATTGTTAAAATCCTCAAGACTCAATGCAGAGTTTTAGGAATATTTATATGCAACAATACTGCTTCTTCAGTTGTACTGTCTTCCCTGACAAGTAAGGGAAGAAGGAGGGGTAGGGGAAAGGAAAGAAGGGAAAAGAAAAAAATGTGAGAAAAGGAAAAAAATGGAAACAAAGTCTGTGTAAAAAGGAAGGGTGGAGGTGGTGAAGAGAGGGCAACGGTATGGGGTAAAAATAAGAACTGACATGGACCATGTAGAGGTACAAGATCCCAGTGATGAGTATTGTATACATAGAAAGTACCAATAAACTTAATTAAAAAAAAGAGTCAAAGTGACATTGCAGCCTTTGACACTCACCTTTGAAAGTTTATATTAACTATATTTATTCTCTAATGAGTCCATGTAAAAATGTATTTAATCATCAGGATAAACAATTCAAAATGAGATTATAGCTAAAAAGTGCAATGCTAAACAAATTCTCCATGATCACAGGGATGACTCAATTAGAGCAAATTTCAAGGCAGCAATAAAGGAAATGGGGAAATAAGAGAAATTGTATGTATCAAAAATGAAGTTCTAAAGCCAAAATGTTCAAAAGTAATACAAAATGGTCTGGCTCAGGGAAATAAACCAAATGCCAACAGTTTATGATTGCAATGATCACAAATGCCAGGTACTTGGGCAATTAGCAGTTTGCATGCTGGATAGTTACCGGGGAGCACCAATTACAGGGATGGAGGTTGTGTGGTGAACTCCTATTGGATTATTTTCCCCTGCATTGTTTATTTTAAATACACAGTTATGATAATTCTGCATGCTTTTTCATTCCAGTATCCTCTAGAGATCCTTTAGTATGAGGTGTCAGAGCACTGAAAGGACAGATTTCTGGTATTTCATTTAATTTAGAGAACACATGTATGAATAGTTTTCTGATTGTTATCAGTTATTCTTTTACAGTGTAGGACAAGCCTTTCAGGGAAGAAACCTAATTATTTCATTTTATATTGTTCATTACAGAAAAAAATGACAATGGAGGCACAGTTAATTCCTTTCACAGACAGAGAGAGAGGTCCCTCTTTCCAGCTGAAGATGGATCAGTGAGGGAGGAGAGAATTGTGCAGAACAGGAAGTTTACTAAGTTCTCATAAATGAATGCCTGGGTTTTTCCAAAAAGCCCTTTCACTCCTTCTCAAAGACTGAGCTCAGTCCCTTTGATCCAGTATTGCCCAAAGAAGTACTGTGCTTGGTTCTTCTGCTAAGTTCTTTCACTTATTGGGTATGGAGTCTAGGCAGGACCTGGTATATTCTAAGCAAACTTGTCATATAATAAAATAGGGTATTTTTGCCTGCTATTTTTAAACAAGAAGTGACCGGGTCATTCCTCACCTTTCTCTCCACTTTCTTAAGATACGAATTATGGTTTTCCAGTATAATTATTTCCCTAAATATAGAACTAAAAGAAATATTTAAATTATTAAATACATCAGATTATTTGTACCTGTTTATTTTCAGTTCTAAATTTGTTCATGCTTGACAAATTGTTTCCTTCATGAATATACTATAAGGTTGCACTCTCCTGGTTAAAATTAAAGTGGAAGGAAACACTGCTACCTATTTCCAGAACAACTAGACAGATCTTGTACTCCTTTCCTTCACACTCAAAAGAAAATTAGTTTTATGGTTTTTAGTAAGACAGGATCTAAGGACAGAATGTAACTTTTTAGTAATCACTGTGTATTACTAACTTTAGCAGATTCCATCCTGAATACGTTTGAATAAGTTTCTACTCTCTACATATCTTCCTCACTTTGTTAAAAAGATGAAGCCCCAGTGTCTTTGGGTAGTCTACCTATTAAAATAGAAAGCTCTGATTTGGGATTAGGCTACTCTGAAATATTTTCTGAAGTAACTCAATTTTGCAGGATCAAAGTGCATTTGCAGTTCATTTTATAGCTACGGAGAATATATATTTCTAATTTCCACTTGACAGGTCTTTTTTTTTCTATCACAACTTAGAATTTTGATTCTTTTGTCTAAAAAATTACACTATACATATTTCTCTTAAATCAATTTGGTATGAAGTACTGTCCATCAGAAGCAAGTCAAACATTTTGAATATATATTATTTATTTCACAAGAGATGGCTTTTCTCTGTAAGTCATAATTTGAAGAGCTATGACTACTGTGATTAACACATCTCCCGACTAGTTTCGGAAATAAGTGCAAATAGTCCCTATTACGATTATTTGACGTTTTCATGTTAGAGCCTTTCCACTTAGAAACCAAATATACAATAAAAATTACACAACTCTAGCTGACAGTCCACCAGATAGATAGACCTGTTATAGCCTATCCAAACAGAAAGGTCAGGTCACTCATGAAACCATGGCCAATAAAAGTGGTGAAATGACTTTTGTTCCAAGGACTGATGGTTGGATAATTTGACAAAAGGACAGAGAAGAACAGTGAAAAACAAAAGATCAATGGCTGTTAATTTAAAAGCAACACATATCCCAGAAAGAAACAGTTTCTGTTATGTAGGATAATGACCATTTTCAATTAGATGACATTTCACATGGCTTTGGGACTGTAGGAAGACAATAACCCTCGACATCTCATCTCAGCTCTGTCTTTTGTCAGTGATCTCCTGGTACTGCTTCAAAGGCAAACCCAATATTATCTGAGTGATGGCTTTCTTTGTCATAAAGAGCGCGTAGTGCACAGAGTTCAAAGAAGGCTCAAGTGATATACAGACTTAGGCGAAATATCTTACATTAATAATTTCTAGAGTAGATGAATATTTTTACTAGCCATTTTGCTAATAAGCATGTACTTTATTAATGTACTTTAGATAGAATTTTGTTATGATAATGCTTTTAAAAACAAGGGATTAGAGGCTGGGGATTTAGCTCAGTGGTTCGGTGGCCTGCCTTGCAAGCACAAGGACCGGAATTCAATCCCTGGTACCAGAACAAAACAAAACAAAACAAAAAACAAGTGATTAGAAATTCCAAGAGGCACATTTCCATCCCATCAGTATATGTACACAAGTGCATGATTGTTTTTCAGCTACACTGTACAATTTAAGTATTCACACCCTTTTACTCAACATCATGTTTCAAACTGAAAGTAAAGTGAAATATTAGTTGTAGTTTAAGATATACTGCAGGGCCAGGGATTTGGCTCAGTGGTTCTGCCACCTGCCTCGCAAGCAGGAGGACCGGGGTTCGATTCTTGGTATTCTTCCCCAAACCAAAAAGAAGATATACTGGCTATTTTCTATTTTTAAAAACTAATATAGTATGAGAGCATGTAATAAAAGTAAGGAAAATCATTGGTTTTGAAAGGTTCATTTGAACAATGCACCAGAGGATACATTTTTTATTCTAGTCTGTTCCATGTTTCATGCAATATGTACTTAGTCACCTACTCCTCTGGCGAATCAGAACACTGAAGCTGGGAATTAACAGTGTGCTAGAATGTAATAAAACACCGCAGCCCATTACTGCTGACACCCAAAGCCTTTATGTCTTACTTATAGTCATTGGTTTGTAACATCAACTTGAAAGGTGGTGAGACCCTAGCAGCAACTGAAATTATAAACTTGAGAGAACATCATAAACTTGTTTGATATAGTAAAAATCCAGACAATGTAAGAAAACATATGCTGTCCAGATCACAATCCTTGGAATCTAGATGTAAAATGCTGTATTCCACTTTGTTATGATTACAAATGTTATTGCTATGATTGATAGGTATTCCTAGATAGCCAAATGGCTATTAATGCTGTAAAACAATTTTTCCATTTGATACCAAAATTTTCATGATATGAAAAACCTACCACAAATAAAGTGCTATGCAATTAAATTGTGTTCACCTGAAGCTTCAGAATTGTGCTATTGTTTTATGCGTTTCTTAATTTCACTCTCCTCAGTCATGATTAGAGTGTCAATTAAGTATACTATCAACACAAGTGGAGAATCCTCAGTCACAGAGGTCCAAGTCACATTAAACACCAACTTGATGGTGTTGGAATTGCTTACACTCACAAAATTTGTCTTACTACAGCCCACAAAATAAACGTCACATTTTTTTGTCACCTTACACATTCATCTACAGAACAGCGACAAAGTCATTTGAAGATAGAGAATTAAGTTTGTTTTATACTTTTCTTAAGTTGAAAAGTATTAATTCCTTGATCTTACTATTCTAGGCTCTGGACAATCTGTACCATTTGGACAACCGGTAAGAGGCACTTTACCTCTCTATAAAATGTCCTAAGAAAACATGCCTAGGACTTGTTATGGGAAGGAAAGGTGTTAATTTTTATTGAAAAAGAAAACTATACATGTATTAAATCACATATATTTTCTCATAATAACAAGGTGACATTTCAGCAGATGAGAAACAACATAGGTTTTGCTTTACATTATATTTCAAATCTGGCTGCAAAGTGCCTAGACAAGGAACAGACCATTTAATAAAATTGTCTCTGGAAAGGGAAGAGGACAGAAGTGAAAAGGGTGAAGGTGCTATCATTAAATTCGTCTTAAAGGTGAAAAACCTGAAATAAAGAAAGAACACGGGATCACACAGAGAGGGACCGATGGGCTCAGAATTCAAACCCTGAGTTATTTGAACCTAAATCTCATGCTTTCTGTACAAAATACGCTTCCATTGGCAAAGGCATGGCCTTGCATTTTCTCTAAACTTCCTGTGACTTCTGTTATGCTACCCACTAGCGAAGAGGGTTAAAGTGAGAGGAAAAAAAAATGAACAGATAATGCTGTTAAAATATTTCTGCACATTTCACATCTATGGAATCAGAACCAGGTCAGAACAGGTGAGGGCGCACTTCCCCGCCAGCTCTAAATTTGGAGTCTCCTGGTGGGTCAACACAGGAATGCCTGGTCTTCCTCACTGTGACCCAACACACATGAGCATTCACAGTAATCATCGCAAAAGCATACTTGGAGGATAATGATCAGGTACTCATCAAGTTGCTTAATAATTCATTAGCACCCGCAGTTCCTCAAACTTCTCCCTATTACTCATTAAAAAAAAAAAAAAAAAGAAAGCAACTTTCTGCCAGCCAACCTAAGTTTTCTTGCTCTGACTCTGAATATCAAGGAAAAGAAAAAAAAAAAAAAGTAAGCAACTTTCTGCCAGCCAACCTAAGTTTTCTTGCTCTGACTCTGAATATCAAGGAAAAGAAAAAAAAAAAAAAGTAAGCAACTTTCTGCCAGCCAACCTAAGTTTTCTTGCTCTGACTCTGAATATCAAGGAAAAGAAAAAAAAAAAAAAGTAAGCAACTTTCTGCCAGCCAACCTAAGTTTTCTTGCTCTGACTCTGAATATCAAGTAATTGCTTTGTTTTAAATATAGGTGGAGGTTGGTCTGCAAAGGTCCAGGCTCAGACAGCGAATCTATAAACAGGGAGAGATGAACACTACACGGCCTCGGCTCATTTCCCTGGAATGATCCTTCTTCCCCAGTGTTTGGAAAGCGTTGAGCGCACAGCTTCCTGCTGCGTGTTCCATCTTAAATTTCATCTCCAGATTGGATGAGGAACGCTTTCACTGGTTCTTTTCATTAGAGCTTAAAAAGGCTGCCATATTAAAAATAAACTCTTAAAATACTACAAAAATATACCATGAAAATAAGGAAATATAGCCACTTAAGATGAGATTACAAAGTACAGTGCATGTTTCCATTCAGACCTGGTTTCCACATCTCTTTCAATATTCTGGCTGGGAGCATCATCCTCTGTGTGTCCCCATCAGGAGTTGGCTGCACTGGAGGGCAGAATGTCCCCCACCTGCAGGAAGAACCTCCTCCTTCCCAGGCACAGGACACTTTGCCCCATTCCTTGGACCCTCTGAGGCAATCTCAGGAGAGCAGCTTCCCCTTTTAAGCTCTGTCTCCTTCCATCTTAATGTCTCATTGAAGAAACTTGCTTCTTCCCTCCCATGATCAGTGGTCTCTAATAGTTGATATAAAAGGATGTTCTTTATCCAATTTACAACATCTAGAAGGCCAAGCTAAGTGCCCTTTCAATATGTGTGAACCTTGGTATTTACACACAAGCCAGTGGTTTGTTTTTAACACATTCTTGAAGGTTAAATCAAATTGATTTTCAAACTTAAAAAAAAGACATTTCCTTTTTTTTTTTCTTCTTTTCCTTCTTCCTTTCCATCTTTCTTTCATTCTCTTTTTCTTTTTCATGGTACTGGGGATTGAACTCGGGACCTCCTCAATGTGCTATATCCCCAGTCATTCTTTACTTTTTATTTTGAGATAGCATCTCACTAAGTTGTTAAGTTGTCCATGCTTTGAACTTGTGATCCTCTTGACTCAGCCCCCAGAGCGCTGAGATTACTGTGCCTGATTTTATATTTGTTTTGTTTTTTGAATGTGGTATAGAAGGATTTGAAATAAGAAAGCAATTAACTGCTCAGTGTAGGAACCAAACTTTATGATCAAGGTGAGCTCCCTCTTTGCTCTTTTGCAGAATGTAGGGACTACATTTTCTGAGAAAGGAGAATCCATTTTGTATAATAATCTTCCTGATTTTCTATTGTTCTGACCTAAGAATGAACTCCTCCCCACATAGTTGCTTAAGTTTGCAAAATAGGATAAGTTAGAGACAAGTTGAATAAGAGAAACCACATACTTTGCAAAGTACAGAGGAGATTTTTATTGCCTGACTGTTTAACCACACAGGATGTGCACTGTGGAAAGTACCTACTCTAAATGTGGAAAGTACCTAGTCAAGATGTTTTCTGTAGAAAAAGATGTGCTAGTCTTTCCCTGAATTAGCCCCCTCCTCAGCTTGTTATAATTATTTCCCCTCTGTTGTAAGTGCCCCAGCAATATCCAATAGAAATAAGTCATAGTTATAGGACACTAAGAATAAGATCCTTTTCAAGCCACCCTAACCCTATAAAAGTAGGCTGAATAAGTGGGTTGGGACTTCCAGTTTGAAATCGCTGCATCGGTGACACTGGGGGTCCAGGCTCGAGCTTGCAATAAACGCCTTGTGCATTTGCATCGGACTTTGACTCCTCGGTGGTCTTCGGGGACTCCATGACGTGGACATATCACTCAGCACTGGTGAAAGGAAGAAGATAGTAACGAGAGAGACCAGGTGAACCCCAACATCTACTTTCCACGTCGTGCTTTTCTTGCCATTGTTTACTGCTCTTCTCACAGATTTGTCTCTTTTCTTCTCAGATATTTTAGGGCTACGTGCAATCATATTTAGATAAAAGAAGAGAATGGTTCAAAAATACAACTGAAATTGAATATAATGTTCAGCTATTTTACAAAACATCAGCTTGAATTTCATACAATATTCTGTGAAATAAAAATTGGTTTACTATAACAGGAAAAATAGGTAACAATATTTTAATATGACAATAGACCACTATTTATAGAAATTTATTAACTTCTATTCCCAATACTTAAAAGTAAACCTTAAACATTTATTATTGAGTAAAGAAACAAATAGTTTGAATGATTGTGCTCAAGGTGAGAAAAAATGATCTTTTAAAAATGATCATGAACACCAAAAAGCTCCCTTAGTTCTGGAATGGCCTTTGTTTCATTGAGTTACTCAGTTTATATATATATATATTCATGGGAATAGCCCAATATGTATGTATGTATGTATGTACACACACACACACACACACACACACACACACATATAATGGTATCTTTTATGTATCTTGTTATAACAGAGAATAAACAATTTCAGCATTTAAGTATGGGTGTGAGTTGAGGCATCTACCTCTTTCTTCCTGTCATATGACTTATTACAAGCAGACAATGATAAAAATTTAGATTTGGGAGCCATTACTTTTACTGTTATGCCTTGAACTCCTACATGAATTCCCCCTTCACTGTTTACAATGATCAAAGTCATTTTAAGAGCGGCAGGAAGTCCAGTCTTAAACATGGAAATTTTGAGAAACTTCAAGCAGCATATATATATTTCCTAGGTGTTGACTATTCATTACAGCACTGCAAAAGCAGTATAATGGTGCATGTAAGATGAAAAGCCCTAAAGTGACTTAAAAGTCCATGCTTTTAGTCAGAAATTCTAAACTAATTTTCTAATTTCTAAAGAGAAGAGCCCTGTGAAAGACTTACAAGGTATGAATGCTACTTCCGTATGTAGCCATAGTGCTACCCTCTGACGGACCTTGGATTATTGATTTCACCTTTTCTGGGTTTTGTTGTCTCCTGGATGAACTAAGCACTCAAATTAATCAACATCCAAGTAGCTTTGTGAATCTCATATTCTAGGATTAGGTAACACTGAAATTAATGGTATTAAAATGGTAAGGGTATTTAGAGAGGAAGGAGATATTGAGACGACCTACTTGGAGAGAATTTCTTTAATGAAATGAGTGACAGCTGCTCAGTCATTTAGTCTATATATAGATGTTACCTGTCCTATGCACTGTCCCCCATATCAGGCACTGGAAATTCATAACCTAGTAAGATATCAAGAAACAGTCAAATGGACAATTTCAACACAGATCAATTTGTGTAACAGAAACAGCATGATATGAACATATGACCAAAGTAGACAGTAAAGTTCTCTGGAAAAAGTGACACCAGAGCCAGTCCTGAGGGACACGGAGGCAAAAATCTAAATAGAGAGGGTATAAGTCTAGCATGACGCTTAGTGCTTTGCAGGGAACTGTGAGTTGTTCCGAAGGGCGGTGTGTAACTGCAGGGATGCAAAAAGTGAGGATGTTTAATCAGTTCTGCTATGTCCTTTCTCCATTTCTGTCAAACAACAAATGGGTTGTGTGTGTGTGTGTGTGTGTGTGTGTGTGTGTGTGTATTTCATTAGTCCTATGTGTGCAAAAGCTACATTTAAAAATGTGGCTAAGCACTCCTTTTTGTAAGATTATGGGATACTTTATTTATGTAAATAAATATATATCCCAAATAATAATGCACTACAAGCTACAACTTATTTCCCCATCTCTTCTCAGAATCTGAGAAAGCCCCAGCTCATGTCTATTTGCTTTGTTTCACATCCGACATTTCGCTTACTCAATACAAATTAGCAGTAATTGAAAAAGGCAAGTGACTGCTTCTACCCAAACAGGCTCCACAAACCTGCATTCCAAACAGCCGAGAACATTCTGCTGCAGTGACAAACCTTCCCTAAATTCCCACATCACTTTTATGGACCTGAATATCAGCATTTCTCTCGAGAAGGTGTAACACGCTGGGTGCATGGTTTTTTCCTTTGTGTTTTTGCCTTTGCAACACCGTGAATCTTGTTTGAGGAATCTTTGAATCCATAATTGGGTCCACTCACTTATTAGCTGCTCCTTCTCCCATAGATTGCATTACTTTTGCCTTCAGAGAGCTTTATTTCATATCATCTCAGAAACACAAGGGCCAGGGCCAGGGATTTAGCTCAGCGGTTCAGTGGCCTGCCTCCCAAGCACAAGGACCGGAGTTCTATCCCCGGTACAAAAAAAAAAAAGAAGAAGAAGAAGAAGAAGAAAAGAAACGCAAGGGCCAGTTTTAAGAATATAGTCACAAAAATAGTGGGGAAGTTAAGCTAGAACGCTGATATTAATTTGAGACGAAGGAATAAACTCTGAGCCGTCTGGCACAGGATCTTCAACTTCCATGGGACACCCGGTACCCTCACATGGAGGTGCATCTCACTAAATTAGAACAAGGTTGTTTAAAGCTCTTTGCTTCATGAGACAGTCGCTCAAACAGCATATACACACCACCTCCATTAAACAAACCACCTTGCTCTGGAGAGAAGAATTTAAAGTTCATTGTTATTCTTGGTAATTTCAAAAGAAAGTCTACATCTAATCAATACTCAGAGGCCCTGTAGCACAGCAGTTACAGATATAACTCTTTCCTGGTATTGCCTGTTCTACCTGTTTGTTTTAGTTGTCAAGAAAGTTACCTTACCTCTTGGTGATTCACATTCCCCACCTGTAGACTAAGAAAGAAAAACTAAAGCAAAAGAGAGCCTGTATTTTGTATGTCTGTATGTGAGTTGAATAAAACAGTGCACAAAATGTGTGTCAAATAGTTACATTCTCATTATGCGTATCCCTTGGGACACTGCTTTTCTAACCATTGTATTTAGGAAAAATCATATGAAAGAAAAGCATCCAGTCCAACCCATCTATAAACACAAACATATATTGATATTCAATAATTTACTTAGCTTTCCAATTTGATTATTCACTAGTCAATGTTTTTTTTTCTTGGAATGGATAGGAATTTCTGCCCATAATTTTCTCTCACATTAATTGTCTTCAAAGGACACCAATAATGTCTGAAAAGCTCAGAAGATAAAGGTAAAGCAGTTAAAGGTCCTTATTAGATCTCTAAGCAGTTGTAAGATGTTCAAACAACTTCTTAGGAGTATCTTCAAAAGCCATTTGAGAAAGGCTTGCTCACATATAAAATCACAAAGCATTATTGGCAGCCACGAACTGGAAGCACTGTCCCACCTCTGGGAAATGGAAACCTCTTTCTTCCAGCTTTTATTAAAAAGGACAGCAAGCAGTTTGAAGATGGTTTAGCATGGTACAGAGCAAAACTTTAATTAACACCTCACATCCAGGGCCCTCTTTCCTCAATCGAATCAAAGTGTGGTCTGCCTCATTTTCAGAAAAAGCAGGATGCTACTCACTAAAAATCATGAGACTGTTTGATATTTATTCAGCCATGCTTATGCCAGATTTATTGTTAAAACTGGCCCATGTTTTATACCTAGAATCACAAAATTTCCAGGTACTGCGCTGTATGACTAACCACTGTTTAACCCTTCCTATAGAGAATGATCAATGCCAACAAAGAAATTCTCTTACTCTACCACTGACATTTGAGTAGAAGAAAAATCTACTATGGCCAAAAGCCTTGGATATATAACTGTTTTTATAAAATATAAACTTAGTGCCTCTGTAGGAATTACATTTCAAGAACTCCATAATAAAAGATAAAAAGGCATAATTTTAAGTGATATACATATATAGAGATATATATATATATCTATGTATATATAATAAATTATTGTGTTAATCTGATTCTCTTTCACTGTATAATTAGGGTCTGAGACTACATAGATTAAAAACTGACCAGATAATTTCTCTGAGAGCAAACACAGACATATGAAGCTTAAGATCTAATGGTAAAATTGTCTGCACCTGAAGAGTGACCCATATTGATGCTGCCTTTCTAATACTTCTTTTTACTATCAAAAAGCACATTCTGTGTATACACATTGAGGATATACTCCTAAGTGAAATAAATAAGTCAAACATGTGTAAATACTGAATAGTTTCTCTGGTGTGAATAAACTGTAAGAGTACATAAGATCCTAATGAGATAACTGACATTGTGAAATGGGAAGAAAAGGGCTAAAGGTGAGGGAAGGTGGGACGGGTAGGGGAAGGGTAATAAGGGAAAAGAAAAAAATATGAGTAAATGAAAAGATGGAAATAAAGTGTTTGTAAATGGGCAGGGGAGGAGGGGGTGAAGGGAGGGCAGGGACAAGGGGAAAAAATGAGAACCAAGACCTGTCACGTAAAGGTACAAGATCCCAACAATGAATGTAACTGTACTGTATCCCTAAAATGTATCAATAAACTCAATTTAAAAATAAAAATAAAAAGCACATTCTGAGTTAATTGATCTATATACAAGAGGTTAATTCACCAATGAAATTATCTTAACAGCCACACAGGGAGACTACACTGATTTGGATTTTTTTAAATGTTAACTGAAAAAAAAAAAAAATATATATATATATATATATCATCCCCTCTCATACTTATTTCTTTGGCGAGAAAACATTTCAATTCTCTATGAGCAATCTGAAATACATAATATATTATTATTCACTGAAGTCACTGCTGTATTCCTAGAATGTATTCCTTCTGTCTAATTGAAACTTTGAACCCTTTGAGTAACCACTCCCCTTTCTCTGCCTGTCTTTTTTCTACCCTCTGTAGTCATGATTTTACTTTCTATTCCTATGATTTAGGGTTTTAGATCTCACACATAAGTGAAATCATGCAGTATCTATTCATCTGTATCTATTTCATTTTATTTGGCCTAATGTCTTAGTTTCAGAGGATAATTTTTTTAGGAACATTATTTTGATAAAAATCCCCTTTGCCACAGGTGTGGACCTCTGGGATTTTATTCTGGCCTCGATCAAATACTGATATGTAATCAAAATAACTTTTTGAAGGAAAAAATGTGATTTTGCATAAAGATATCCTGATGATTCAATCAGTGTGGGAAAATATGTGACCTCTGCATTTGGAAAAAAATATCCTGGTTGGGTTTTCAAGTTTCAAAACAAAGTGTTGACTCTTTTTTGAGCTTGTCTAATTTTTATAGTCTAACGAATAGCTCTTCTTAAGTAAGACACATTATAAACACTCTACATTGAACTGCACCATCAAATTATTAAAATCTCATGTCCCAATTTTTCGAAGAACACGCTGTTCTCTTTTTTTCTAATTAGTTAATTTCATTTGTATTTTTTACTCTCAGTGCAGGGAAACCATTTCTAATATGTTAAAGAGCATGCTCTTCACCCCTTTTTAAGTAGTCTGTACTTTATCCAAGTGTGATTACCTCATCAGACAGCAATATTCTTCTAGAACTGCTTGGATATTAAAATATCTGCATAAAAGAACTTCATAGCTTTCACTAAAAATATATTCATTTAGTAACAGATAAATTTGTGCAGCCTGACTTCTAAGCAGGTGGTGGCACCACTGAGCTAAATCCCCTGCCTGTAATGTCTCATATCAAGCCACACATATGTTATTTAGTTTAGAATTAATTGCTTAGTAAGCTGTGTCCGCCATTCAAAAATTTGATATTTTCAATTCCTTGAGAAAAGTATTTTGCAAAATTTGGCTCCTGTCCTTACAAGGGTAGTTGGGAAACACAAGAATGACACCATATGTCACATGCATTTTACTGTCATCATTAGCATATTCTTCTTTTATATTATTCACTTTTAACATTCATAGTTATATTATTTATATATAAATTATGTTTACACATAAAATACATATGCAAATCAATCTATACAGATTCAATAATGATAACCTTTCTGTATTAATGTTGGGCAAGACATCAGGCTGCTTTTCTCAGTTTTTACATTGTTGGGAGAGACCACCCAACACACACAATTTAGAGGAGAATTTTGATCTGGGGATTTTTCCAGAGTCAGCTGTCTCCACGGCAGATACGCCATGGTGGGAGCAGAACATAGCAAAGTTGCTCAGTCCACACTGGCTGGTAAGCAGAGTAAGGGAGCAGTGCCAGAGAGGGATAAGGTGGCAGCCAGAAGTAGATTCCAAACTCCAGTCTCCATGTCTTACCCAGGCAAACCCAGAAACAGCTTCATCAATGTCCCTGTGAGTCCCAAAGCGAATTGCGCTGATGCTACACACTAAATGCCATACGAAACAAATTAATATCGGGGGAAATTCTAATACTGTCCTAATATACTATATAACTACATGCTTTGATACGATTTTTGAAAGAATTCCTAATACAAATGTTAATGACAATATATGAACTATATTATGCCAGGGGTAATTCTGAAACTTCTCCATGATTGTAAACAGAGTAAATGTTCCACGGAACGTCATGATAGAGTTGCATAGGGTGTGAAGTGCACCGTTCTACAGGGACCAGTCACACCATAATAACATAGATAAATTCAGAGGTGCCATGAGCATAAAGGTGGTTGGCTTCTGATGTGTAAGAGAACAGCTCTCCAAAGAATCTTAATGAGGTTGTTCTGTATAAAGTGTTCTTGATTCCCAATTCATCACTAAATTAGTGAAATTGATGGGGAATAAATGCAACCAGTTTCCATATATTAATACTTCTATCGCTTTCTTTAGGGTTGGTAACTACAGATAGAAGAGCTCTAAGCAAAATAGTCTTCCTGAAATTTATAGATTTCAGTATTTATTAAATCAGAAATTTATTTCAAACTTTATAACAGTGTCTCCAAAAATGTATAATATTTATAAATTTATAATGTCATTGCATAAAAATCTGAACATTTTTATGGCTGAGATAAAACAGAGAATCATTAATGACTTGACCTCCTTTGGTCTGACTGGTTCAAATGGGTGGAACGGGCTTTAAGCAGTGGACAAATCTCTGAATTGGATGTTAGATGTGGTGGACACTTAAAGGGTGAGAAATAATGGAAAGGTGTTACTCCCTTTAGTCAGATCTGAAGGATAAACTGATTTCTGCTCGGTATTTAACCTTCTTGATTCCGGTTTTCCTCCTGCAGCTCTGATGACATCAATCATTTCTTCACATTGTAATTTGTTAATTTAAATAATATGTGGACAGCACTTCGTAGTCTGAGTTTCAAGTCTTATTCCACCCCTTAATTTAAAAAGTAGCAAAAAACAATACACAAGAGATAAAAATGAAAAAAAAAAACCCTGAGTATTCCAAGACACTCTGTCCGACCGAGAAAATTCTAAATAAAATAAAATGAGTTGCAAAATAATCTAAAATTTTAATCTTAAAAGTAGTGGAAACTTTGGAATAAACTTGTGACTTTCAATGGGTTAAAAAAACTTCTTGCCTTTTCATAAGTGAATGTTGTGTGTAGGGTATTACTTATATAAACTGAGAGAAATGTAAACAGAGCCAGATATGTGGACATCTATGTTTTAAAGAACTGTATATTATCCTGTAGTGAAGGGTCTCTTCTTAAATTTAAAAGTTCTCAAGTGGTATAATTGGGAGTTTGAAATAGGGAGAGAATGGCTGAAGAGAACGTGGGTAGGGGAGGGGAAAGGAAATAAAGGAAAAGAAAAAAATGGAAACAAAGACTTTGTAAACAGGGAAGGATGAAGGGGGTGAAGGGAGGGCAGGGACAGGGGGAAAATGAGAACCAAGACCTGTCATGTAAAGTTACAAGATCCCAATGATAAATGTAGCTGTATTGTTTGCTTTAAATGTATCAATAAACTTAATGGGAAAAAGAAGTCTTTCTGTGAACTAAGCTCATTTACTATATGTAGATGCAGTGTAAAGATCACAATGGCTTCATCCTATAGCACACAATTGTACAGCCAGCCCTGACAACAGATGCTAATGAGTGATGGGGGGAGTAATAGAGAAGCCAGCTGGT
Organism: Fukomys damarensis; assembly: GCF_012274545.1. Classification (NCBI taxonomy): domain Eukaryota; kingdom Metazoa; phylum Chordata; class Mammalia; order Rodentia; family Bathyergidae; genus Fukomys; species Fukomys damarensis. Next base: position 27,193,297 of record NW_022900918.1, on the reverse strand, counting down.
TAACCCTCCTCCTTGTTATGATGAAAATGACACTGAAAGAAAGGGGTTAATTTCTTCACCGAATAATAGAGGATGGCACTCACAGATCAGGCAGTTCATTTGCTTGCTGCAGGTGACAGTCAGGCTGGCCTGCTGATCAAATGTGCCACAGAAATCTGCAATAGGCCCAGGGAGAGAAAGGTATTCACCATCTTCCAGGGGAAACCCTATGTGTGGTTTACACCTGAGGAACCTCAATGCATGGTCTAAACATGTTATCTTTTCAAACAATTACAGCTTATCTCCAAGATTCCTAGGGAAGACGAACCCCCATCACTCTACTCCCTGAACCAATTGGACCACGTGGCCCTGACACAGGTCCTCCCCACTCTGGTAAAGCAAATAAGAAAAATAATTGTATTGCATGGTATGCTTTTCATCTTCGCCATGCTTTCTGAGTTCTCTTGCACTTCTTTATTAAAAAAAAATTTGGTCAACCTATCAGTGAAGGACATATCTCAAAAACTAGTCAATTGAATCCTGTCTTGTTCTCTAATAGCTTGCACACCATTACACAAAGTGCATGCCTGCACTATCAAAATTATGTGGGCAATAAGACAAGTGTGTGATTCATTTTGTAATATTTAAAAAAAGCTGGGCAGGGGGCTTAGCCAAGTGGTATTGCTGCCTGCCTTGCAGGAACAAGGCCCTAAGTTTGATCCCTGGTACCCCACGAATAAATAAATTAAGTAATAAATAAAGCTATTCCTTTTTATCTTGGTAAAATCCAGTTTTTTTCTGCTGAACAATGTTTATAGTACACATTAATATAAATGCATATATAGGAATAGGATAAATAGTAAACCCTTCAATGATAATATAATGAATGTATAGAGGGAAATGTGAGATGGGAAAAGGTTGGTCAACAAATACTTGGATAGGAGCAAATAAATTCTGGTGTTGTACTTACTGAATGGTAAGGTGAGGAGAAATAATGGTAATGAATTGTATATTCCAAAAATATTAGAAGCATTTAAATGTGTTCACTATAGACTTTGTTAATATGTGAAGGGATAGATATGCTTTCTCTGAGTTGAACATATATGCTAGATGGTGGCGAGATAGATAGATATGAATTAAAACAGTGCATGGCATCCCTTCAGTATGTATAAATTTACATGTCTAATTCAAATAATAAAATGATTAAGTGAAGAACAAAATTTAAAAACAGCATTATTGAAAGTTCCCAAAGTAGGCACTCACAACTAGGAGCTCCTCCAAAGTGTTAGAAAGACTGTGCTCGGCAAACACCTAATATCTGCTCTTGTCATCATATGTATTACTACATTAGTGATGCTGTATCACTACATTAATGTTGACGATGAAGGGTCTGTATACGAGTACGCTGTGAGGCAAAGACCACTTCTCTAAACAGTAATCTCAAGGCCATTTATTGCAAGAGTCAGAACTCTTACTTGACACAGGACTTTTTTCTTCCTCTATTCTTCTCCCTTCTGGTCTCTCTTTTATTCCCTCACTTTTTCCTTCTTTTTTTGAACAATGAATACATAAATATTTACCATGTGCTAAGCAGTACGCTTTTAGTACAGAAACTCTGCCCTGATCTCCAAGAATATATAGACTATGATAGTGAAATAGATTTGCAGAAAATCAAGCCCAGTAACAGTTCATAAACGAAACAAGAGACATGCAGATGTTTTGAGATCTGAAAGATTCCATGCATGATGACATGCTCCAGAGAGAACTTTATTGTTTCCATGTAATGTTCTAATGATGGCCCACTTTTCTACTTTGTGAAAGTGCTTTAAAGAACTAAGAACTTCAACCTCTCTTAACACCCTCAGTTTAGCAGCAGCACTGCTGTCAGCAAACCTGCAGGCACAATGCAAGGCGGAAGGTGAACCACGAACAGTTCTGTGTGTGATTGGAGTAAGGGGAGCGGTACATCATCAGATGCGACGCTACGTAAATCCCTAAAGCTTATAAAAGGGGACAGTGGGGGTCATGAAAGAGAAATAGCTAAAGCATATAATCAGAGATAGGAAAGTATGATTACCAAAATATTAAAAAGCATATGAATATGACTGAAAGCCATTTGGCAAAGATGGAGTCCTAGGGAAAAACAATGACCTAAATTTAATTCGGAGTCGAGATACACAAGGCCACCTTATGACAACGTTAGATTATCATGATGGGGCGTTGGACCTTATTCTACAATCTGTGGAAAGTTTTTCAGAATATCAACATAGAGGGAGGATAACCACATTTGTATTTTTCCAAAGAGCCCTTTGACCATGTACAGCTATTGTTTTCAGCAAGGTCAATTTATAGCAACATGCTCCATAACAAAGACTCCCCAGCTCAATATATCAGCAGTGCTGAGGATGAACACCCCAGATGGGGAGCATGGCTGTTGTGGGTAGAAGAGGAATAGAGACAAAGAATAGAGAGATAGTGCCACGGTAAAGGACAGTGGTTCTGCGGCATCAGCGAACTTAAGAGGCAATGAAAGTGTTGATTTTGTGGCCATATCATCTGGTCAGGAACCCAGATATTCACAAAGATCCATATTTGGTATATGTTCTGCTTGTCACAGTCAGAAAATGTTTAGCATTTTTGAAAAAGTGTCTCCACCTTTTCATTTTGCATTGACCTTGAAAATTCAGTAAATGGACATAGGAGTTGGCTTTTAGAGTTTTTGTTTTATGCTTAGAGAGGTTTTTACAGCATTGTATAATTTAAATATTCATAATTTTCTATTCACAGTAATTTCTTATAATATGCTGTAGATTTTTTTTTTACTTTTTAGGACTGCATTGTGTAGAACACGTTTGCATTGATTGTGAATAGTTGGCACATGTCCACAATACATCTTAATTCCGTTTTGCTTTTTTGCATCCCTTTTGCCTCCCCTCTCTCCCCAACTCCATGTCTGGATTTTTTTTTTTCAGCTTTAATTGAGTTTATTGGTACATCTTAGGGATACGGTACAGTTACATTCATTGTTGGGATCTTGTACCTCTACATGACAGGTCTTGGTTCTCATTTTTTCCCCTTACCTCTGCCCTCCCTTCACCCCATCCATGTCTAGATATTTTTACTATTTTCAAAGTACTAAGGAGGATAAATAATGATGTAGGAGCTGAAGAAACTTAGCTAATACCAAGGCTGTTAGTAATATCAGTATTAATGTGGAAAAGTGAAATTTCAAGTTTTCTGAAAAAGATAAGAAAGAGTTTTATATGTATATTGATTTAGAGTAATCTCTTGGATAGAGAAGTGAAATTTTGAGAAGACAGCATCTTGGAGGCTCAGAGAATTTTAGGAGCAAGGGATTCTTAGGGAAAGTTCATCAATGCTAAGAATTTTTAAGAATGTGCAAAATGACCTCCGTGAATACGGAAGTGCACATCTGGGAAAATTAACTTCTGAACAAGTAAGCGTATTTATGATCTAAAGTGAAATACAGTGATATACTGGGGCAAAGCAAACATTGATTTTTCCACTATTTTAAAGATACTAAAATTATAGTAAACTTATTTTTCAAAATGTAATATAATTGGGATGTCAATGTTTTCTCTATTTGAGATGTTTTTGTTTTGGTTTAAGTAAGTATTTTAGGCATTTTTAGCAAAAAGACCCCAGAGATATTTCATGTTCCTCCTAGTGGAGACACTTTTTTAGTAACCTATAATAAATAGTATCCAAATTAGGCTAAAATATTATGATATTATGTTCATTTTTCACTGACAAATTTTGAAAAATTTCCATGGCAGACTTTAATGTTTTATCTAAGATTTTAATAGATACTAACCTCAAAATGACTAAAAATATAATTACACAAAGATGAAAATGCTTTACAATTTAAATATCTTTCCTATCTCAGAATTTGGAAAATAATAGACAACTCAATTAATTTTTAATACCTGTGATTAATGAAATATTATCTTATTTTGTCTTCCTCCACAAAAATCCACTTATAGTACACAATATTTATTATAAAATCAGTATGCTTCTGTGTTCTACAGTTACTTGCATAAGAGTGTTTGCAAAGCATATTTCTAGAGATATTATAGGCTGATTATATTTGAAGCTTATCTATTTTATTCATATTAACTGAAATTTTACAATAAATCTTGAATCTTTCAAATCCTAGCTAAACTATATAAAATACATTCATTTAGAGGAAACTCATATTTTTTTTATCTTTGAATATATTTTATTCTATTTCCTGGAACAAAATCCTATTTTCCTAGAGCAAAATATTGATACCAGCTACATTATAGCTCAGTCATTAAAGCTTCTGCTATTTCTGTTTTTTGTTTTTGTTTTTTGGTACCAGGGATCAAACTCAGGACCTTGCTCTTGCCAGGCAGCCTTTGGCACCACTGAGCTAAATCCCTGGCCTGCTTCTGCTATTTCTAATGATCCTTCTCTGTGAAAATAATGAAGTCACTAAATTCCTTCAGTATTGTTTCAACTATTAGGAAGGGAACACCCCATGTCCAAATGTGGAACGCTAGATTTCACACTGTAGTTTGAGCCCCTGTAGAAAAGACACACTCTCTGTTTCCTATTCTGAGCTCATACTTCTTTCTGAGCATATATTTAATATATACCATATGCAAATTAAATGGGTGATACTGAGATAATAAAGGTGAACCCCTTCTCCCTGTTGCTTCTGATATTAGTAGAGTTACCACTGCCAGCTGCTATATTCATATTGCAGAATAACAAAATTAAGCTCACTAGTTCAACTATTTGTTTTTATTTTTTCTTAAATACAATGGAGTAGGTCTGCCTATTTTATACTTCAATGCACTTGTTCAGATAAAACCTAAATGGTTAGCTCTAGAAAAATTATGAAGATCAAAAGCTTGGTTTTGTACTGAACTGATGATTCTTCAGGACTAGTTAGGATAAAGTTTCTATCTTTGGCTCTGTAACTAGAGACTAGCAAGGGAAACTGTCAACCATATCGAGAGATCTCACAGTGAGAAAGCCCCTTGAAATGAAGAAATGCGGTCTATCTTGAATGCTATTAGACTAGTTCCTGATAGATCCACACCCCCAAACACCTCTTGAGTACTATTAATAAATGACGTGTTGCTGTAGAGCCTACCCTGGAATCTGCATCGACACTTTGTAATTAAGCAGCTTAAGATCATTTCTAGTTTTCAGAACTTGGATAATATTCAAGAACTGTCAGTGAGGGTTCCTGAAAGTTTTTCATGTTTTCCAGGAAATACTTTTTGGAGTAAATACAAACACAGTCAAGACATTCACTTGCTGATCAAAACAAACAAAAACAAAGTAAAAATCAACTTCTGATAAGGTTATATAGAAATCACATTTTAAAATGCTTGAGCATTGTATAGGAAAAGAAAATGTCCTTATACTTAAAAAAATCATTATAGATATGAGGACAAAATGTGTGTGTGTGTGTCTGTATGTGTGTGTCTGTGTGTTGCTTTGTTTTGTGCTTAGGGAAGCTGCTTTGAACTAAGGGTAGATGTATTTAAGCATGGCGGTGTGCTTAACCTTGGTTTGAGCTGAGTATCTAGTTAATAGATATTCCTTCCAAATCTGACCCTGCAAATGGTTGTTGAATACTATGAAGCCAGATGGATAAAATCAGACAGATTGTGTGCTATTTACATGGCAGTGGAGATTTTTAACATTAGCAAGGACTTTGTAGCCCAAATAACTATATACCCTGCCCTTGCTGGCACAAGCAATAGGTAATGTTATATGAAAGAAATGTAGTGTCATATTTTCCAACACTTCTATAAAAATGATGGAGAGCTTGGACTCCAGGAGGAAAAGGCCAGCATTATGATTCCACTTTACTATTATTATAATACTGGTTTCCATTTCCCTCTAAGAAATGCATGTATTATTTTTAAGGAGATCAAGGAGAAGAGGCAGTCTGATTTCATTAACATTGCATGTTGCATTTTCTGTCAGAATATTTTAGAACCTTCAAACATTTCAATGCTTTGAGTTAGGAACTTCTTTTTCCATAAGAAATTATAACATTTGAACTAGTTTGTATTTTTCTTTCATTCTGTTCACTTTATTTTTTAATCTTCTAGCTGGTGCAGGGTTCGTATCATTCTGTGTACCAGGGGTGATTGGACAATTTAGGCCTTCCATGGCTTGCTTTCAGTTCAAATGATTTTTTTATGGTTGTGTTCACATTGCAAAGTGTAAGTTCCCTACATGCTGGCTTGGGATATTTTTAAAATATTCTGTAAATATCAAGATTATTTTAGTAGAAAAAACATTTTTAGATCATTTTTCTATTAGGTGGCATATTACTTATGTTCCCATTAAATCAGAAGTTGATTTTAATGCTATATACATTGTCAACTAAAATTATAATGAGAAATAGTTGTTTTGTATTTGCAGGACATTTTACTAGGTCTGCTTTCTTTTTGGAGGGGGAGGGTACCAGGGATTGAACTCAGGTCCTTGCACTTGTAAGGCAGGCCACCAACCGCTGAGCTAAATTCCAGGCCCAAGGTTGTCTTTCTATCATATACTATTTTAAGAAGTAAGGGATGAATAATGAACAGTAGCCCTATTTATGTGAATTTGGGATGGAATGTAGATACAGGATTTTATTGGTATTGTAATCAGCAATTTGAGTAGCTAACAAAAGTACACAGCAGGTGGCATTAAGATTAATGGAATAGTTTTCCTTGTTTGAAGTCCATTCTTAGGGCTTCCTTTTTCTGTACCTATTGACAAGTAATTGGAGTAGCTGGTAGACAGCCTTTTGTTCCAGCTTAAGTTTACTTACCTGTGAAAATGGAAATAATAATTGTGACTTCTTCATAGATTACCACCAGTATTAAATTTAAATTAATGAAAAAAACAAGCTGGGCATATACATCATGATCTCAAGTGGTAGCTTTCATATATTTAAGTTATTTTTCCAAATTTGAAATCTTATTATAAATCTTACTTAATGTATTTTATTCTACTCCGTTAAAAATGAGTTTTATTGTTGTTGAACACAATAATAGTTTATTGTTGTTTTAAAAAGTTACTTTTCCAACAGGTTTTCTTTGATAAATAGGACTTATAGTAACTGTACTGTTTATCTCTCAATCAGGGACTTGCTACTTTTTCTCACACTGTTGTTTTTATTAGGATTGTATCATTTTAGTTTGTCTCTGGTTAAAAAGCTGCATGCATTGTCCTGGATTCCCCACTCTTATTTTCTTTATTAACCCTGTTCATGCAAGTTCATAATGTTATAAAAAAGAAAATGTATTTTTGTTTGTTTTGTTATTTTCTGTTTGCATTTGTCACAAATTAGTGAAAATTATGTGTTGTACTACATGTGATTTATAATATATTTTTAATTTCCAGAAGCTGAATATAGTTAAGGCTTATGGATGTATATAAGCCTTTCATATCCTTTTATCTAACCTTATTGCAAATTTCACAGTAACTCACAAGCATTGCCAATCTTGCTTGTTTACTGTTTCAGGAAGGATGGAAAAGAATGGATACTGGCTTGGGTCATGGAGATTTATTCACATGGGCCAGGCACCCTACCACAGGTACACATCCTTATTAAAATTCACAATAAGCCAATTACAGGCATTATTTAAAACATGAGTAGAAATAACAGAAGCCCAATAGTCCCTCTATTTCATAATAAAGATAATCGATAACATTTATGAAGGACTCCCTTGTACCAATATCTAACTAAAACTAGCTTCTTTCTTTCATTTTATTTTTTGTTAACTTGTTATTCCATGTTAGTGACAAAAATAAACAAACAAATTTAAAAAAAAACACACACAAAAGAAGGGGAGATGCCATGGAGCCTCTTCTGAGCCTCAGCCTAGAGATCCATGTCGCTGGTGAAGTCACAGCTGTGTTGCATTGTGTAATCTGAATGTTGCCCTTGCATTGGTACTCGAGTGTGCAGTGAGACAGGTTCTCTTCTCCATTAAAGCACCAACTTGCCTGCACCTTCCAAGAAGTTTGCTTTATAAACATGCCTTAGAAAACTATAACCAAAATACTTCTCAACCGCATTCCTTGCTGTGGTGGAAACAGGAGTTAGGGAGGCATCCAATCTCCTCTCAATTTCTCCTGTTCAAATTTCCAAGCATCATAATAAATGTAAAGGAAGAGAAAAGGTTTTATGCTTGAAACACCCTGAACAGTTTGGAAATTATGTTTAGTTTTACTTTCCTTTTGTAAGGTTTGACATACAAGTCATTCCACACTTGATTTTATTGTATAAGACTATAAGTAATATATAATAACAATAACATGTTTAATATTTTCGTTTGTGAAAAGGTTGAAATATTGTCTTTGGGGACCTTACTAACTTATGATTAATGAATATATAACATCATACACATTTTAATACATATATTATGCATTTAGACATACGGTACATGTGATGTAAAGCATATGTCACTGCAGTACAAATATAGCTACGCAATATTCTAGCTACAGTGTAGCTATAAAAACACATACTAATGAACTAGTATGAAAGCCATCTTTAAAATGTAATAATACCACAAATTAGGAATTTCTACTGTTGATTTTTAGTATTTGTTAAATAGTATATATTGAAAATATTTTACTAGAGTTCATTATTCTTTTAGCATTTTTACATAATTCTTCAATTTTACTGTTTTTATTAGCTAACCCAGCCAATGTAATATGAAATGCCTATTACCTAAACAGAAAAAAAATAAAACTATAGATTTCAGATTAAATTCTAATAAAAACATTTAACATGATGTCCACTATTTCTACTTAGAATATAAAAAATGAGTACCTGTATTTTTCATAATGTGAACACAATATGGATTTTTCATACTCTACATTTTAATGTGAAACTCCCTAGAGGTTGAAAATGAGTTCAATTAGTCCATGTGACTCAGTGACATGAAAAGGCTTCTTTGGAATCTGAAAAGCAGAGCTAGAATCAAATTGTAGAAATCATGGGTCAAGAAACCCTCCCAGTCTAGCCAAAATGTAAGAGTCACTAGAACTTCATACACTACTTACGTAGGAATCACTACTGTTATTTTTATTTCATACTTTATTTTGTTTGACCTACGCATGGCCTTTTCAACTAAGAATATTAGAATATCATATCTTTGCAATATCTCTGATTTGGTAGCTTTGGGGAGGTTTATTAGTAGAACAACTGGCTTCCATGAAGGTGGTTATATACCAAGATCAGAGCTTTTGCTTTACCTGAGAGTTACCAGAACTGTCTCAGCACACATGAATGAAGACATAACTAACATCACTGTCTGACTGTGTAACTCTTGACTATATATAGGTTATGTATAGGTTTCAGAATTCGTAAGAGGCTCCATTTCAGTGGCCTGTAGCATGAACTTCTAGGAGCTACAGCATGATTTTGTTGGCTCTATCAATGAAGAATCTCTCACTCAAACCATTAAATTACCATCTGCCAAAATTCTCTAACCAACATAAATGGAGTTTTACTATAGGTTTATTTTATAGGCTAAGATAACACTTTTAAAAGGAACTTCTGAAGACATTTTGTATAAGCAATTCATATGCCCAAATGAAATCATAATCAACAAAAATAACAGTGTTTTTAATTTGGCTTAATTTTCTGATTATGTTGAGATTAGCTCTATGCTCATCAAGATCACATTACTGGGAATACTTCCCTGAAAACCATCTAATAAATTTTAAATTATAGATAAAATTGACATATAGCACCACAATATTTACTGAAATTTCTAAAAAAATTTTAAGAATTAACACACTTATGTGATGTTTCGATAGCTTTTGCTTAGCATTTGATGTATCTTCTATTTTACAAGGCCACAGATCCACTTTATTTATTTATTTTCATTGAGGAATACAGCCACACAGGGACTGTGTGCCCAGGGGCCTTCGCAGGAAGGCCTCTTTGGAATTTGGCTTTAACCCCGTACATCTGTTTCCACAACTACAAGCTCCCTTTCTCCAGGTGATCCTGCTGGTTCTGTTCAGTTTGCCACCAGCAGTCACAGTGTTGTTACTTTGCTTTGTACACATAAACACATCTCTTGTTCAAGTATAATTTAGTTTTATCGTGGGCAAAAACAACTTTAACTTTCAAAAGACTCATATGCTCCCTTTGGGCTCAAGAGCCATGTTTACAGGAAGAAAATAAGGCCTTGCAGCAGTGCTGTCCAGATGTGGAGATTTAAGAACCCTGTGCCCATAGCCTCTAAGGCTCAAAGATGGCAGAAAGAGTACTGCATGTATCTTATACCTAACCAGTTCTTTCAATGAAACTGAGCTAGCTCATTTCTTCACCAAGCTATATTTATTTCATGAATATGCTGTATCTGGGGAATAATTCTAAAGTCATCTATTTGCTGTTTTTGAACTTCTTCCTATCCTTTGATGAAAATTTGAAGAAAATATAGGAATATTCTCTTTAAATAGCAAAATAAAACCAAGATGAATGAAAGGGGCATAGTTAACGATTAAATTAAAACATATTTATTGTTTGAAATTTTAAATGTCTTTAATTCTATTAAAATGTAACTAAAAAATCACTTGCCTAATTTGTCAAATAATGTTTTCCTTTTCAAAATAATAAGTAAAGCTGCATGCTCTGCAGTTGCCCCTTTTAAGGGCTGTTTGATATATGTTGCATCATTAAAATAGATTTTAATTTATTTAAAGTGAAATTTGTCCAAAAATAATTGCAAATTGATAAAAAGAGAATAATCATGAGCAAATTGATAGAAAATTTCAAATTTAAAGCTCTTAGATAAATCATAGTTAATCGTACATGGAAATCCATTAGCTTCATTCGAATACATACTTAAATGGCTAATTATTTTGAAAATGCAATAACACTCTTAAACACATGTTCACTTCCCAGCACCCTTGAAGGTTGCCTTTTTTCTGGACATCAGAGGTCATTGGTTAAATTCAAAGGATCTTTGCATTGTATGTCATCTTTAAAATGGGAAGGTAACAATATGTGGAATTACTTGCCCATGTCAGAATAACCTATTAATTTCTCATTCAAAAGCATATAATATCACTCTTTGCAAGACAATTACATTATGAATCATTTGAGCTTTGTTGAGTAATGGATTTGGCTTTAACTATTAAATGATTTTTGTTCATTCCCTGATGATGAAACTAAATTTTAAGCCGTCCTTATTCCAAAAAAATTATCCCTACTAAAACAAATCTTCTGTTATTACATGGTAGTTTCTTTTCTATTACCTATACGTTAACTTTTATATACCCCATGCATGCCTTATACTTTATATTGAATTTCTCTAATAAAGGCATGGCTTTTTCATCTCTACAAAAAGACCATTGATAAAGTCCATTGTCTGTGAACATAAGGAGGTACAAGAGTGCTGGTTGTCAACTGGACAGAACATGCCTTCTTAAGTCTAACATTTCACCACCCAGAAGACTAAATGCCATTGCAACCACCTGAAAAAGCACCTGCTAAGATCATTAGTGCTTCTCTACCAGCCAAATCTATCCGAGCAATTCTGAATTTCTCACTTGAGTCTCCGAGCCATTGTATTATATTGACTATTTCTATGGCCTGCAACCTTCCTTGTCTCAGAAACAAATCACCTGTTGTCATCTCTGCTCTTTTTATGTGGCTCCTTTCTTTCAGCATGTACCACTCAATCTTGGGATTTCCTTTAGTACAAGAACCACTGTCCTCTCTTCTCCTTCTCTGTGCCCTTTAGATAGCCATACTAAGAGTCCTGGCAGGTATTCCCAAAGAAATTATACTGGTTTGTCTGGCTTAGGGTGCCACTTAGATTGTTACATCAGTTTGTCCTATCAAGTAAATACTATTATAATTTTTGATACTGCTTTTCAAAATGGTCACTCTCTTATTCACAGTATTTCCGAAGCTGGAATCATCAACAAGTCCAACAGTTTGATCTAATTAAGAATGTTAATTGAATCTTACTCACTTCTGCATCTCCAGAAGCCAGCATAATGCTAGATACACAGAGGCTACTCAGTAAATATTTCCTGAAGAAATAAAAAGTCTTTCCTTTTTTCCTGTTTCTAACATCTAGCTAATATTGACTTGTCATCTTATTCTTGAATATGCAACCTGTGTAATCACAAAAATCCATACGTCAAATAGCTAACAGTTTTCTTCTGCACAGTATCTAAATGTGTTCATTTATTCTATGCTGGAGTATTGATTTAGAAAGTCATAATTCCAACCTTAGGGTCCAGAGCTTATCAGATCTCTGGACCTCATTTCCTTCTCTACAGAAGAAAACTGAACTCAGAACTTATAGTCAGCTTAACTCCATTATTACTTACGGTCTAGTCTGTGTTTTCACTCTGACCCTAAAAAACAGCTAACGTTGCATTTTCACATGTTCCCACAACCAATAGCTGAGAACTAGTGAGGTGTATGAATCCACTATATGATTTCTAGTCAACGGTCATCAGAATCTATCCTTGCCGTTGGTCAGCTCTCTGTTTCCTGAAGAGGCCGTGCAATTCTGCTAATACTTTTAGCCAGGTGGTTCTAGTTCTAGAAGATTGAAGCTAGAGGACATAGAAGCAATCACTTTCTGTGACTTCACCATCCCCACGTTGCTAATTGTCAATATTTTAGTACTGATTTTCCTTCCATCTTAGAAGATAAGGTGTGTTCAATGCCAACCTGTCCATTATATTCTTAATCCAGCCTATATCCAAATACTCTTGCATTTTGTTTTAACAGTTATTGTCTCTCTTGAGGACTTCATGCTTCTTTTCAAATGATACTTTTCCTTTAGATCGAAACATATTCAGCACCCTCAATCTCCAGTTCCACTGATAAATCTATTACTGTGTTTGGCCCTTAAATGCTGAGTGTTTCCAGATTCCCATTTTTTTTCTAACTTCTCCTTGTGCTGTAATTAGGTGATCTCATCTCCCACCTATAAATCAGTGACTTTCAAATCTCTTCAGCTTTGCCAGTACTCACAAATTTCATTTACAGATACCCAAATATCTGAAAGATAGTCATCTGAAATATAAAAAATTAAAAATTTATAGTTAAAATCATTTCAATCGATGCTATTAAGTTTTTAATTTGTACTAGTACACATTTGCAGTATATAATGACTACCTTCCTTGTGGGGAGTTGGCATGGGTACATGACACATCTTATTTCATTTTTACTCCCCTTCTCTGAGCCTCTGTCCCCCATGCCTACATCTCTTGTTGCCCTTCCCTTTTGCAAAAGATCTATCTCCATATTTCCTGTTTTCTATCTTTTATTTTGCTCTTTATGATTTCTTTTATAAGGGAAACCATCCAATATTTAAGCTTATGTGTCTGATTTATTTCACTTAATATTATGACCTCAAGGTGCATTCACTTACCTACAAATAACTCAAAGCTATCCTTTTTTATAACAGACTAGTATTCCATTGTGTAAAATACCACATTCTCTTCGTTCATTTGTCTCGTGACATGTAGGCCTCTTCCAAAATTTAGCTGTTGAGTTGTGCTGCTATAAACATGGGCATGCATATATCATTGTAATATAATGTCTTTAACTCTTTTGGGAAGGCACCTAACAGTGGAACACCTGAGTCAAATGAAATTTTGATGTTTATTTTTTGAGGAATTTCCATACTGGTGTTCAACATGGTTTTAGTAATTTATACTCCCGCCAACAATGTGGAAGTACTTTTTCCTGAAGCCTTGGCAGCGTTTGTTATTATTTGATTTCTTGATGATTTTCATTGTTTCTGGGCCAAAGTATAATCACAGCGTTGCCTTAATTCGCACTTGTCGAACGGCCAATGCAGTAGAACATTTTTTGTGTGTGTATCTGTTGGTCATTTGTACTTCTTCAGAAAAGTGCCTTTTCTTTTCAGTTGCTTAGTTTTAACTGAGGATTTAATTTTTTTTTTGTTTTGTTTTTTTGTTTGTTGTTGTTGTTCTTTATACATTCTAGGTATTGGTCCTGTGTCTGAGAAGTAGCTGGCAGCTTTTTTTAAATTTATGTATTTATTTATTTATTTACCATTTTGTAGGTTTTCTCACTTTTTTGGTTGTTTCCTTTGCTGTGCAGATACTTCTTAGTTTAATGTAATCTGATTTGTTGATTCTTGGGGTTATTTTTTGTGCATTTTGAGTTTGGTTCAGAAAGTCTTTGCCTGCACCTATGTCTTCAAGAGATTTACCAATTCAATATTCTAGCAGGTTGTTTCTGTTGGCAATATTTAGATCCCTGATCTATTTTGATTTTAGCTTAGTACATGATGAAAGATATAGGTCTAGATCTAAGCTTATGCATGTGTATAACCAGCTTTCCCTGCACCATTTTTTGAAGAGGATATCATTCCTAAAGCTTATGTTTCTGGCCACTTTGTCAAAGGTCAGGTAGCTGAATGTTCCAGGGTTGTTTCTGCACATCAGTTTTTATGCCAATAGGATGCTATTTTTAATAACTGTAAATTTAAATCTGGATTGCGATGCCACAGACTTAGCTCTTGCTGATGAGGACTGCTTTTCCAAGTCTGGGTTTCTTCTTATTCAATGTGAAGGTTAGGTTTGTTTTCTCTTGTCCTCTGAGGAATACATTGATATTTTTCATTTAGATGGCATTAAATTTTATGCACCAGTTTTAGGAATATGGCCATGTTGACAATATTAGTTCTGCTTATCCAGAAACGGGTGTATTCTCCCTTTCTCTGATGTCTTCTGCAAGCATTTTTAGATTCTTTTTCTTTGAAATTCCAGGCTGTGAGTGACTGCTGTCACATCCCGATCCCCCAATACAATATCTTCTTGAACTCTACATTCTGCTCAGTAAAGTTTTTAAGACTGTCTCAGATTTACTCTCTCCCATTTCATTCTATCACATAATCTGTTTCTGACTTCATTATTTCTTACCTACAATCTTCCCAGTGTACCCTAAACTTTCTCTCTACCTCCTCTGTCCTTGTTTTGAACATTTTTTTTTTCTGATAATAATGTCTCTGCTTAGGTAAATGCCATTTTTACTTCTCTAACACGTACTCATTCTAAATTAAATTGCATCACATCTTTGGAATCATTCTCTGGAACTCTAGCTCCATCTCTTTGATGTTAAGGTGATTTTTGCGGCCTTGTAACATACTGTGATATATTCTGTACCTCTTCTTACGTACAGTCAGTAATACAATGTAATTACTGTATATTCGTTACTCCCATTTACCTGGACTCATTTGCAACCATAGACTTGTAGAATTTCCTAACCGTGAAGATTCTCTTGAATGTCTTTTATCTCTTCCTTACTTTATTCCTCATGCAGATCAGTGTGCCATTTATTGACTCAAGGGGCTTTGCGGTCCAGAGCTATCTGGAACCTATGTGAGAATTAATTTTATCCTGATGCAGCCAGACTCTCTACTCTTGTCTAGGTCTGAAATTCACAGGATCCTGCATATCTGACAGTGTCATGGATGACCATTCTGTGTCGTTGTTCTTGTTGCTTTTGGTAACAGGTATTGAACTTCGGATCTTGCACTTGCAAGGAAAGTGGCAAAACCATTGAGCTCAATTCCCAGCCCGTAGGCCAGTCTCATACTTGGCCTTTTGCATTTTCTTAAAAATAGCTCCCAACAGTCCTTACAGATTACAGAATATTTTCTGAAACTATCAAGATTAAACCAGGTACCAATCTTTTCCTTACAATGCCTGAAGGATTTTACTATAATTTTTTCTTAGCATCATTCATATCTACTATTTTTGAGGAACTCTTACTTACTGTTTTGGAACATCCTGTGAGGGTTAATACCTGGCTCTAACATGTAATCTTCTCTGGTAAAATCCATTGCAAACTTTTTCTTAAAGTGCATTGTATAGTGAGTCTATATTATATTCCCAAATAGGCTCACATTTTCTACTCCACAATCCCAGAATATCTACCTGAATATGTTAGGAACATGAGAGAGTGAGATAAGCAAGTGGAGAGAGCCAGATGTCTTATAAATGTGAGGTTTTAAGAAGGATCATCTTTGATCTTTCAGTAGAAAGCTTTGATCTTTCAGTGGATAGCTAGTGCTTTGCATATAACAAGTCTACACAAATATATTCATTTTGATTCTATCATAGTCTTCAGCAATTATTTTAGTCTGATATTTTTAATTTTCTCTATTTGTCTCAAGAATATTTCACTTCATTCTATACACTCCTACCAACCAAATGTTGTATTTATTTTGTGAGTCAAAGACTATTGCTTTTTGACTTTCAAATGATGCATCTTAAATTAAAATTTTTACATACTCTAGTGTATGGTTCTGTCTCTAGCTCACTTGCCTTAATATTTGCCCCCTAGGGAAAGTGGGAAGGGTAGGGGAAAGGTAATATGGGAAAAGAAAAAAATAGGAGAAAATGAAAAAATGGAAATAAAATGTTTGTAAATGGGGAGGGGAGGAGGGGGTGAAGGGAAGGCAGGGAGAAGGGGAAAAATGAGAACCAAGACCTGTCATGTAAAGGTACAGGATCCCAATAATGAATGTAACTATACTGTATGCCTAAATGTGCCAATAAACTCAATTTAAAAAATATTTGCCCCCCATTTTCCCTTCCCTTTACTATGGACTCCATCAGTATTAATATTTTTTGTCATATTCTCCTTCCTATCCAGCCAGTTACTATAAGTCTATAGGTCAGCACCATCCAAGAATCAGATTTTTGGGAGCCCCTCTCACTTAAACCAGACTTCAGTTAGTGACTTTCTCTTCCAGGAGAATAATTTCTTCTCCTTCTAGAAGTAGAATCTCTTCTTCTTCTAGAAGTATAATCTCCCTCCTCTTCACAACATAACCCCAAAGGCCTAAAACTTGTCCTTCTATGGACTACCATAGGGACCTTATTCTTCTGTCCTCTTTATCCACTGATTTTCTTCTGCTTATATCCTATTATTCTGATGACTTCTATAGATTCAAATCCCATTTTCTAATATCATTTCTATTCATATGTGTGTATATGTATACAATTTTCATCCAAAGATGCAATATCCTGCTCTCAGCCAATACCATTTCTTTGTGCTCTCTAGCGGTTATGTTTTTTGACAGATACATTTCCCTTTACTGCAATACTCTTTTCTGAACAATCTTTCCAACTCTTAACCTTAACTTGAAATTGCTTCTTCCAGAGAATATCAATTATAAAATAAATATAATTGAAAGATAACCTCCTCAAGTTTCATCTACTCCTCTTTAGTTTGGAGTTTACTCACACTGTACCTTTCACTCGTGCTTCATTATTGTCAGGAACTAGGCTTTTGTCATAAATTTGATCCACTTTTCAATTTTCTTTCACATCATTTCTCTACAGCATTTAAAATTTTTGTCTAGTCTCTGAGTTTTGAATTTCTCATTTCTCTATTTTCCATATCAGCAAATTTTTCTATTATTTTCAGTTTGATATGCAAGGTTATTTATTCTCAGTATCCTCTACACATACCTCTTCCTTGTACCGTTCCCTAAGTGTTAGTGGATTGGCAACTACTTCCTTTCCTATTCTCATGCTGTAGATGCTCCCTAGAAACGATGTCATTATTGTGATGCCAGCTGATACTACGCACTGTTTGCCAGTTGTATGTCTTCAGCCCTGATCTTTCACCTAGTCTGCAGAACAATCCAACCGTGAAATAAACATCTACACTGGGCTATCTGATAGGGACTTCATACTTTTCATGTTTGAAATTGGCCAGTGGGAGAGCCACTCATCCTTTCCCCATGCTCATCTTCCCATCCAAATTCCTCATGTCAGGAAATGGTCCATCATCCTTCCAGTGGCTCCGTTAGAAATGCCTTCCTTCTCTCTTTAACACCTGTATCTATTTAGCTATCCACCCCTGTTACATCAACTTGCTACATTTCTTCCACGCATCCATTCACGGCCATCCTGTATGCCACAACCGTGTTCACAGCAATCATCAGTGCTACCTTGTAAATGAATGAACCAATTCCCTCAAGTACTATACTCTAAAATTGTCTTGGGCACTTGAGGCAAATGGCCTTTCTCAACACATTTGAACAAGCAGCACACTCGCCTTGAACCTTTAAACATTTTCCATTGCCCTCTTAACTCTTGGTAATAGCTATCTTTTCACTACTTTCCTGTCTGCACACTGTGGAAACTATGTCATCCATACTCAAACCAAACTTCCATCACAGTATGTCTTGTTGCATTATCAATTTTGCTTTAAATGTTGTTCTATTCTCACCTTGCAATCATCTTCATTACTTGATAAAGTATAGTATTTTTTCTAAGGATAAGTGATTTTTCTGTGGGAACACTTAATCATCTTTATAGGTTGGGTTGTTTTTTCACTTATATGTCCATACATATATAACACTTCTTTAAGAGCTTATACCATAATTTACACTCCTTTTTATTGGAGCTTAAAGTTCATAAAACTGAGGACTAATGACTCTGCTCTTAAGTTTACTCCAGCATTCGGCATATGAAGTGGGCAGAGTAGGTGGAATGTCATTCCCACAGTGATGTTACATTGTATGATAAAAAGGCATATATGTAATTAAGGCTAATAACCAGTTTATTTCAGATTAAGTAAAAAGAAAATTATCCACGTGGACCTGCTCTGATCATATCAGCTCTGGTCATACAGATTTTACTCTGGCTTGTATTAGAAGAGGGAGTCAGGGATGCAAAACACCAAAGGATTCATCCTAACAACCTGAAGGAACGTGGAAGTGGGTTCTTTCCCACAACCAAAAAATCAAAGTTCTATTAGGTGGATTCCTTACATTCCCTCATATGAAACCCTCAAGAGAAAATCCAATGGATCCCACATGCACATCCAATTTAAAGAACTATGAGATGATAAATGAGTGTCATTTTATGTTGCTAATTTTCTAGTAATTATTACGGTAGCAGCAAAAAATAATACAGTGCTCTTCCTAAAACATTGGAGCTTAACTATGTGGAGTGATTGAATTTAATGCATTTTAAGAATTAAAAATTAAAACCTCTAAATCTTCCCAATCTTTGAAGTAAAACCATATATTATTCCATTTTTAAACAATATAAAATACATATTATTTTAAAGTTAGTATTTAGTATTTAATTCCTTCTTTATAAATTGATTCATTTAATGCTGCCTGGATCATTTAAGCTATATTTTTAGGCCAAAAACTTCTCAATATTATATTACATTTAACAAGTCTTTTATAAGGAGAATATATAACACACCCATCAAAGAGCTAAAAAAAGACTCCAATATGAACAGTGTTATTAGTAATTTAATAAAAGATCTAGCTCTTAATGTTTGTCACTGGTTTGAAAAGAATTTGCTCTATTGAAGTCTTCTTCCCACTCGTATCCTTGGGTGACTATCTTAATGTTCCTGTTTTGAGTTGTCATTTTTCCTAGAGGCACCACTTAAATCTGTGTCACAGTAAAGTATGATGTTTACTTATTCAAACAAACATTCAAACCACCTGCTGTTTTGGGATTGTAGCTTGATTGCTACCATTTATTTCCTTTTCAAATTCTGTTTAGAAAATATTTCCAATAATAAGAAGGCACTGAAAGCTACAGCACTCTCTCCTGTTTAGGGTCATATTTTCTTTTAAATGATTAAGGTTTGAAGCTATTTTAAAAGAAAACCTAGGCAGAGGAAAAGCTCAGTGGCTGAGTGTTTGCCTAGTACACACAAGGTCCTAAATTTAAGCCTAAATTCAGTAGCAGCAGCAACAGAAACAGTAGAAGAAAAAATTCTTCATGAATCTTTGAACTATTCAATGTGTTGTTTCATTTAGATTTTTATCAGCAATCTAAAAGGCATAATGCTAGGCACTTGGGAAATAAGGATACATTAATCTGAATGAACATCAGCTATTGAATAATTTCATGCATGTCTGTTTTGAATGCAGAATAAAGTGGCAGGTATTTTCTCAAACCAACAAAAAATAATAAAAGACAAACATTATGTCTAATGAATTGTACATAATTTCTTTAAAGGTAATGTGGATAGAGTTCTCTTAACTGGAGACTTACATAATATAGAAATTAAGGCATTTGGTTACAAAGACATAGTTCTGGAAGAGTGAGTGCTGTGGCAGAGTGTCACAGAGACACGGGAAAGGGGAAAAAAGAGGTGAGAAAGTCATGGTGAGAAATGTGAAGAGCCTAAAATTGTACCTATCACAAGCAATGAAATTAGCCTTACTTCAGTTTCATGGGTGCTGGTAACAGATTTAAAAGCGTTGCTGAGTCAGACACAAGGAGAGAAAGATGCTTTTTCTTCCCATAAATAGAAAATGAAAATTTATACATTTTCATTTGCCCACATAAAATATAAATCTATATTGTGTAAAATCTGAGATGGATTTTGCCAAACAACTTCAGTAATGTTATCTGCAAAGGGAAAAAATAGTTCCACTGCTGCCACAAATGAAATACGTCCTCACACACAAAACTAAAATCTAGTCCATTTTTCCATTAACATTAATGGATGATATAGTGACTGTTGTCATATGACTCTATGATATCTCTTGGCCTGAAAGAATTATTTCAATATTGAAACAATGAGAGATTATTCACCAAAATCAATTCAGTGGATGAGTTGCTAGTCCCTTATATGATAGAAAAT
This sequence comes from Fukomys damarensis, assembly GCF_012274545.1. Classification (NCBI taxonomy): domain Eukaryota; kingdom Metazoa; phylum Chordata; class Mammalia; order Rodentia; family Bathyergidae; genus Fukomys; species Fukomys damarensis. The sequence continues at coordinate 27,172,662 of NW_022900918.1, read as the reverse complement.
TCATTCAACAGTATAAATATAGAGTCACATGTATCTCTTAAGAGCAGAGTCATAAATGGCTCCCACATGTACTTTGAACAAATTAAATGCTACATTTTCTGGATATAAAATGTGAATCCCAAGTTATTTCTACCTGAATTAAATATCTTAAATTCTTGAATATATTCTAACAAATTCAAGTTATTTTTAAATTCCATGTTCATTTTTTCTTTTAAATCAAATATGCATGGTTTGCTCTGAATTGGCTATGTTCATGAGAGCAGACTCACACACACAGTCATAAATATGGTTGGTTGGCCAAAATATTGTTATTTCAGTCTTTGTACTTTTTCACTCTTTTAAAATCAATGCTCTTGAGTTGACCTCTTTTTTGGTACATATATATGCTTTCTTGTAGTTTGCCTGTGAGTCACTTTTCTTTGAACACATTTGTAACTTTGCCTTTATAAAGTTTTTCTTCACATCCTATTTCCAACAGGATGTCAGTATCATATAAAATATCCAAATAAGTGTATTTTATTCTTCTTTCTTTGTGCAAATATTTTTTTCTCTTTGACAAAATGGTTCTGTTTCTTTCAGGTGTTTTAGACATTTTATACCTTTTGAAAAACATTCTACAGAATTTTTTTTTACAGAAATCTTTCAATGCTGTTCCTCCCTGATTATAAAAATACGTGTATTTCTACCTTCAAAATGCTCATACCCTTTTTGTCTTGATTCATTTATATCCACAATCAAACTAATCAAAATTTGCTTTTTTCCATAATTTCATTGAACAAATTAAGTACAGTTTTGATAGACAAAACAGTCCATTTGTATGTAATTATATGATTTCCTTGAAGAATAATGCAGTTTTTCCATGAAGAAGAATAAGCTTGAGATACATCTAGCTAACTGGATGCACCTTGAAACCATCCTCCAAAGTGAACACATGTTTAAATAACACATTGTTTCTCTTGTGTGACAAACCTCAAGTATAAATAAGGACCAAAAGTATAAAAAGTGTTGGAAAATGGGAAGAAAATGTTCAAATAAGAAAGAGAACAAGGGAAAGGGAGGGAAGATGAAGGAACAAGAGGAAAATGGAAACAAAGCTTTTGTAAACAAGGAGGGGAAGAGGAGTTGAAGGAATGCATGGAGAATGGGAAAAAAAAGAAGCAAGATATAGCATGTGCAGGTATAAATCCCCCATAATGACGAGTGGCATTATTATATATACCTAAAATGCACCAATAAATTTTTTTCTAAATATTCCTTTGGGGTAGCACCTGGTCCTGACTCAGATTAAGCAAAGATGACCTTGAATAATGTATTTTAAATAAATCCTCAGAACTCAGTTTTGTTACTTCAAACAGGAGTCTTAATAGCTTTAGAGATTTCTGTTGACTTGAACTCTCTATCACAACCCCGAGATCAACTATCTTCAAGACTTTAACTTTGCATGTTGTTCAACTTATACAGTAGCTAATTTGTTTTAATGGTATTATTAAAATATTATTCTTTTCTAAAGTCATTAGATGTATTACATTTATACAATTTTGGGGTTTTTGTTGTTGTTGTTGTTGTTGTTGTTTTTGGTACCGGGGATTGAACTCGGGTCCTTGCACTTGCAAGGCAGGCCACCGAACCGCTGAGCTAAATTCCCGGCCTTACATTTATACAATTTTGAAAAAAGTTCATGCTGAATATAGGCCACTTCTCCGATGATTCTCCTTTGTGTCCTGAAAAGATATTTTCTCTTGTCAAAGTATAGTATATTTTTCCTTTTTCAGTGTAGGGGATAATAACTGATTGGGAAAAATCCTTCTCCTAAGGAAAGTAAATTTCCTTGGCAAAGGGACTTGGAAAATTATTTGGTTATCACTTTCTCTGCTCTGTCAAGAAATGAGTCATTTCTTAGAGGTTCTCAGGGTGGTCTAAATTATTTTGATCTGCCGGTGCTAACTTTATGCTTACAAATGACAAATGTTTTCCAATGTGAATAAACATGTTATAAGTTTTCTACATTAAGTTTATAACTTTTAGTTCTGCTTCATTAAACTGTACTGAATAATCTTTCATTAAAACAATTTTAACAAGCTAATGTAGCTGGTCATCAGTTACAAAATTTTTAAAATACTGAAAAGAAATATTCACGTAGTAGACTCCTTCAGTTGTGTTCAAGAAATGAAAACCAAATGGTATTGGTTTCAATTAACATGGAACTCAATAATGCTTTATGAATATGGAAGCCTAATTTGGCTTAGGGAGAAATCTTAACTACGTACTTAAATAATTGTGCTATTTAATACCAGGAATCTCGATATACAAAGTCAGTTTTTATAATATGTAGTGCATATATCACATAATATCAGGTTTCATTAAAACCTGAAAAAAATCTATGAATACATCTGCATAGAAACTAGCCAATAACTATTTCTACAAGTTCAGATGAATCTTCAAGTTCCGCATGATTATAAGAGGCATAAAAAGGGTATAAACACGGAAGCTCAGGTTGACTTGAAGTAGAAATCAGAAAACCTATGTTTTAATCTTGTCTTTGTTGCTAAGTTTTCATTTCCCTTTTACATTAACCATTCAACCTTAGTAAGACAGTTATTTTTTCCTCTTTGATAAGGTGGATGAGGCCCCTAACACTGTTTTAAAATTTAGATGGGTTTTAATTAGAAATTTTATGGTTAGATAGCTAACATGTCCTTAAATTATTGTCTCTTTGGACTCTGCCTGAAGTTTCACAAACTATTAAGTAATCAGGGTCATCTGAGTATACTGAGAAATTCTTTGGCTTTCAAAATCTAATTGAAATTCAAATGTCCCCTAAAATATATCGCATAACATTTTCTTTGCAAAAAATTTATATGGAGATACTGCTCATTTTACAAAAATATTTAACATAGGAAAAACTATACAGATATATTATACACATCATAATACTGCCAAGCAAATAATTGTTCACAGAAACAAGGGAGGCCATCTTTTCCCACTCAGAGATCAATCCCCAAACCTTCCTGCAATCACTCCTATTTTAAGAATAGCCTTAACTAGAAGTGAACAAGAGAGTTAAATTGCAACAAAGAAGAATATATAAAAATGCTGAAGAATATAGAAGTCAGGAACTCATGTCCTCATCTAATACAGACTCCAGAAACAGACACTCAGCAAAACTGATAGCACCCATCTGCATATTTAACGGAGTACAATTTCAAAAATGTCTACACACTTACTACAATGTTATGCCCTTCTTCCTTCTGAAGGCGAGGTTATCCCCTCCCCACTCCTTGAGGCAATGTCACAAAATGTGAGTCAGCTTCATCCTGAAGCAACTATGGAAATTCATGCCTGGCAGCCAGCAGGGAGGAAGCAGAGGGCCACAAGGATGTGTAGTCATCTGACAGCTCAAAGGAAGGGTAATAGTAAGCTTCCAGATCTGCACGCTGTTTTCAGATGAGTTTTGCTTTTAGCATATTGTTAGGCTTCATGTTCTCCCAGCTCAGGATATTACACATTATAATTTCACCCATCCATGAGTTACTGGTTCTTCACAGAGCAACAGGCATAATAAGATGGTCATGGTTTTATTCCCCTACATTTAACTTGTATTTGTCATGCAGCAATAGATAATTGGACCACCCTATATTTGACCAATATTTTTCGCTCTGACTAGCAAGTGCAATATTGATTTCTGGTCATTCTTTATAGAGATTAATAATGAACAGCTTTATTTTTCATGTTAAAAGGAAGTTGTATTGCTGACTTCACCACTTGATTAATGCCTTTCTGTCTATTCATTGAAGTACAAATTATATTCATTAACATGCCCTTTCATATAAATTATAAATTATTCCTCAAAACTCATAATCCATTGATAATAATAAATTGATTTGCTTCCTCAAAATTAATTCTTTTATCTGCCAAAGGCTGCATCAGCACTTGATAATACGGACACTTTCAGACTTGCTTTTGCACTTTGAATATCTGCAATCCATTTCAAATACCAAGTGTCCCTCAAAATTCTTGGGAAAACATGCTTTGTTTCAGTTCTTATACAATATTCCCAGTACCTTTCTTTCTGCTTCACTCTGAAGGCCTGATGTCTGTCTTCTCCAGTGTACATTTGCCACAGTGGAACCAATTCCTCCTTGATCGTCTCAATGAATCAAATGCACCTTCTGTCTGTTCATCATTTCCTCTGGTTTTCTCCCAGTATTGGAGACAAAACCCATCGCCTCCCACACAGTAGTCAACCATTCTACTACTGAGCTGCATCCCCAAACCATCCCATTCTCTATGGGTCTATTTCTGATTCTTCCTGATCCCTTTGACCTGTGGATTCGTGGTTCATTAAGATAAAGCTTGTAAAACTTTATGAGTATCAACATATTTTTTAAAAATATCTTCTTAAGAGTAGAAATTAAATCAATAGTATGTCAATAAGGCTTTCTATTGCAGCTGCAATATTAAAGGATAATGTATAGATGGAACTGATATTTAGCACTTCACAGAACTTATTTGAAAAATGGAGTCCAACTTGCGTAAATCAGTAGAATATTTTCAAAGAGCAAAATAGCAGCCTGGATGCTACTGAATAAAAATAGAGATTTTAGCTTTAACATTCATGAATTTATTTATGTGTGTTCAATCTGGATCAGTAAATAACAGAGTGCTATCAGTAACCATTAATTATTTTGGACTTTTTCCATGATAGATGTTTGATTAGATGCTACCACTACTTTGTTTTTAATTGTACAAAAATGATGAAGCGTAGGTATCAAAATCCTAATTTTTCAGATAAGAAAACCAATTCAAAAGGATTAAGTAGCAATTTAAGATCAAAAGGCTGCTATATCTATTTAGATTTAATGCAGAGTTGATTTTTTGAACTATCCATTCATTTCCTCCTTCCTACCAGTAAAATTACAGAAATTATCACATCATAGACATTTCACCATCATAGGCATTTTGTAGGCTATTATTTTTCTAATCTGCTAATGAAAATTCCTAGGAGGCTTATTGAGAAGAACTATATGCCTAGCAAAAGGCACAATGACAATCTCAGCCTTATCACCATTAATATTAATAGTGTATGTATGGTATGGTATTATTTCTAGTTCATTACGTTATAAAGTGAACATGTATGAGTATTTGTGTGTACCTTATCATTTCTTGATTTTTATTTAGTTACTCAAAGTGCTCTCTGCTTAGCTAGCATTTAGGTAATATTGTCAGTCAAAGGTAGCCAAACTACATTTTCAACATTTTATTCAGTATCTTTTCCTAAGCTCTTAACAATCCATGGAGAAAATCACATAACCACATAGACTGTAGTTTTGTATTTTGCAGTCTTCAAAATTGTCCTCATCCTTATTATGAAGAACTCCTACACCTCCCTTTCCCATTGACTCTCCAGCTTCCTGAGGGAAAGCTTTATCAGATCTCTGCCTGGGATGATCCTTGAGAACCTGTGCACATGAAGGCATATCCCTTGTGCATGAGGACCTACAGGAGGTAACATCCTTTGCTGCTTTCAATCCCTCTGTTTCTCCTGCTCTTTCCAAACTCTTCTCCCTCAAGAACTCATACCATCAGGCTTATTCTCCCTCTTTTATATATATAAGCTACTAACCTCTCATTCGTTTCTCAATTTACTGCACCTCATTTTCTGTCTTCACATCTATGCCAGCATTGATTTTTGAAGACATATTGTTCAATCAGAGGATCCATCTAGCACCTTCTGCTCCCAGCTTTTGACACCCTCAGCTCATCTTCTTGTCCATATTGCATCAGTCGTCAAATAACTCTCAGCCTAATAACAGCAGCAGTTCTGCCATTATGATCTCAAGTACTCCACTCTCAGATCAATACTGCCTATTTTCCCATCTTACCCATTATAATTTTCCCACTCGGGCCTCAGATCTAATCAGAGTTTTCAATCCGTTGATGCTACTCACTCATCCACCAGTTTCAGATATTCATTTTTACCCCTTCATTCATAGAGAGACACATATGTAATTATATAAAACAACCTCACCTTTTGTGTAGCAGACTTGCCAATCTGGCTTTCTCTTTAGCCACATATTCTCAAGTGTCCTTGTCTTCATCTCTGCTCTCAAAATCCCACCTCTCCACACCTTCTCATTGTCTTTGCTTTTTCAAATATCCACTTTTTACCTCTTGCATCAGACACTACTCCCAGTCAGTGGTATATCACCATTAACACAAGGCATTGCTAGTATAAACTATCTTAAAACATTATTATTTGATTTCTCCTCCACTCAAGTATTCTGTTTTCATCATAGCACATTTCTCCAAAAAACAGTCCCTGGCATTTCCATCTGTTCTTTACATAGTCTCTATTGATCTAACCTTGTTGCAGGCTTTAAATGTCAGCTTTATGCTGGTAAATGCAGAATGTTTATCTTCAGTCAGAACAACCTCTTAAACCCGAGACCAAATAAAACAAAACAAAACCAAAATAACCCCCCGAATAATCCAACTGTCTATTTAACAACTCCACTTTGAAGTTAGTTGGAATCTTATATCAACCGAAGTTTTGTTCCCTGAGACTATACTTACTCTTTTCCAAATCTCCTATAAGTTTACAAATCAACATCAAATTGTTCAGGCTAAAAATGTGTGTCTGAATCAGCTCAGGCTGCCATTAAAAATCCCATAGGTCATATGGCTTAAATAACAGAAATTTCTTTTCTCACAGTTCTGAACGCTTAAGTCCAACACAAGTGTGCCGGGGTGATCGAGTTCTGGTGATTTTCTCTTCCTGCCTTGAAATGGACATGTTTCTTGCCCTACCCTCACATGACAGAAAAAGATAGAGATAAAGAAGGAGAGATCATGCTTTCTGGTTTCTTTAAGGCTCCAACCTGATCGTGAGAGTTTTATGCACAAGACAGTATCTGAACCACATTACTTCCCAGTGGACCCATCTCCAAATGCCACCACATTAAGAATTAGGGCTTCAGCATATGAATTTGAGGGACACACACTTAGTTCATAGCATCCGCTATATGTTCTCAATTCCTTCCTTTCAGATATTTCCTACAGTTGATCTGTCCATATTATTTACAAATGAGATCACTTCTCATCTGTTGCTTCACTCTAGTTCAAAACATCTAATTTCTTAGCTTCTACACAGAAATGGCCTTCTTACTAGGATCTCTTCTAACTTTTACTTATGTTGCAGTCTATTTTCAACTTAAACATCAGACGGATATTTTTCACACATTATTGTGTTTGTTATTCCTGCTCTTAAACACCACCAGTGGCTTTGCCAGGAACACTCCTCCTCACGGTCTCTGTTAACCTTGCGCTCACAATGTGTTCCACCTCATTTCCTCCTTCACATTGATCTTGCTTATAAATCTTGATTCTATCAATTTCCTTCATTTTTAGAGCTCTCTTTTCTTGTTATTTAATCTTCTTCAAGTGCTTTTTTCCTGCAGAGCCTCTTCGGCTGCTCCTGATTTGTCCAGAATATCACCTCCTCACACACACTGCTCTAGCTTAAGTTAAGGAAGCTGCATTTTAGTGGTCTACAAGTAATCATGTTGTCCTGTATAATGTGTTTCATTGTGCCAGTTATCTTTTTCCTATGTTTATTTGCTTTTTGTTTTCAACTATTAAGACAGGACTTTCTTGAGAACACGAAGAAAGTTGTCTTGCTCGTCATTTCACATCCAACTTTTAGAAATGTATCTGCACATAGGAAAATAAGTATTTAAAGATAGGTTAACATCTCGTAATTTCTATATGAGGGGTGGTGAAATACTACTGTGCATATCAATTTTTTTAATTATTAAAATTAGAGATACATTGCCATTCATTCCCCTCAAAAATATGCCCCTTTGCTTTGAATAAACTTATCCCATCATTTTCTCCATTTTCTGAAGTAGTTCTGGAAGTTCTTTTTCATGAGTGGCTTTAGTAGTGTTGTGCCTCGATGTCCTGAATTGGTTCAAAATCTTTACTTTCATGGTCATTTCGACTTCAATGAAAAGCAAGAAACTGCACAGTGCTAGATCTGGAAGAAGGTGGATGATGATATAGCTTAATGTTTTAGAACCTGCTTTCCCTTAGATGGCACTAAACAATACCCTTCAAAAACATCTCAAAGACAGACCTTCCGGAATTGTTTCAGAAAGCAACAAGAATCATAGGATAGGATACGTGTATTCAAAGTGACAAGGAGAATTTTAAAGTGGATTTATAGTAATATATATTTTACTATAACAAATTTTTAATTTAAATATTCACTCTATTTCAGTCATCTCTTGTATATTATCCTCAGCCAAGATGCACATCTGAATATAAGTAGGACATAATTAGTTTGGGAAAAAAGAATGAAAAGATACCTGAATTCTTCATTTGCATTATATGTATTACATGGTGCTGCTCAACATTAAAGACTGCTAATTTAGGGCCGGGGATTTAGCTCAGCGGTTTGGTGGCCTGCCTTGCAAGCACAAGGACCTGAGTTCAATCCTCGGTACAAAAAAAAAAAAAGACTGCTAATTTAGAAATATGTAATACTGTGTTTTTATGCATTTTTTTCCCATGTTAGGCAAAATCATTACTACTAGAACCATTTCTTTCACTGAGTATAAAAAAATTTCAGGGCATATATATCTAAAATGATTTAAAAAAAAATAAAACGATTTTTATCTACAAGCTTAATACTGCTTATTGCTGAGGATTTCTTTCCTCTTCCTATTTAGGACTGCACTGTGCTACTTATACTCAGAGACTCTGTCATAACATGTTACACCAATTTACCAGCCTACTAAGCAGTCTTTCAAGGAACTTCTCTGAAAAGCCAGTTTTCCTGCTTCTTGGATTCAACTGAATTCTGATGATCTTTTTAATTCAATAGTTCTCTAGCTTTCACATGGATAAGAACCATCAGGGAAATCAAAATAATAGTTAAAAAAAAGATTAAAATGTACATCATGGGGCTGGAGATTTAGCTCAGTGGTTCCATCACCTACTTAATAAGTGCAAGGACCCAAGTTCGATCCCTGGTACCCCCCCACCCCGCCAAAATGTACATTGTGCTGCAGTCCCTATTGTTGTGGGTAACTAGTATTAAGTTAATTCCACATTTCTTACTTTTTTTACATTTTTCTAAGCATGCATTACCTACCAGACATTCAAACAGAATATACTACCTGTAAACTAGATGGAAAAGTCACAGCTATATAAATCCTTTATAAATGTACTTTTAAAAAACTTTTTATTTTATTACAAAAAATTTTGTATATATTTATCGTATATAATAGTTTTGAAATGTAAATATATTTTGGGATGTCTAATTAGTATATGGATATCTCACAGCCTTATTCTTAATGTTAACACAAAATGTATTCTCTCAATAAAATGTGTGAAAAATTATTTTACATTTTTTGTAAATTATCTTTTAATAATAAATTTAGGAATTAATGTTTTACATATTATTACTTCCAAGTTTTGCATCTTAATTGTGTATTATTTTGTGCATGGTAACCCTGGAAATATGCAATGTGATAAAGCTCTTCTATCCAGTTTTTGTTAGGGGAGAAAGATTTAAAGATTCTCAATAAAAACTTTCTCACATGTATTGTCTTTAATTTTGAAAGGTTTTTCATAAAACATACTTATATATGAATTATTCTACCAATTTTTAAATTTTACTCCACTGATATAGATATTTAGTACTTACTTTTATAATGAAAATGGTATGCTTAAATTTCTTTTTTCTATAATTTTTTTTTCAGTTTTAAGTTTTTGTCTGGATCAAATTTGTTCGTTGTATTGCATGAAACTAAGATGTATTTTGTCCCCTAAAACTAGTTAACAGTCCTTTCACTCTGGATTTACTCTTTCCTCATAGATTTATTATATAGTTGTTTTCTGACAATTTCCTCAAGTCAAGAATTTGCCAAACTTCTTTTCTAGCTATATATATTTTTGTTTAATAGCATGATTTTACATTCAAAACATGAATCAGTACAATCAATTACTAATGGTTAGCTGTAAAAGCATTCTTAAATTCTTCCCTGGGGGCCAGAATGAAGAAAGTAGGTGTCAAGGTGATGTATGAATTTTCTATGGAAAAATCACAGCCTTTGGGTACACTTGGGATAAAATAGAACATGAACCACAGCTAAATCTAAGTTGTCCTCACCAAGTGGTCATTGAAATATTGTGATTTTCTTTTTACTCACACCCAGAGTCCCAGAATAAAATAAATTTGAGCCCAGAGTGATAAGACACTCACTCTTCTGACTCAGTATTCACAGAAAATAAGCCAGTGAAAGAACTTAGTCCTGGTAAATATGAATGAATCAGAGTCAAGCTGACATCAAGAGAACGAGGACTTGTTCATGGACTTTTAAAAGGTCAAATTTCTGGGAGGAAGTGAGGTTGATAGAGCACATCCTTCTGTTCAAAGGATACTGTCAGACTAGACTTTATTCAAATGAATTTTTTCATCAAAGCAAGGCGAATACATGAAGATTTGGCTTCACTCAGCCAGGATGTCATCTGACATAGGAGATATTATTACTTCAGCAGGAGCTACATTTATCCTGGCAGAGCCCACGTGATGACTCTCCATTGAGCAGGAAGGAAAGAATAGGGAGAAAATATTTGGAATTCATTTTATGTACTTATTTCTATATGTTGAACATAAAGGTAAAAGGATGTTTCTCTTTTATTTGTAATTAACATTCAAAAAATGTTTTACTTAATATACCATGGAAGTAGAGAACACAACAAAATAAACACACAGACTGTCAGTAAGATAGTCAATTATTACAAATTATTCTCCCCTGGAAATGGATTTAAATTTCTTTACCTATGTTTTGCAGAAACAATTCTTAACAAATTCTATGATTTTTTACAAACAGTCACTTAATTTCTTGTAAGTAGCATTTGTTAGCAATTATAGAGCTGGAGCCAAGTGAATTTCTATCACTAACTGGGATTTTTGGCATATCTCACACATGTGCACGTGCACACACACACACACACACACACACAAGTAATTGTGTTAGGCTTCTATTTCAGGTTATTTAACTTTGAAGATATCTCACAACATGATTTCACCAATTACTGGGAATAATATTGCTGGTGACACTCAAAAATGATTTCTGTAATGAACACCAAACTTAAAATACATGAATGTTTTTCCTGCTTTTAAATGATTCCCTCCAATCACTATCAGAGGTAATCTAATAATCTAGTAAGTTTTCATTCAAAATGTTGTCAAACATCTTGTATGCTCCTTCACTGACGGTTCGCCAATGCAGTGGCATGTAAAAGTAAAATCACAGTTAAATCCCAAGGAATATCTTGTTCCTCTTGAGAGATTGGATATTTTCCTTGTTGGAAAATAAAAATCATATAATGAGTCATGTATCACTTTCTGTGTGAGATAACTTTGATCTTATATGTTATTTACCAGTTAAGTACAATGCACTGGAGACTTTGCTTTATAAAATAACTTATATTTCAAAGATAGCCCATAATCCAAAATAATACATACCTTAACATGTCCTTAAAAATCTACTTCCTAGGTTCCACTTTAGAAGCAAACCTGACACTCAACACAAGTAGCATCTTTGCCAATGTTGAAAATAATTGCTACTTCTTAAGCAAGTACTGGATGAAGACATTTTGTTCACATACACTCCAACTACATTTTCACACTTGGTGCAGTAAGATGTTCTCAGTATGACAGGCAGCCAGGAATTAAATAAGCCCAGGTAAAAGTCAGAGAAGCATGTATATATCTCTAACCTTAAGCTCATTCCGGGGATGTGTGGCTCACCTTCTTTTATGATTTAAGTGCTTCTCTTCTTCCTCTCATTTTCACTTCTCTTGTATAGCTTAATTAACTACGGTTAGATGGACAGATATGTCAATGGAACTCTAACTTGTGCATAAACTGCAGCCTGTCTGAATATTTTTGCTCTAATTTCCACAACATTTATATTTTCTGAATTTTTTATCTTTCATTTCTTTTTAATTTTTATATAATATTATAGATGATCAAAGCCTAGGGAAACAAAAATATATTGAGCAATATTAAAAACATAAGAAAATGCACAAATACAATTCAGAACAGTTCTTAAAAGGGAAAGGAGCCCCACTGCTATTTTTTTCTTTGAGGAACACTGTGGTCATACATTTTGATTTGAAATAAATGTAATTTTTCATTTAAAAACTTACACCATAACTTTGTAGCCTAGTTTTTCATTTGGCAATGAATGGACCTTACAAGAACACTGAGAGAAAGGTCATCATTGTGTGAAAAATGTAAAACAGAGTGGAATAGGAGAAACAGAGTGGAACTTATGGGTAAGCAACACAGTAGGAGAGGTCAGACCTTACAAGAGGTGGCTGAGCCTTCTTTTAGAAACTGCAAAGAACAGGCTCAGAGTTGGCCACATGGAGGTTAGCAGGAAAAATGGAGGCTAAAAAGAGTATTCCATGTGGATGATGAGGCAGAGAGACTTGGTACTGACCCAATTGTATCCATGGAGGTGACAGCCCAGCTGGGGAAGAGGACCTGGGCTCTTTTTAAAATAAATTGAACATGCTCAAATCTCCTTCTGGCCTGCTTGGGCCCAGTCCACAGGACTGGGTAGCTGCACCCTCCCTTGTGGGAGCTGCCATTGCTGCTCCAATGCCAGGAGGGTAGCCGCAATCGCACTGCTGAGCACCCCCCACCTCAGACCTCCTGATTCTGCCATTCCTTGGACCTACTCCACAGAGGCATAGCTAGTTATAAAGGGTAATTTTCTGAGCTCCCAAATTTGAACATCTTTAAAGAAAGGGCAGGGGAAACCTGTAGTAGAACTGTCTGGAGTTCAACTCTGCAAAAGGTCAAGGAGCTCAATTTGGGCCTTAGAGCCTGAGGTCACTCTGTGTCATGGTGGTCTGCCATCAGCTAGCTGAGATAGGGAGATTTGGTTCTGCACATGGCTGCACACGATGTGTATTATGACAGCAGAGATATAGTCTGAATCACGCCCTTCAAAGCCATTTTTCTCCTTTTCTTTCTTTTCCTCATTCGAATCTGTAAATTCTTTTTTCTGTCCTCTTTCACCAACTCAGTCACTTGCTCCACCAGATTTTCCCTCATCTTCATTTCTGTTCCTGCTCCTGCACTGACTCAGATTTCTTCTTTTATCATTTTTCCTTTTTTCTTAATGTTTTCTTTTTCTATCATTGTGCCTCACTCAAGGGTCAGTAGTTTCAAGGGAAAGTGAGCCTCTATTGCTGTTAAGGGGATATATTCTTGTCCTTATACTTGCACTCTGTCTATCCCTTTTGAGTTTAACAATTTCCTAAAGATTCTGTGGTCATTCTGTGTCCTCTGGCTTCACTTGAAACCTCCAGTTCTTTTACTTCTATACTCTTCTTGTCCTAACTCTGTCTAGGACTCCATCCTAAATGGGGCTTTAAATTTGGGCTGATTCTTGATTTTAATATAATTCACATGGTTTAAAGGGGATAGATTAATGACTATCACAAGTGGTCAATTTGCAAGTTGGGATTGATTCTATTGTGTTGCTGATTGTATTGATTGGGATAAAGGATAGGGATTGATTTGACAAGTTGTTTTCTCTGATATTATGAAAATGAGAATGTCTATGAGTCATTAGAGAATCAAAAGCTAAAATGCAACTATATCAGGAAGATTTAATAACCCAGAAATTGAATCAAGGACAAACCAACAGCAAAAATTAAAATGAGAGAACACTTAAGCAAGACACAAAGACAGACTTCCAGTTCATCAATGGCAAATGAGGATGAAAAGTCTGAGAGTGAACAAACAGGACACTCTGAACTCACAGCACAGGAAGTAACAAAATAGATGAATGAGGCTTTAGAAAAATCCAAGACAGAAATAGTTTCCCAAATAACTAACAGAGATGGTGAGCAGAGTGAATGACATGATTAGAGGCTCTAGAACAAAAACTGACAAACAAAAAAGATGAGCTCAGAACCATGACAGAAGCCATGAAGGCTCAGTATAAGAAAGCAATGGAAACTATGAATGTCCAACATAGGAAAGAAATGCAATCCATTAAACAGATTCAAACAGATATTCAGGAGATTAAAAACTCTATTGAAAGTGTACACAATATAATAAAATAATGTGAAGATAGAATCTCAGATATAGAAGATAGGATCTCAGACAGTGACCATGAAAAGAGAGGTCTCTTAAAAACAGCAAGGGATCATGAAAAATTGATCCAACAACTCCTAGAAGATGCAAAGAAGAATAACATAAGACTGATAGGAATCCATGAAGTAGCAGGAGAAAATGCAAACGACTTAAAAAAGCTGTTACCGAATTAATGACAGAAAACTCAAAAAAAGGGGAAGAATTTGACAGACAGATAAGTGAGGCATATAGGACTCCAATTAGCCATGATAAAAAAAAATCTACACCTAGACATATAATAATCAAGATCCCAGAAACCCAATGGAAGAACAAAATACTACAAGCAGTCAGAGAAAAGAAACAAATCACATGAAAGGAAAGCCCATCAGAATCACAGCAGACTTTTCAACACAAACCCTCAGGTCAAGGAGAGCCTGGTGTGAGGTATTTCAAGTCCTAAAAGAAAACAACCTCCAAAGTAGACTGCTGTATCCTGTAAAACTCTCTTTCAAAATGGATGGGAAAATAAGATACTTCCGTGACAAAGAACACCTGAGAAACTTCATGAATACCAAACCAGCACTACAAGTAATTCTAAACAATATCCTAGAAAAAGACAATGAAGATCGCAACACCATGAGGCCCAACAGAGCAAACCAAATAGGCAAGGCAAGAAACTAAAAGGAGAGGGCAAAAAATTAAAAACAGTCAACAAAAGGACAATAACATGACAATAATAAGTCAGTACATATCAGTTATAACCATCAATGTCAATGCCCTCAATTCACCAATCAAGAGAAACAGACTGGCAGAAGGGATTAACAAGAAAAATCCATCAATATGTTGAATACAATAAAGACACCTAGTGCAAAAAGGAGCCCATAGACTGAAAGTGAAAGGATGGAAAACAATTCTCCACGTGACAGGAGCCAAGAAAAAGGCAGGGGTAGCAATCTTATTCACAGACAAAGTACATTTCAAACCAAAAATGATTAAAAGAAACAAAGAAGGCCACTAAATCCTTGTAAAGGGAACCATTCAAGAGGAAGAGATGATGATCATAAACATATATGCACCAAATGTAAATGCAGCCAACTATATAATACAAATATTAAATAACATGAAAAAATAAATAAGCACTAATACAATTGTAGTGG
Source organism: Fukomys damarensis (assembly GCF_012274545.1). NCBI lineage: Eukaryota > Metazoa > Chordata > Mammalia > Rodentia > Bathyergidae > Fukomys > Fukomys damarensis. Next base: position 27,157,338 of record NW_022900918.1, on the reverse strand, counting down.
GGGATTTAAATACCCCAATATCACAAATAGACAGATCATCAAGGCAAAATTAAACAATCAAATATGAGAACTGAACCAAACTTCTGAATGCATGGACTTATTAAACATATATCCACAAAATCAGAATATACATTCTTTTCAGCTGCACATGAGTCATTCTCCAAGGTAGACCACATACTAGCTCACAGAGCAGGTTTGAATAAATGCTAAAGAATCAAAGTTATTCCCAGTATATTATCAGATCATAGTGCAATCAACCTGGAGATCAATAACATAAGAAACCATAGGAACTTCACAAACACATGGAAATTGAACAACACTCTCCTGAACAATCAATAGATCACAGAGGAAATTAAAGAAGAAATCAGACAGTTTTTACAATAAATGAAAATGTCAATACAACATACAGGAATCTATGGGACACAACGAAAGCAGTTCCATGTGGAAAATTCATAGCACTGAATGCCCACACTGGGGAAAACAGAGCAAGCTCAAATAAACAAACTAACAATGAATCTTAGACTCTTAGAAAAACAAGAGCAAGAAAAACCCAAAGCTCAAACAAGTCAAAGGAAATTATGAAGATTACATCAGAAATCAATGCAATGGAAATTAAGAAAATGATACAAAAATAAATGAATTGAAGAGTTGCTGTTTTGAAATAATAAATAAAATTGATAAACCCTTAGCTAACCTTATCAAAAAAAGGAAAGAAAAGGCACAGATCCATACAGTTAGGAATGAAAAAGGTGAAGTCACAACAGATGCATCAGAATTCCAGAGGATAGTCAAAACCTAGTTTGAGAACCTGTATTTTAATAAAATGGAAAACAGAAGAAATGGACAGATTTATAGATACTTATGAATTACCAAAGTTGAACAAGGAAGATAAAAGCATTTTAAATACCCCAATTACAATCAGTGAAATTGAAAATGTAATTAAAATTTACCAACAGAGAAAAGCCCACATCCTGAAGGATTCACTGCTGAATTTTACAAGACATTGAGAGAAGAACTACTGCCATTACTCTTCAAACTTTTCAATGAAATTTAAAGGGAAGCAATTCTTCCAAATTCATTCCTGGGTGCAAGTATCACTTTGATTCACAAACCAGGGAAAGAGGCAACTAAAAAAGAGAACTACAAGCCAATCTCCTTAATGAATATAGATGCAAAAATCCTGAATAAGATACTAGCAAACAGAATACAGAGGATCATCAAGAAGATCATACATCCTGACAAAGTCAGATTTATTCCAGGGATGCAAGGATGGTTCAACATATGTAAGTCAATAAATGTAATACACTATATTAACAGAGTCAAGGACAAAAACCACATGATCCTCTCGATAGATTCAGAAAAAGCATTTAACAAAATTCAACACTCATTCATGATAAAAACCCTGCAAAAATTGGAATAGATGGTCTATATCTCAATTTAATAAAGGCTATCTATGAAAAACCAACAGCCGACATCATATTAAATGGCCAAAAACTGAAAACCTTCATGTTAAAATCAGGAACAAGACAAGGACGCCCACTATCACCACTCCTTTTCAATATAGTTCAGGAAACATTAGTGATAGCAATTAGACAAGAGAAAGAAATTAAAGCAATAAAATAGGAAAGGAAGAAGTTAAACTGTCATTATTTGCTGATGATATGATACTCTGCATTGAAGCCCCCACAACAAAACTCCACCAAAGACTTCTAGACTGAATTGACATTTTTAGCAGAGTAGCATCACACAAGGTCAACACCCAAAATGAATAGACTTCTGGTACACAAATAACAGACTCACTGAGAGAGAAATTAGGGAAACAATTCCTTTCACAATAGCATCCAAAAAAAAAAAAAAAGATGTATCTAGGAATCAACCTAACAAAAGAAGCAAAAGAACTATACACTGAAAACTACAGCACTCTGAAAAAAAAGATTGAAGAGGATATAAGAAAATGGAAAGTTATCCCTTCTCCTGGGTAGTAAAAATCAGCATAGTGAAAATGGCCATACTATCAAAACTGCGATACAGATTCAATGCAAGGCCAATTGAAATTCCAACGCTATATTTCACAGAACTAGAAAAAAGAATCCAAAAATTCACTTGGGACCACAAGAGACCTAAAATAGCAAAAGCCATCCTAGGCAATAGACACATGGCAGAGGGTATAACAATTCCCAATTTGAAACTATACCACAAAGACACTGTGATAAAAACAGCATGATACTGGTAAAGAAACAGACCTGAGGATCAGTGGAACAGACTGGAAGACAAATAAGCTGACCATCCCCACTGGAGGAAAGATATCCTCTTCAATAAATGGTGTTGGAAAAAACTGGATCTCACCCTGCCAAATATTAAAACTAGACCCTTATCTTTCACCATGCACTAAAGTAAAATACAAGTGGATTAAAGATCTAAATATTAAAACAGACATACTAAACTTGCTGGAAGATAAGTTAGGCAGAACTCTTGAAGACATTGGCATAGGAAAAGATTTTATGAACAAATCCTCAGTAGCACAGGAACTAGCAGAATGAATCAACAACTGGAATATCATCTTATTAAAGAGCTTCTGTACTGCAAAAGAAAGCATCAAAAAAACTAAGAGACAACCTACAATGTGGGAAAAAAATTTTACCAGCTGCTCCTCAAAGGACTATTATCTAGAATATATAAAGAACTCAAAACAATCAGCTCCCCCAAATATAAAGACCCAATTCAAAAATGGGCATCCGAAATGAACAGACATTTCTCAGATAAAGATGTAAAAGCAGCAAGTAAATATATGAAAAAATGTTTCACATCGCTAGTCATTCGAGAGATGCAGATGAGATTCTACCTTACCCCACACATAATGGCTGCTATCAAGTAATCAGCCAATAACAAATGTTGGTGGGGTTGTGGGGAGAAAGGAACCCCTCTCCATTGTTGTTAGGAGTGCAGACTGGTGCAACCACTATGGAAATCAATATGGAGATACCTCAAAGAGCTGGGACTAGAGGTTCCATTTGACCCAGTCATCCCTCTGCTGGGAGTCTTTCCAAAAGAATTAAAAGAATTATATCACAGTGATATATGTGCACCTATGTTTATAGCAGCACAGTTTGTAATAGCTAAAACTTAGAAACAGCCCATTTGCCCATTAGTTGGTAACTGAATAAACATGATGTGGTTTTTCTATAAAATGGAATACTGCCCAGCCATAAAGAATGAGAAATTAGATCATTCATAGGAAAATGAATACATATTGAGGACATACTCCTAAGTGAAATAAGTAAGTCACACATGTGTAAATAATGAATTGTTTTTCTGGTGTGAAAAACTATAATAGTAAACAAGATCCTAATGATATAATTAACAATGTGAAATAGGAAGAAAAGTGTTAAAGGTGTAGGGTAAATGGGAAGGATAGGGGAAAAGGAATAACAGAAAAGAAAAAAAGTATGAGAAAATGAAAAAATGGAAATAAAGTGTTAGTAAATGGGAAAGGGAGGACGGGATGAAGGGAGGGCAGGGACAAGGGAAAGAATGATAATCAAGACCTGTCATGTAAAGGTACAAGATCCCAATGATGAATGTAACTGTCCTGTATACCTAAAATGTACCAATAAACTCAATAAAATGAAAAAAAAAATGAACAAACTCCTGAAGGAACTCGTTCTTCCATTTTGAAAGTTGGTGCCTCAAAGCAAAGCATTTCCAAATCAAATAAGTGCTTTATTTTATGTAATAGAAAATAAGAGATAGTCAAAAAATTCATCAACAAGGGACTGGTTAAATATAGGCATATGACAATGTAGTGTTGAGTTTCAAATAGCCATTAAAATAAGTTCAATTATAAATTTGCAGAAATATCAATAGTACTTTTTCAAAATTAAAAAGTGAGGCCTACAATACTTGGTATAATGTATTATTTTTGGAGTCAAATAAAATTAATAAGCGAACTATGAAATTCCTAAATATACCTACATACATGAAGGGAGAAATGACAGAAGTGAGTTTAAGAAACAGGACTGTGTGCTTGTTTTTCCCAATGGGAATCCTATAAACATTGTCCAAAGTTGATTTTAAATATGTATGCATTGTTTTTGTGTGTGTGATTGTGGGCATGACTTCAAGAAGGAAGTCCGAAAACAATGTGTTCCTATAAAGACGTTATAGAGGATAAATAAATGGAGAACATTGGCTCTGGAGTCTGATTTCCTCGGTGTAAATTTGGCTTCAACTCTACTGTCCATTGCTTTGCTGTTTAACTTTAAACAGACACTCACTCTCTCAGCTCTAATGGGCTAATAAAAATGGCATCTGGGCTGCTAGGCTATGTGTATGTGTGATAATTTTTCATTTTTATATGAATATTGAAAAGCCCATTGTATAGTACTTAATAAGTAGAAACCAATCAACAGACATGACAAATGTTAAAGTACTATTATTTCTGAAGGAGGGGGCTCTGAGAAGGTAGGGGCAGGAAATGGTAAACTTTACTCATAGATTGTGGGTATATTTAACTTATATTTTTCTGACCCTACTTATTCAAATAAAATTTGGAAAGCATGTATTCTATAAGCAGAGAAGCTTTTCAAACCACGTAGCTTTGATATGAAATAACAGAACTGATTCAAGAGGCAACAAGGGAGCTGGACTGGACTGCAACATGAAGGGTAGGGCTAATACATTATATCTGAGAGATCACAAACGTGAAATAACCATGAACAGAAACAGAAAACACTGGCAGGAAATACCATTTGGGTTGTTTTAGAAAGTCTTAATTTAAGATGTATTGAGCTTCAGGGCATGCCAACCCTATCCAGACAGAAACATCCATCATGGACAATATATCTAAAAGTGTACCTTGACTTAATTATCTTATGTGCTTTATATGTTTTTGGCCCCTTTCCCTGATTGTCAATCTGTATATAAGATAATTAACTTTATAAGGATTATAAGATAAATAAATGAATCTTATGCTGGCAAAATAAAAAGGGAGGAAGGGAGGGGGGAAAAAGGAATGAGATGTATGATGTGCCTGTACCAATTCCCAATAATGAATATAATCATTATGTACAGCAAAATGTATTAATATTAAATTAAAAAAAGAAATATCCAACATGCATTGAGTCAATGATGCAAAGACTATGTCTTACTCATCTTTGAATCCTCTCACCTGCTTGACTTGTCTGGAGAAGAGCAGCACCCCATTTGTGTCATATGCATGAACGTGTAGATGTAGGTATGGATGAGTGGATGGATAAAGAGATGAGTATTCATTGAATCAGTGGCAGTGATACAAACAGGATATGGAAGCTGACCACATGCATTCTATAAACAGAGAGAATGAGCAAAGAGAGAATGAGGCACGTCTTGACCAATATCCATATGCAAAGAATATCACAAGAGCAAGCAGTGAGACACTCAGAATTAGACAGAAAACCCCTAGGTCATTAAAACACAAGAGAAGAAATTTAATTTATAAGTAATAGTAAAATGTTTTTGTGTGTTTTCTCTTAAAATAGATGAATTATTTTAATAAGATGAATTAAAAGGACTATGTACCAAAAATAAAGCATATCATTTTAAAAATAAAGATGGGGATGCTTGAAGTGTGATTCTTACAATTTATAAAAATTACTATTTTCTCATATCCTGTATTATTTTGTATGTAGCTACTTAATAAATATTAATTAGATTAAATTAAATATCTTTTCTCAGCACTAGTCATTTACTGTTAAAATAGCATTACATGTGCTAATTATAAGCAATTGAAAAAATACTAAAAATTGGTAAAAAGAATAAATATTTGGTTCCATTGTAATTGCTTTGACTACTTTTGAGTTTCTGTAGTTGTTAGATTGCATAGATTTTGGGCGGAAGAATTCCTATAGGGAAATCTTCATACCACTGGAGGAATTTTAATCTGCTAAAGGCATGATATTGCTAAGTTATACTAAGAAATACTCACATTTCTCAAGGAACAAAAATATTCAGTACATTTTTAATTTTACATTTTTCTTTTACACAAAACTTTTTATCGATTTTTTAATTCATTATATAATACTGTCTGTGTATTAACTCCATATTTTACAGCTTTTCACATATGGAAGTACTGTCTTTAATACCTGAAGTAAAGGCAGATACATTTTTCTGCTCCAAATGGTGCTCTAATACTGAGTCTTGGTGGGATGTATTAAATGAGTGCTGTCTGAGCAGACTTGCAGCAGCCAGTGATGGATCCTTGAGACTAACATTAACTCTTCTTTGGCTGTGCAATCACACTTGTAATTTTACTACTAATGATGCTCCTTAGGCTACAGGAATGGGAAATGGGTATTTTCAAAATGAAGTTGCTAAGTAACATTAAGAAAATCGCTAAGAAAGCAAAGTTAATGATCTCAGTTTGTACCATTTAGCCAAGGCATTTAAACTAATAGCAGCATCAGGTTGAATTTACTGTATCTCTGTTGCGCTTTCTCTATGCTCTGCAGGAGACATCTTCATTCTCCAAACAATAATAACAGTTAGTGCTTTCATTCTTTGAATGGCTTAACAAAATCAACAAATTAATACACCACAGCACCGTGGGATGATTATTATTCCCACCTCACTATTAACAAAATAATAAGAAAATAATGTGATTTGATGGGAAAACAAAAAATAAGTTGAGAGGAAAGCATCAAAATACTGGAATTCATTATTAGCAAGGCAACATCCCTTGTTTTGCATCAAATATTGTAAACATGTTTTCTGTAGGTACAAATACTTGAGAAAGTCTTAAATGTATCCTTTTTATTCTGGAGTTTCTTTCAATTAATGTTGCAATAGATGGAATGTTTGTATTTCCCTAAATTTATGAGTCAAAACTTTATACCTGTTGTGATGGCATTAGAGAAGGGGGACTTTGAAGTCAATTGGATCATGAAAGTTAAGCCCTCATGCATAAGACTGTAATATTGATTATCCCCAAAGCAGACTCTGAAAAGTGAATCCCACAGTTGGTTAATTTACGGAAGTGAGTCTGGCTAAAGCCTAGGTGCTGAGGTCAGAGTAACTTGCACCCAAATTCTGCTCTCATAATGAAAACCTTCAGACTAGAAGGACAGTATTCTAATTACAATCATATTTTGGTCTATTCTGTTCCTAATTTGAGAATGCTTTGTCTTGTCCTTTATGAGCCTTATTTACATTAATTTCCATAGAAACCACAAGTCACCTCTACTCCAATTGATTTCCAATAAAAGTTAGTGCCTAGGACTGACCAGGGCCTTTGTCCGTTGCACTGGCATTGGTCATCCTGGCACCCTGCTTTCTGTGTTTTGGTTCTGTCTCTTAGTGTATTCTTGTAAGGCCTGCGTGCAGATTGGACAGGTGGGGACTGGAAGCTGAAGACAGAAGGACTACTCTAACACCCTCATATTTGGTGTTACTCTCCACATGAAAGAGACCTTGAAGAGCTCATTCACCCTTCCCACCATGTGAGGACACAGCACAAGGTCTATAACATATAAGCTGGGAGGAGGATCCTTATAGGACATCTAATTTTGCAGAGCCTTAATCTTGGATTTTGCACTTCCAGAACTGTGTGAGAAATAAATTTCTGTGCTTCACAAGAGAGCAAGTTTACCAAATTCTGTCATAGCATACTGACAAAAGTAAGACAAATGGCAGTAGCACACAGTGTTGTGCCCAAGTCACGAAGTCCCCAAAGACCACCAAGGAGTCAGGTCCAATGCAATTACATGAGGAGTTTATTGCAAGCTCGAGCCTGGACCCTCCTACTTCACTGACTGATCAGATCAGAAAATGAGAGTCCAGACCCATCTTTGAAGCAGGATTATATAGGGTTAGGGAGGCTCTCCCTTTTTATTGATGCTATTTTTATCTTTTGATTACACTTGGATATTTGGGGTATTTACTGGAATAGGACGGTACTGGGAGGGCATTTACTGAAAATTACTAATACCTATGTTCGCAGAATCAATTCCTCTTTCTAATAAGACAAATGTACAAAATCCTTTCATATCAAAAGTATATATCTTTTACCCATAGCTTTCTTAATACCTTCCTCTAGCTCATTTTATAACAAACTTCAGCTGTTAAAATCTTAAAATATTATTTTCCTAATCTCAAATTGTTATATCCTAAAATTTAATTGGCTACCCATAGAACAGTATTAATCTTGAATTTTTATCAACAAAATATAAAAGAGCAAATTAACCTTATAATTATAATTCAAGAATTTGCAATGCACAAGAAGTATTTTAAACACACCCATTAAACTTAATTTAAATTATAGATACATTTATCAAATAATTAAAATTTATAACATTTTTTTTTTAATTTGTACCCTCTGGTGCAATAGAGCTAGACAATTTTGTTCTTGCTTTCTATTTCTTCCACACTTTTGATTTTAGCAACTCTGGGAAGGGGAAGTAGTTTTTTTTCCAAAAAGGGGAAACACTGGGATTTGCCTGCAACGATGTCACAGTTTCTGAGAGGCAAATTTATTAAAACTAAATAGTTTCCACTAGTAACTGATCACCATGGAGCAGAGCTTGAACAACTCTTAGAATACATTATGCTCCAAATTATTAAAGTCTCAGATAAGCGAAGCAAAGGCACATAACTTCCCTTTTGTCGAGAGTTGTCCAGGGAACAAAGTCTGGCTTAGCTGAGATCATGATGACTCACAAAGTTTCTTATAATTCCCCATAAAGTTTTTATTAAAAATTTAAATTATACACTTAAGAGCAATTGGTTTAGTATTAACATTTTCTATGACCATTAGATATTCCCTTGTCCGGTGATGCTAGACAAACAAAGGGTGGGGTGTCTCATTCATCAGCCAGGTTCTGCACCTTTCAGCTCTTTCAGGCCCACTGGAACTAAAGGAGAGTTTCTCATTGCAAGAGTCTCTATTATGTTCTTTTAAGGGTGGATACAGACTCACAGGACTGACCCACACAAGCTCCGCAATGCCGGGAGGGCTCTTTAAGCTCAAGCGCCCCCTCCCTTTGTTTTGGTGCACAGACGAGGCTACCAATGGCTTTCATAGCTTGTTCCACTCACTCTCCTAACCAAGTCTCTTTCACACACACAGTCATACAGGAGGTTAATATATTTCCTCCCTTGGGCCCCTTTCAAAGACAAACTAGGGAACAACCCAGGGGATCTCACCATTTAGACAGAGGCTTTTAACTTCTCTTTGCCTTCTTTCTGTTTTGCTAACAGTGAGCTGGCCTCTGCATCCCAGAAAGGGAACACAGGAAATCCCGGGGGTGTGCCTTTTCCCTTCCAAGGAGGTGGGCAGCTGCCTTTTCCAGTATGACTCAGGTCTAGGGTCCAATATAAGTTGTCAGTTAGTTCCTTCTTTTCTGCTGGAGAATTTGACTCTGTATTCATTTTTCTGCTCAGGGAAAAAGTCAATTTGAAATTAATGAAAAAGCAATCCAGTGGGGTGTTTTTGGAGCTGGATCTTCAGAATTTTCCTTCTCTTTATTAACCAATATTGGCTCTGGCAACTGTGAGGACAAAAGAGGTTTTAACCAACGAGGGGGATTTCCCAAACAACAATAATTTGATACTTCCCTTCTTTTTTACTTTCATAGACATACCAAGAGCTCATGCTTTCACTTCTTTAAAGTGTTCAATCATTAAGAAAAGGGGAATAATTTAATTTGAGACAGTCCCATTATTATTGATCATGTCCCCCTTTGTCCACATAAAACCATTCACAGTCTACACAAAACCAACAGACAAAACACATACAATCACAAAGGACACCGAAGAACACCAAATATCACACACAGGGGATGGCATAACAAAGCCGGCTTGGGAGCGACCCATTTCACTTTAATAAAGACAGAAAGAAAGAAGTTTGGAGTTTGATCAGTGAACTCTGTGTTCAATCCATGAATGTCCCTGGGGCAGAAATGTCTTCCACTCTTCCCCACCTGTTGGGGTCATATAGGCATGTCTGCCCACAACTCACGGTCGGGCTTAAGAAGACCTGCAGGTTTCAGATCAGAACATTGACAACAGAAAACAAAAAAGACGCAAGAAACAAAGAAAAAAAGACACTCACATATGCACATTCTGCTGGCTTATCTCCTCCAGAGAGAGTCCTAGGGTGTTTGGGGATCCTGGATGAGCCCCCAAATGTTGTGCCCAAGTCGGGAAGTCCCCAAAGACCACCAAGGAGTCAGGTCCAATGCAATTACATGAGGAGTTTATTGCAAGCTCGCTCTAGCCTGAACCCTCATACTTCACTGGCTGATCGGATCAGAAAACAAGAGTCCAGACCCATCTTTAAGCAGGATTATATAGGGTTAGGGAGGCTCTCCCTTTTTATTGATGCTATTTTTATTATTTGATTACATTTAGATATTTGGGGTATTTACTAGAATAGGAGGGCACTGGGAGGGCATTTATTGAAAATTACTAATACCTATGTTCACAGAATCAATTCCTCTTTCTAAAGAACATTTGATTAATCAAACTCTATATTTAACTAGGTTACTAATACCTATGTTTACTGAAAATTACTAATACCTATGTTCACAGAATCAATTCCTCTTTCTAAAGAACATTTGATTAATTAATCTCTATAATTAACTGAACATATGATTATCATAAACTTCTTCCTTGGAGCATAAAAAGAAGAACAGAAACACAGGGTGGAGATAGCCTAGGACAGAATGGAATTTTTGCAGCTTTCTCTCCTGAGCAAAGGGGCACAGAGGTGGGAACAGGGCACAGAAGGAGCCCATCTCTATCTGAAAACTTGGTCCTTACAACAGTACAGACTGCCCAGAAGTTAGTGACCTAGAGAAGCTAATTAGGTTTGTAACTATATCTCCTATATTCCTGTTACTTGGAGCTTTTCTTTAAAAAAAAAAAAAAAAAAGAGGTAATTAAGTGGCTTATAGAAAACATTCTTTGGTGTCAGAAATGTAGAACTTGGTCACATCTTTTAGAATTAGTCACACCAATTACTAGGGCTATCACCTTTCTGCTGAGAGACTATTGTGAACTAGTCTAAAGTGCCATCCACCATTTTCAACATAAGGAGAGAGGTGAACAAGGAGGGAAGACTGTGACTGGAGACTAATGCTTATCTCTACACAGGACAGGATAAGGAGCAATGCTTACAAAGAAGTCAAGTGCGTTTGTGTGTGGTGGTGATGCAATGTGCTTAGTGGATAGCGTGGAGCTTGCGGGAACAGGCACTGTAGAACTTGGCCTCTTGTTTTGGGCTATAAGCTACTGAGCCTCAGAAGCCACCAATTCTCTGATGCTTTTAAACTGAATATTTCTGGTACAACATTCTGATAACTTCTGCCTCTACTGTGTGGTCATTGTTTTTCTACCCAATCTTCCATTGAGGATGTAATGGTTAAATTTGATTGCATCCATTTGACTGCCAGGGAGCCATGGAGGCAATTGGTGGAAAATTCTTCTCCGTGTACTGAGGTTGGACACAGAGGCATAAACACATTCTCTCTCTGGCCCCTCACTCCCTCTTCTCTAGCACTGTTCTGGTCTGCTTCCTTGACACTGTGATCTAAGCAGCTCTGTGCTGCTGTGCTTTCTGCCATGTTCTTTCTGCCTTGCAATCACCTAACCATGGACTGGATCCCCTTAAAACATGAGCAGAATTAAACTCCTCTTGTTATATGTTTTGAATGGTGAGTATTCACTCCCAGTAATGGGAAAGGTGACCAATACAGAGAAGAAGGGGGAGATCTTTTATGCAGAGATTAGAGCTCTCTTCAGTTCTAGTGACATACCCAAATAAGAATCTTTCAAGTAGTTTGTAGAAGGCAGGGCTTGCAAAATGCTGGTAAGGAGGTTTGCTTAGGGATTATATAAAGGAACCTCCAGGTTGTCTCAGATTTTTCCTTTTCCCTGGAGAGAAAAAACAAAAGCATCCTTCTTACTTAGATTTATAGTTTCAGTGAAGATTCACAAAGGGACACTGATTTAGTAGAGAAGCAGGAGATGTGTGACTTCCATGATGTCAAATCCTGAGAAGAGGCTGTGGGGTAGAATCCAGACCAGATCAAATACAAATAGAGTTGTTCCATTAAAGAGAGGCTATTCAGCAATGTTTTGCAATCCTCCAGCCGTATCAGTGGAGTTACATAAATATTCCATGTCCCTCCAAGAATACCTGAAAATATGGATAGTAACAAACACTATATGTGGTTTATAAATTTTTTATGTGCCTCACAGCATTGCACACAGTACCAGAGTTAATCTATTCCTTTTTTTTTTTTTTGCCACAGTGCCTCTTTTGCATCCCTATTCCTGCACTTTTAAGCCATTATTAAGGAAATGAGGTTATCTGACCATAGAATTGCAGTACCATAACAGTTAATTTGCTAACCAAGATAGCTGCTAAGTGACAGGCAAGGGATGGGCAGGATGGCATGGTAGCTTATCATGCTACTCGGCATCTCACAATTTGAAGCACCCAGATTGCTTATTTCAGTAATTTTCCATTTAATGTCCTTAGATGGGGGTTCGACTATAGATAACTGAAAACACATACAGTGAAATTGCTGAGAAGAAGGACAGGTATATCTGGGTTGATAGAACATTCACATCACCTGTAGAGACCACGCACCACCCCAAACTTAGCAGAAACAGATGACACCACACTGTGACAATTCTCAGTAACAATGATAAAAAAGTGCCTCGGTGCTCTCATTTTCCTGCCTGATCCACAGCACAGCAGCAACCACCAGTTAGGTGAGCTGAGTCAGACAGTGCATGCCCCATCACAGCTGGGCAAGAGGTAAATTTTGAATGGTTTTCTGTAAAGTATTTTCCCTATTTCTACTTTTATTAGTACATATTTGCAATACATAAATATGAGGAGTTACTACCTGTACATAACACAACTTAGTACTTCTTTATCCATTTCCCTTTGCCAAATGCTCCAATTTTAGAAGGAAAGTTATGAAACTGTAAAAATACTGTCAAAACAGGTACTATATTCAATAAAAGAGAGATCTGACAATATATCGATGAAAGAAATGATAGGGGAACATATTCATTTTATCTGTATTTCCCATTTCCCAATGGGCTTTAAGACTTATCACTAAACTGGTTCTATTTTATCTGTGATTAGCTACTATCCTTTTATCCAATGGAAGTAAGCAGCAATCTGAATGGAAAATTTCCATAAGAATATTCCTGTAAAATTTTTCCTTGGATGACTAATTAATATCTACTCTGTAGGCTTACATTGGTATTAAGTCCATTTGGCTTGAAAAGAATAAATCAAAATAATTTGTGCTAGAAAAATGAAGTCTTTAACAGAAAACAATATTTCCATCTATATATTATTATTATAGGACATCTCTCCTGGAAAAAGTTTAGCCAGTGGAAATTTGATCTGTAAGCCTCTGATTGGATTGGAGGAAACAGCTCAATGGAAATATAATACTGAAGACTGCAGATAATTTGGATACAGATCTTACCCTAAGAATGGGTTGGAGGAAGGCAGAGGGAGGTGAATTATAAAAGGCATGAGCTTTGGTGGGAGACCAAAGACAGAGCTTCAGGCTAATTCATTCATCCTTCAAAAGGATGATCTATAATCCAAATGGCTTCAGAAAAAATATGCTTTTAGTGAAGAAGAAAATATTCCCATCACACAAATATACAATAATGGGAAATGGACAGGAAAGGAGGAAAACTAGTAACAGCTAAATCCCTTACACTTAATTTGAATAAACTCAATAAATTAAACTTTCCCTTCAAATTCTTGATGCAAATGTTTATGAATAATAAACCATGCCCATGGGCTAGAGAGGAATTTAAGTGAGAAAATCCATTAAACATTTCCAGTAATTGTCAAAAGGGTTTTATTTTGAATATAGGGCAAGTAATTCATACCTGTAATGTGTAATTTAAAATCAAACAAGTGAAGTGGGCAGCACTGCATTCACTCTTCTTTGGGGAAACTGAAGCTCAGAGATGGCATTTAATAATATTTAACATTGACCATTTCACCTAGAGTGTGACCACAGAATCAGGGTTCCATCTGAGAGGATTATTTTGGAAATCCACCTGTTTTCACTATGCAAAGTGTTTCATCAAAAAACAACAACAGCAACAAAAAACACCAGTTTAAAAAGGGACGTGTTGTGAAAGATAAAAAGGAATTGCTTCTTATGGCCAGAATAAGTCATAACAATGCTTAATAGATTCTCAGCTGAAAAAAATACACATTGGTCTTGGCTGTGGCCTAATGAAGGATGAATCTTCTGGCTCACTTTCATGAAAGCTCAGAATTGTTTTTCTGCAGTGGAGAGGGCTCTCCTGTTGACCCAGGTGGCAGTTTATTGATTTTTATGAGTAAATGGGTTGCTCTGGCTTACATTCATAACTAGTCTTAAGTGCTTCCCTGAATGAAATTGACAGTTCATTTTATTTGGTTTGCATAGTTCCTTACTTTACACATCTTATAAGCAACGTGAGAAGAAGTTGTTTTTCTGCTATTTACATCAGACAGGCAGTGTTTACTCTCCAGAGCTGTGGAGGGGTGGAAGATTGGGTAATATTGTCCTCGCAATAATCTTATGCTTTCTTCAGGCAAGAGTCCTATAGAAAAAGCACTTTCCAAGTCTTACTTTTTAACCTGTTTCTGTAAATATCTCATCTTTAATCCTGCTTTCCATCCGAAGCTGAACATGAACTGAAACAGTAGAAACTTTAAGCTGCATCAGCCCAGTTACCTTGGACACAAAATAATCATGGAGAGACACAGACCCGTATAAGACTAGTTGTCGCTACCTATATTCAACACTATGGTGCCTGACCACATATAGTATTTTAAACTAAGAAATGATCATTATGTCTTTTAAGACCTCTGTTCTCTGTCCCTCATAATTAGAAATTTGATTGATGATCCCAGAATCTCCCTAAGTCTTTATTTTCTGAGCTCCCATCTCTGTGCTCACTATATCCCTAAATAGTATTGGCTCTTTATGATTTTAATCTCACAGTTTTAATACAATCATTCGTGCAATGATATGATTGATTTAGGACAGTCATCACTACTGTATGATCAATTTTAGAACATTTTATCATTGTTCCCCCCAATCTCATACCCTTGAGCAGTTACTGTCCTCCCTCTATGACCCAGCCCTATTTCCTGGCAATTATAAATCCATTTCCTTTCTCTATAGTTTTGTCTCTACTGTAAATTTATATTAATTGAGCCATACATTTGATTTTGTGCATCCAGCTTCTTTTGTTTAGCATAATTTTTCAAAGTTCACTCATTTTTATTATGTATCAGTGCTTCTTTAGTTTTGGTAGCCAAATATCCTATTATATGGTTGTACCCCATTTTGATTATCCACTCATCAGCTCATGGACATCTGAGTTTTCATATTTTTTTTTAATATTGTGAATAATTTTGCTAGAACATTTTTGCAAAAGCTTTTGTATAGTGTATGCTTTTATTTCTGTTTGTTGCGTATCTAGAAGAGGAAATTCTAGTTGACATAATAACTCTGTGTTTCACCATCGGAGGGCCTTCCAGGATGTCTTCTGTGAATATGTGCTATTTTTATACTGATGCCAGCAATGTAGGGAAGTTCCAACTTCTCTACATCTTTCCCACACTTGTTATTATGTATCTTTCTGCCTATACCCAAGTGAGTATGTGTGAAGTGGTACATCACTCTGGTGTTAATGTGCATTTCATTGATGGCTTGTGAGGGTAATAATGTTGAATTGTTTTTCATATGTCTGTTGTCTACTTGAGAAGCTCAAAGGAGAAATATCTATTCAAATCCTTTGACCATTTAAAAGTTAGTCTTTTAGGGCCAAGGTGGTTCTGCCGCCTGCCTCACAAGTGCAGGGACCCAAGTTTGATCCCTGGTGCCAAAAAAAAAAAAAAAAAAGTTAGTCTTTTTTTATTATTGAGTCAAAAGAGTCCCAAAGATATGTAGATAAGTAAAATGTTTTACAAGATACATATTTTGCAAATGTTGTCTCCTAAATGATGTGTTGTCTTTTCATATTTTAAGGGTATCCTTTGAAGTACACATTTTTTAAATTTGATGAAATCTAATTTTTTATTTTGTACTTGTGTTTTTATGCTGTATCTAATAAGGCTTTGCCTAATTCAAAGTTATGAAGATTTAGTCCTAGAATTTTCTTCTTCTAGTGTTTGAAAGCTTTAGGGAACACAGTGATAACTGTGATATACACTGAGTTAAATTTTTTGTGTATTATGATGTAAAGGGTCCACATTTGGATATTCAGTTGTCCCAGCACCATTTTTTTAAAAGACTGTTATATCCCCATTATGTTTTCTTGGCACCTTTGTTATTCCTGTTTTATATTTCTTACTGGAATTAGAAGTCTCACTACCAAATCTGCAAAGTTCCCACTACCTTACTCTGAACTCGTTACAATATTCTATAAAATAATAATCTGACCATAATTTGTGTTCTGGTTCCCTTCTTATACTCTGAAATCCCCTTCCTTTCATCTCTATATAGGATGCTGTATAATTTATCATCTGAGCCTCAGTGATTGAAACCATTATTAATAATAATTCTGCAGTGATAATGGATGTAAACATAAACTATAGGGAAAGCTAGGAAATAATTCAATTTTACTGAAGATAAAACCACTTCTCTATTCAGTAACTCTTGCAGTATTTATATGTGTTTCTTCTGATTTTTACATCTTAAAATGGTTGTCCATTGTATTTTCTTTTTTCAATGTCATTATCAAAACTACTTTTCTCTACACAGCCACATTTTTTAAAATAGTTGTTTATCAAGGGGTGGGGGGTTTAGCTCAGTGGTTCCGTTACCTACCTCACAAATGCAAGGACCCAAGTTTGATCCCCAGTATTAAAAAAAAAAAAAAAAAAAAAAAAAAGTTGTCCCAGCACTGTGGAGGCTGAGGCAGGATGATTGCTTTGAGTTTGAGACCAGCCTGGCCTACATAGTGAGTTCCAGGTCAGTCTCAACTAGATAGTGAGACCCTGTCTCAAAAAATAAAATAAAATAAAATAAAATAGTTGTTTATGCTTGTTTCCTTCATGATTGCAGTTATTTTTTACACTCTCCCAGAAAAAAATGTGTTTTCTAAATTTACCAATAGCCTTCTTGTTTCTAAATATGAGATATTTTTCAATGTTCCTTTTACTTCAGCTCTCATTACAATTGGCCTATCTTCCTTGATGTGAATAACCAGGCCCCCTCAGGACTATATTTTTATCTCAGTTTTTATATCCAATTGGAATCTTCTACTAAATACTTAATTCATATCCAACTGAGGACCCAACATCTTAACATAGATATTTCAGTACTTCTAGCTAGACATTTCCATGCCCAATTTGTAATATTTGCCCACCAACCCTTGTTTTTAATGCTTTCTTTCGGTAAATAGTATATTCATTCAGTCAGTCATGAAAGCTAGATAATTTGTAAACTTTCATTTACTTGCTGTATCCAGTTAATACCTCTATGTATATATAAATATATATTTATTTAATTAATTACATGGGTTCATATACATAAATATATGCATATTCATAAAGGCTTCCTTTAAAAATCATTTCTAATTCAAATTATTGGTAGGATCAGATATATTAAGTCACGAACATCTTGTTAAGTAACATACATGGTTTCATCCCACCTAGATCCTCAGTTTTATCTCCTCCTTGCCTCCCTCTCAGTCTCCAAATTCTGACTCACTCTCTTTCATGTCTTTGAATTCCTTCAACAAATGAATACCTTTCCTCCTAATTGTAAACCTTGTTTAAATGCTTTTTCGTTTGCCCCATTACAACCTCCTGTAGAAAGAAACCCTTTGATGTGGTTCAAATAAGTTCATGTCCCCTGAAGTTAATATGTTAAAATTCAATCTAATACATTGAAATTTAATATGTGATGGGGATTAGGTCGGGTCTTTAGGGGGTGATTAGATCATCACAAAGGCCAGACCCTCATTTCTCTTGAAGAAGATTAATACCCTTGTAAAAGAGGCCTCAGAGCCTCTTTTATCATAAGAACCACGAGGACACGACCAGAACACACAATCTGGATGTCGTTGCTCAGACCCACATTGAATCTGCCAGTACCTTGATTTAGTCTTTCCAGCCTCCAGAATGGTGAGAAATAAATTTCAGTTGTTCATAAATTTCATAGTGTACATCAGTTTGTTATAGTAACTCAAACAGCTAAGATATCTCTAATTGTCTTTAATTTCTTAGCATAAATATTACTCTCCAAAATCCAGCTTAGACTGGATCAGGTCTTTCATAGAGTCTTTCCAAGTACTCTGTACTTCCCTTCATAAAATATTGAGAATGTTTAACTTAATAAATTATGAAATAAGTAGCTTACTATATGTCTCTGCAATAAAATGTGAGCTTAAGGAGGAAAGAGCACGGTGGTCAATCTGGCCTGAGGAAAGAAACACAAGTAGTATTTCTGAATTAATGAATGAAGGATACTCCAGTCTACTTTACTAATAATTCAGTCTCATTTATAGGTCTTATTTGTAGAAGGAAATAGCAATGTTTAGAAAGAAAAGGACAGACTAGGAAAAATTCAAGCATGGGCAGTCTGTAGAATAAGATCTCATCCTTGGCTAGAAAACATACACAATAAGAAATAGATTTAATGTCTCATAAAGATGAAGAGCCTTAAACCTTTCTTGTTCTGTTTAAATGCTCAAGTAAACCTCCATCAGCCTCCCTTCTGTCCATGCTTTTTCAGGGGTAAACTTTGATGACAGCTTTATCTCAAGCGCTTCATGTTGATTGGCACAACTCTTTACTCCCAGTCCTCTGTTGTCGACTGAGTCCACAGATCACATGTAAGTATGACTATCTATGCAGCACTGCAGTCCATGATAAATCCAGCCCTGTTCTACCTTTACTCTTTCCTTTTCTTTAATCTTACAATTGCTTATCTGTCTCACCTTTCCCTTACCCTTCCCACCCAAAATGAAAATAGTAACTAATATTCCTGAGTAGTTAAACATTAAAATATGAGATAGGATTTGAGTTTTATGGCACATACATTTTGTTCTTATGATAAAAGCAGAAACAAAAATAGTTAAGTAAGAACATGTTCATTTGCAGTGTCTGGCCAGTAAAATCAACTTGATTTATGCATTTTATTTTGAATTTATATAGTAATCTACACTGTTTCAACTCAAATTGCTAATGTGTCTTTTGAGTGCTAAGCAGTGTAAAGGAGTCATAAGCTAATTAATACTCCTCAGAATGCACAACGTAGAGGTAACTCTAGATTAGCAAGAATTCACTAGATTTTCAGTGAAGAGGCTGCGATTTAGGTGAACCTGACCTTGAGCAAAGGACTGAAAGTTCTGGTACTCCCCTTGATTGTGTTGATAAAATCAAAAGCAAAATACCTATTTCAGTGAGTTGATTTGAAAATTTAACTTAATTATATAGCTAAAAGCATTTGCCAAATAATAAAACCTCTACAATGGTTAGTTTAATGCAAATCATATTTAGAATTCTGCATTGTCTAATAGTAATGTATTTATTACTGAAGATACTTAAGAGATTTGACAGACCCTTTTTATATTTCTTGCCAACAAATATCCAAATGTTGAATTTTAATTGGGAAAAGCTTTTAGCAAAATAGTCTATCAGTACATCTAGACATCAAAGTATCTCTCTACAGAAATACTTATTAAATGTCAATTCTAGTATGAATATTGTGAAGTTATTTAATGCAGAGGTTGGCAAACTTTTTTCTGTAAATAACCAGTTAATAAATATTTTAACATATTTTGCATGCCAGGCCATTTGTTCTCAGCCTCAGCTACTCAACTCTCCCAATCTGGCACAAAATGTTATAAGCAACACTCAAAACAATGAACATGGATGGCTGTTGCAATAAAGCTTTACTTGCATAAATAGGAATTTTAATTTCACCCATTTTTTACATGTCATACAATCTTGGAAAGTTGTTTGAAAATATTAAAAATAAAATCCACTCACAGTCCATTTGAACACAGATGGAAGGACTGTTTTGGCCCACACATGAGAGTTTTCAACTAGTCACACATTATTGAGAGATATATATTATACATATTTTATTGATTCTCAATCTTTCAGAACACATAAGCTTCATAAGCACAAGATCCTTTATGTGTTCTGCTCACTGATATATTCTGAATGCCTTGAACAAAGATTTCTATAAAGTAGATACTACATATCATGAAATGAATGAAGCACAGATGATAGAAATTTCTGACACTACCAGCATTTTTAAGATGTTTTCAAATGTCCTCATAGATACAGAGGACTGAAAATTCCAAAAGGAGATTTTGTCTTAAAATGTTGACACAAGTAATGTGACAATTTAAACTATAGTATAAAGAGAATTGTATGTCAAAGGCTAGTTATCTGTTCTTGCATGTGGATGGGGATATGCAATTATTTCCAGACAGATAAATATATGAAATGCATATGTACATTGGTATACATCTTTATGTATGTATGCATTAATACACATGGGTTACATATGGATTTATCTTCCCTAAACATTTCATTAACATATATATTTCATATGTCATAAACATATATAAGCTCTATTTTGATAACTATAGCTAATTTTCATATAGATTTATATAAGTTATTATGAACATATAAATCAAATCTTTGAGTATATGGTCCCTAAACAAATATTTAATCAGAGCAGCTAAATAGTAATGATACCAAATAATCACAAAGTGAAAATATCCACCTTAGAAAACTAACACTATTAAAATTTTAAAGATTAATTGGTTTTATTGTTTTTTAAAGGGTAGTGTAATATAATCATTTTAGGACAATGTCAAGTGTCATGTAGAATGAGTTTGTACAAAACAGACATGAGGTCCAAACCACTTACAATAAATCATAATTCTCATTGGTAATGAAAGGGAAGAATATTTTTTACATAATAATGTTTACATAACAATGCCTCTGAAAAAATACTGAAATTAAAAAAAATTTTCTTGAGAGAGTCTCTCTATGCACTTCAAGTTGGCTTTTAACTCACTATGTAGCCCAGGCTGGCCTTGCACTGATGGCAATCCTACTGCCTCACCCTCCAAAGTGCTGGGATTACAAGTATGAACCACCATGCCTGGCTATTGAAATAAATTTTCATGTTTAACTTTTAAACTTCTAAAAGAATCTGCAAACACTTTAGAATAAATATTTTATGTTATAAATTAGCTGGTTGTTTATAATTTTAAAGAAAACTTAGTAGAGTTTCCATAGCTCAAGTAATTTTTTGATATATAAAGGGGAATATATTCAGCTATGAAATTATAGCACTTATTGAACAAACCAAAGGCTACAAAAATAGCTCTTAAAATGATCATGTAGTGAAGTTACTTCTGTGGAATTTATTTAAATATTGTTAGGAGAACTTATAATATAATAGTTGAAAATTTATTGTCATAGTTGAATACTTCAGGGGAAAAATTTAATCCATTTTAACTCAAGTTAATTAACTAGTTTTTATATTATTTGCAACCAAATCTTACTAATATTTTGGCACTCTTTGTGCAGTGCAGCAGTTCTCAATCATTGTCTTTTTGTGTTTGTGTTATCACAGCTAGAAAGCTTAGAAAATTCAATACTTGTTTCTCCTTTGACTTGGAAAAAATACATTAAGATTCATGGATTAAATGAAAAAGGCCAGTGTGTGCAATGATTTGAACATATTTAAATGTGACATCTAGTTTTACTTGTAGTAGTTATAATGTCATCTTCAAATGAGAGAGCAGAAGAAGAAAATTTCAGTTATACCATATATACATGGTATACAACACCTGAACAGTAGGTGAATTACTACAGCGTATGGGTTAATTAGTTCATAAATTATATTTTAAATCAAAGAATTAGTACCAACTATAGTCTCTTTTCTTGGATGCTGTGTTTCCTTGTATGCTACAGACTGTCATTCAGCCCCAATTTGAAAATGGTTGATGACAACTATAAAATTCAGAAACCCTCAACATGGTTTCTCTGTACTATATTGGCACATGTTTTGATCTGAGCATGCAGTATTCTATAAAAGCATTAGTTGCAAAGAGAAAGTGTATTGATTCAATAATATGGAAATATATCCCTTGTTCCTGGATAGGAAGAACCAATATAGTGAAAATGGCCATACTTCCAAAACTGCTATAAAGATTCAATGCAATCCCTATTGAAATCCCAGCAGTATATTTTACAGAACTAGAGAAAACAATCCAAAAATTCATTTGAAACCAGAAGAGACCGAGAAGAGCAAAAGCCATTCTAGGCAACAGAGTCATGGCAGGGGGTATCATAATCCCCAACTTGAAACTATCACTGTGTTAAATATAGCATTGTACTGAAAAAGAAACAGACCCAAGGATCAGTGAAATAGATTAGAAGATGCCAAAACAACTCTAGACATACTAAGCTACCTCATCCTTGACAAAGGAGCCAATCATCCTCACTGAAGGAAAAATAGCCTCTTTAAAAAATGATATTGCAATAACTGGATTTCAATTGCCAAAGATTAAAACTAGACCCCTATCTTTCACCATGCAAGAAACCAAAAGCCAAGTAAATTAAAGATGTAAACATTAAAATAGAAACACTAAACTTGTTTGAAGATAAGCAAGGTAGAACTCTTGAGGACATTGACATAGGAAAAGACTATGAACAAATCCTCAGTAGCACAGAAACTAGCACAAAGAATCAACAACTGGGACCTTATCTTTTTAAAAAGCTTCTGCACTGAAAGAGAAACCAACAGAGCTAAGAGGCAACCTACAGTGTGGGGAAAAAAATTTAGCAGCTGTTCCTCAGACAAAGGTCTACTATCTAGAATATATATAAGGAACTCTGAAAAAAAAAATAAAGCTCCCCAAATATAAAGATCCAATTCAGAAATGGGCACCTAAAATGAACACACATTTCTCAGATAAAGAAGTAAAAGCAGCAAATAAATGTATGAAAAAATGTTCAACATCACTGGTCATTCAAGAGATGCAGATGAAAACAATGAGATTCCACCTCACCCCAGAAAGAATGGCTGCTTTCTAGAAATCAACCAATAACAAATGCTGGCATGGATATGGGGAGAAAGGAACTCTTCTTCTTTGTTGGAGGTAATGCAGACTGGTGAAACCACTGTGGAAATCAATATGGAGATACCTTTAAAAAACTAGGATTGGAAGTCCCATTTGACCCAGCTATTTCCCTGCTGGGTATTTTTCCAAAAGAATTAAAAGAATCATACCACAGTGAAATATGCTCACCCATATTTATAGCAGCACAGTTTGTAATAACTAAAACTTGGAAACAGCCCAATTGCCCATCAATTGCAGACTAGATAAAGATATGTGTGTGTGTATGTATGTATGTGTATATATATATATATATATATATATACATACATGTATGTATATGTATATATGTGTATGTGCGAGTGTGTAAAATGGAGTACTACTCAGCCATAAAGAAAGAGAAACTAGAGCCATTTATAGTTAAGTGGATGCACATTGAGGACATACTCTTAACTGAAATTGATAGAATACACATGTGTAAATACCATATAGTTTCTCTGGTGTGATAAACTAAAAGTTTAAATAAGATCAAAATGTATAATTCATATTTTGTAATAGCAAGAAAAGGTCTAAAGGTATTGGGCAAATGGGAGCAGTAGGGGAAATGTAAAAGGGAAGAGAAAAGAAAGAAATGGAAAGAAAGTCTTTGTAAGTAGGGAAGGGTGGAGGGGGAAGGGAGGCTAGGGGAATGGCAAAAAAATAAGAACCAAGACCTGTCATGTAAAGGTACAAGATCCCAATAATGAATGTAACTGTACTGTATATCTAAAATGTACCAATAAAAATATTTTTAAAAAGAAAAAATATGAAGATTAGTAATTATTGTATCATATTCAAAAATATTAAGTATGTAATTTGGAAAATCGCCTGTCTACATGTGTGGCACATAGATACATATACATACATGCTCAGTAAATGCTGTTGAAAATAAAATAACTTGGTGCCTGCCATCTTTCTGCATAGATTGGAACAGTTGCAAATTAGTTTTTGTTTTTGTTTTTTTCTCTTTGACCTATGTCTTGAAAACGTTTTGCTCCATACCACAATTTACACCTCTGTGGATTTAATTTTAAACTATTTATTCAATCTCATCCATATTTATGGACGTTTCAGGTTATTCTACATTTCATAACATGATATACTATGCTACAATGGACATTCTGCCAATGTGTCTTGCATGTCTCTCACACAATGTATGACAATTGCTAAAGGACAGATTCCTGGAGAGGAAATTCTAGGTCAAATGGGATACATAGGCTAATTATGAAAATAAAGCCAAATTTTCCTTCAAAATTGCTTTACTTACACAGAAAATTATGACTTGTATCTATCCCAAAGCCTCATGTGCTCATAGGAGAGGCTTTTCTGAACTGGCTGGATCTGGAACTGTTGTATGATACTAGGATGAAGGGTGTGTGTTTCACTGATTAGAATTAGCATAGCTCTGGCTGTGCCTGACTATGTTTACAGAAGGCGCACCCTGGATTTGGGTTGCACCACCCAAAAGGTTTGTAGACTGTTTAGGATAAAAGGAAAAGGCAGGATCATTTCTGCTGTTGCTGATGCTGCTTGCTTTCTACCTGGCCCACCATGAACTGTTTCTCATCCGCGATGCCCCTCTGCCATGTCAATTTTCTTCCTTTAAATTTGGGTGTCAGATATTTTGTCTTAGCTACATGAAAAGTAACTATGATACTATCTCTGAATTTACATGAAGTATTATTAATATTTTATTATGATTTATTATATGGATTTAAAATAAAACAATTGCTTATTTACATTTCTTAAAATATTATGTCAAGTACCTTTCAAAATACTTTTTAAAATTTTCTGACTCTTGGTCTCTGAAGTTTAATTTTTACTCATTTTTATGAGTTATCTTTGTCTCACTGTTAAGTAGGTGATTATTCTATGTCAATTACGTTTGTTAAAATATATCCTTTATCATTTTTATATTTTTACTTATGTTTTCCTGTAGAAAAATATTTAATATTTATTTAGACAATCTGTCAATGTTTTCATTATGGTCTTTGAGTTTTTGTTACTCAGGGAAATCTTCCTTACCAAATATTCTACAATCATTAACCTCTATAATATCATAACATTTTAAATATGTTTGCCTAATTTTAGATCTTGACTTTATTTAATATGCATAACTGAATCTCTGTCATGTGAATGTGGGTGGAATAAAGAAAGTGTATATTTATTTAACTTTATGAAAACCATATTCAGGCAAGAATCATTTATTGAAAAACTTTTCTGTATTAAAATACCAAATAAAATGGTAGAAGAAGGCAGAAAAAGAAGGGAATTAAAATGTGCTATGTACATGTTTTAACTACCTATAATGAATGTTATCATTACGTATCGCAAACATATGCTAATAAAAGTAAAAAATAAATAAATAAAATTAATCTAAAAATTAAAATAAAATGCCAACTCTACCATAAACTATGTTAATGATGAAGTGTTTAGCAACATACTATGTCAAGATTATTCTTTTATTATGTTGTTATGAACTTTGTTTTATTTTTTCATAAAATAAAAAATATTAAAAAGATTAATGAACTTTGGAAAATATAGCAAAGAAAGATTTTCAATATTTTAATTCTTTTGGAAATATTTGTGTATTAAATATGTTTTATATTATATTTATGAAGTACATTTGCACATGTGACATAAAAATCTTTTGGATT
Organism: Fukomys damarensis; assembly: GCF_012274545.1. NCBI lineage: Eukaryota > Metazoa > Chordata > Mammalia > Rodentia > Bathyergidae > Fukomys > Fukomys damarensis. Next base: position 27,131,527 of record NW_022900918.1, on the reverse strand, counting down.
GCTGATTATATATATTTCATGATAATATTAATCTATATATTTATGTATATTGTATGTATAATGTTTGTAGGGGGAAGTTGATTAGCAGAAGCTGAAACACGTTAACAAATATCGATATAATGCTCACTGGAAGTGAGATCTGTTCTCTTATTATAAGGTATAGATGGAATTCAGAGACTTATTCATGAACAACTCAAGTGTATAAAATATACCACTAATAGTTTAAATCTGTAACAAAAGGAAAACTGAAATGCATATGCTGTTTTAGCCCTTTTATCCTCTATTTATTATATTGTTTCAATTTAACTAGCAACAGATGAAATGCAAATTATAATGAAAAAGTTGACTGAACAAAGTCTATTATTTAATGCATGCATTCAATGATATAATGGATCTAACTATTCAATGGAGACCAACAGTGTTGGTTTGGAGAGATAAACTCCATATGACATGTCTCCCTCTAGATCTTTTGAAAATATTTTCCTTTTTTCACTGTGCTATTTCTAGACTTCTGCTTCATATTAGGCTGCTTTCTGGTGAATAGAGATATTTTGCATCTATTAAGAATATAATAGGCTGTGGATAACTGAAATCCTGATTAACAGTAGCTCCATCGGCTGTACAGGGAAAGTACACACAGGGAAATCGTTTGGAAAAAAAGTGCAATATTATGTTGCCCATATATCTGTCATATAGTGCCATAGTTCATAAGGAAATAAAAAAGCAAATCTCACTATCCTGGAAGTCATCCTCTGTTCAGATGACTGGGACTATCCATGCTGTAGTGTTCTATGTTACTATTTAAGATGGTTTTATAAATATGTATTATTCCTACATTCTTCAAAAGCATTTCATTTATTTTCTCATCATCTATACATAATTATCTCTTACCTACTAGAGCCCATCAGTTATTTAAAAACAGATGGCTTCTTTCCCATGGTATGATTTTGTTTTTATATTTTATATTTTTCATATGTTTTATTGTCTTTTATGATGCTCCAAAATCTTACAGTATTAGTCAACTTTTTCGTTGAACTTTAGTGTGCATAAAAGTGTTGGAGCTCTCTTAACTGTCCATATGCTAAAGTTTAGGTCCCAATTTTCCCACGTTTTACACAAAATATTGCCCAAAGCTTTCAAATTCAGAGATGAAGCTTGGTAAGAGGGGTGAGTCACAGAAAGTGTGTTCTGGAAGGGTGTTTCCTTTACCCTAGTTCCTCCCTTCTCTCTCTCTCTGCCTTCTGGCTGCCATGGGATGAGCAGGTGTCCTCTGCCATGCTTTTCCAATATGCCCTTTCATCTTTGGAGCTAATTGACTTTGGACTGAACCCACTGCAACTGGGAACCAAATAAACCTCTCTCTTCCTTTAAAATGCAGCTGTCGTATATTTTGTCCTAGGGACAGGGAACTCACTAATGCATATTTGTTGTACCTGATCTTGTGCCTTTGGGACTGGTTTTCAGGAAATTGGGAGTGGTTTGGAGATGCTTGGTAGAGGAGCTCTTGAATGCTATGAGCATGATGAGAGAGATTCGGCCAACAACTCAGAAGGCCAGAGTGCTGAAAAGAATGCAGACAGTAAGGACAAACTCAGTAGTTTCTCAGATGGGAATGAGGACTGTATCAGAAATGGAAATATAGAATATGTGTGTTGCATTCTGTTAAAAACTTGTCTAAATTTTCCCCATTTCTTAAGGCTTTATGTGAGGTTTAATTTAAAGATGGTAGACTAATAATCTGATTGAGGAATTCCCCGGCCATCCAAATTCCCATAGAGCATGAATGCTACTGGCTGCTTTTAGGCAGTTGTTCAGTGAAAAGGAGAAGAAAGCCAAGTGGAAAGATTTAAAAATTAACAGCTTAGCCAGAAAGGAAGTACCTCCGCAATTGAAGCCATGGAGTCTACGGTTGCTAAAAGAATTAGCATTAGAAATGTGCCCTGTACTTTGTGTGAGGATAATTAAATATGGCTTGAAGACATATCAGGAATCAACAAGATGTCACACTTACAGGTTGTAAACCTTGGCTTTCTGAGAGAGCCCCAGAGAGCCTAGTTCATTCGGGGCTATTTTAAAATAGTGATGACTCTAATATAATTTTAAGTAATGTAAATTTATGATGAATACTAACTATACAGTATAATTTTGTTGGATAGGGTTATTGATATAAACTAATTAAACACCAGATGATGCCTACCTGATCATATACTGTTTGAAACTAGGTGGTTTTTTCTTTCCATTGTTATTTATTATTAGTAGGTATTTGCAACAATGATTCCATTCCTTGTGGATTGTTATTCCTTTATCACCCCTATTCCTTTCCCCCTCTCTCCTGCTCTTGGTGTCTTCTCTGTCACAAAAGATTTACTTCACTCTTTCTTCCTATTTATTTTTCATTATGCTCTTATTTTTATTTTGATTTTTCATATAAGAAAAAATGTTTGATATTTAAGCTTGTGTGTCTGAATTATTTTACTTAACATTATGATCTCAAGATGCATCCATTTTCCTACAAATGATTCAAATGTATCCTTCTTTATAGCAAAGTAGTACTCTATTCCATATAAATATCACACTTCTTTATCCATTCGTCTGTTGATAAGAATATAGGCTGCTTCCAAGATATAGCTATTATAAATTCTGCTTCTATAAACATAGGTATGCATGGATCCCTGTAAAATGGTGTCTTTAGCTCTTTTGGGAAGACACCTCGAAGGGGAATAGCTGCGTCAAATGAAATTTCTGTTTTTTAAGTTGTTTGAAGAATCTCCATACTGATTTCCATAATTTTGTGCTATTTTACTTTCCCCACAAAAGTATGAAAGTGTTCCTTTTCCCTTGCATCTTTGCCAGCATACGTTATTTGCTTTCTTGATCGCTGTTCTTTCTGCAATGAGCTGGAATCTCAGTGTTGTTTTAGTTTGTATTTCTTTGTTGGCTGTAGGTGTTGAATTTTTTTCTGTACTTAGCGGCTATTTGTAATTCTTGAAGGTAAAGACTTTCTGAATAGATCACCAATTTCACAAGAAATAATATTAGAATAAACAAATGGGATTATATCCAAATAAAAATCTTCTATACAGCAAAAGAAACAACAGAGTGGAGAGACAACTTCCAGCTGGGAAAAATTTTGCCCACTATTCCTCTGACAGATGACTAACATCTATAATACACAAAGGAAAAAAAAAAAAAGCCTTAGGCCAGGCAAAAGAAACTAGGCAATTTTACCCCCATACTTTTAAATGAAAATAAGACAGCAAAGAATGAGGTAAAAATTTCAATGGTACAGTAATTATTTACATTCTTTTGAATAGAATGCTACTTACTAAACATAAGCTTTTCTCCTCTATCCCCTTCAATCCTACTTCTACATGGTCCATATGAGCAATTAGAAGCTACCAGAACATATTTGTGACTTTATAAATCCTTTTCCTTCCATCTGGAGAGCTGTTATAACTTGTCTGTCCAGCAAATGTCTGACAATCTAGGTACAGGGTCAAAGATATGCATCTTTCTCCCACGTTCCTGGGTTAGTTTTCTACAACTGCTGTTGTGAAACATATATTTTTCTGATCATAGCCTGGAAAGATTCTCCAAGTGTAAGAATTGATGTGGTTACAATGGAGATGTGCTTGTAACCCAAGGAAATATCCCAAACCCAAAGGCCTTGATTTAATCTAATTTGCAAAATCTCTTTTCCATATAAATGACATATTCTTAAGTTTCAGAAATTAAGATGTGGGCATTTTTAGAAGCTATTATTCCACCTACTATAGCTCTCAAAACTTGAAAATATCCATAATAGAAATTACTACTAGGTAATAAAATTATTGACTTGTATGGTTTATCTCTCCATGAAAATTTACCTTTGGAATTTAGATCCTACATGGTTTTACCTATCACATATAACCCAGTTCCATAGCTTATGACTTAAGAAATGAATCACAATGAATATTTGAGGAGTACATTTATGAATCAATAAATTTTTTAACATTTACATATTCTGCTGAAATAAAGGACTATAAAAAATCAAAGAAGCAGTTAATATTTACTATAGGGAAATTATATTATAAATCATTTACTTATAGAGATTTTATCCTGTATATATATATATATATAT
>NW_022900918.1:27087432-27127378 GCF_012274545.1 Fukomys damarensis | reverse complement strand
AGAGTATATGTATATGTTTATAGTATATGTATAGTATGTTACATCATATATATTTGACTTTTGTCACTTATTTTTCATTTGTTTAAAACAAAGAAGCAAAATAGACTTTATATGTTTTTGAGTATGATAGCAATATTTTCACACTGTGAATCATTTTCATAAAATCAGGAAGTATAGTTTATATTTGTTATGAGTATCGTTTGATGATAGGCAGTGATTTTGTTTTCTCACTATAAAAATTTAAGTGATAGTAAAATTTTATTTGTTTTCTGATCATAGTTCATATTTATATAACTGTTATTCAGCAGAATGACTACTATGCATTTAAACTATTGTCAACATCTATCATCTTTACATATAGGAATTTATATTATTTCAGAAATTAAATAGGCTACATTTTTCTATAAAAATAATTATAAGTGAAATTCCTTCACTCTTTAGTAATGGATTTCTATTTAGTGCTTGTCGTGTGGTTTTGTAACAGAATCTTCATATATAAATTTTAAATCAGTAGCTTTTCAGCAATGTAAATTACCTATATACTTATATATGTTACCCTGAAAAGTCATATATTGAAAAGAAAAAGTGACTTAGAAATCTTCTAATTTACACAGGAAGTCTGTTTAATTTTACATAGTAGAAAATGAACACCTGTAGAACTGAATGAATTGTATAACTACACAACGGATAGCACAGTGGAAAGGCATTTGCACATTTTAAAATATGACAAGAGAGTTCAAGATGTAAAGAATTAATTATATATCTCAGAGTGTAATGAAGTAAGCATATTCATAATTTACTTTTTATGTCAAAATTCTGATGGAATTTTAAACAAGAGCATTTATAATAAAAATTTCAGCATATTATTTTCGAACTTGGCATGATGTTATTAAATCCTTCACTTAGTGTTCAGTATAGGCAGTAACATTTAAGATAATAGTTAAATTCAAATAATTATGAGCATCAAGTGCTTTGCTGAAATTAATGCACATTATTTAAGCCTTCTCTTTATAGATCAATTCTTATTTCCATAAAGCTGAATAAGTGAAGTCGATTTTTCCCTAAACTTCTATTATTTTAAAATGTTTATTATATTTACCTTGTTCACTTGTGGATTTTCTTTAAAATATTATGTCATATATTTAGGTTAATTAAATAATAATTACCAAATTTTGCATTTCTTAATATTATTTTTGGATTTCAATTTTTTCTGCCTTTATTGAAAGTTTTTGTGAGTACATTTCTGTAATTCAGACCAATGCTATGTATCAATTTGTGTAGCACCATACTGGAAAAATGAGACACTATATAATTCCATTGAATAAAGAAAAAGAGCAATAATCAGTGTGAAGAATGAGATGACTATCACAGAAGAATTAGAAGGAAAGTAATAGATGTTATAAAAATACATACAGTGTTCTGTGCAACTCCTTTCTCAGTAATATTATATAATCCAAATCACCCATATTTCAAAAATAAAGTAACATACAAAGCATTATGCAAATTGGACAATTTCAGTTAAATGAAATAAAAAATTTTGGGAAAATCATAGCAGTACAACACTAATTTACTTTTGAAAATACAATTCCAAATACTTTCTGTTTTTAAAGAGAATGGAAAATTTCTCCTATAAAGTTGCTAATACAATTATTCTTTTTTGTTGTTTTCTTTGAAGATATTGTCAACTCTATGAATGGTCTCTACATTTATCAAAATAATAAAAATTATTGGCAGAAATATGCATTTTGTCTCTTACTTATTAAAAATAAATTAATAAAAATTGTACAATAATATTACAATGCCTCAAGATTCCTTTACATTCTAGTAGGTTTCAAGTTGCTTTTATAGAACTTAATGGATAGTTAAGAAAACTACCAGTTTTTAGGTTGCTTCAGGCAACCTAATTTATTCAGCCATTAGATCCTTAACCTTAGACTATTAGCGTTACACCAATTCTATACAATTATTTTTAGACAGATTGTTTTAACTTTGCAAACTCAATTGTGCAGAAATGTGCTAAGCAAAATTAAATCATAGAGCAACATATCTATATTTAAGTGGGGAATTTAGGTTATTGCTCCAAAAATAAAGCTGAAAATAATTAAAGTTGGACATAAGAAACACTTTCAGGTAATCATTAGGGAGATCTGAGAGGAAGGCGTGACTGAATTCTTCTAGGGAAGAACAATCATAAATATGCTGTTCCAATGAGATATAAATCTTAAAAATTGGGTATAAAGTTGGGTAGAAAGAGCATAAAGAGAGTTCCTGCTTACCCTACAGATTGTACATGACAAAAGAAGATATTCCAAAAGAGCAAAAGCAGCCTATATGTCCATCAACAGATGAATGGATAAAGAAAATGTGGTATTTATATATCATACAATAATACTCTGCTATAAAGAAGAGTAAACTTGAGTCATTTTTAGGAAAATGTCTGCATCTCAAGACCATAATTTTAAGTGAAATAAATCAGACACACAAGGGGTGAAGGGAGGGCAGGGATAAGGGGAAAAAATGAGAACCAAGACCTGTCATGTAAAGGTACAAGATCCCAATGATGAATGTAATTGTACTGTGTACCTAAAATGGACCAATAAACTCAATGGGAAAAAAAAATTAAATCAGACATCCAGCCTTAAGTATTACATTTTTTGTTTCATATGAGAAACCAAAATATACATAAAGAGAAAAATAAAAGATAATAAGAATGAGGGAGATAGATCATGGTTAAGTGGGAAGAGGACCAAGAAATAGAAGGGAGGAGGGAAGGAAGAGAAAGAGCAGGAAGAGAGAACTAAGGTGTATAAGTACACGGACCAAGTCTCCACAAGGAATGCATAATGCATTCATTATGTACTGTGAACATGTACTAAGAAAAATAAATTTTAAAATGAGTACAATTAACTCTAATGGTGACTTTATTTTCCTTTAAATTCTTACCTACTGCCGGGTGTGGTGGCGCATGCCTATAATCCCATCATTGGGGAGGCTGAGGCAGGAGGATCGTTGTGAGTTCGAGACCAGCCTGGGCTACATAGTGAGTTCCACGTCGTTCTCAACTACATAGTGAGACCCTGTTTTACCCCCACAAAAAAAAAATAAATTCTTACCTACTTGTCAAGAAATCCAACTGATTTTCAAGAAAAACTTTTTGGTTTCCCTTTGTTTCAATAATAATAAATGGAGCCACATCTTAACCAAATAGAAAATTCAAAAAACAAAGAAACATACAGAAAATGCTTCAATATTCTTGGAAATTATCCTGCCAACTCCATGGTGCAAAGTGGATCAAGGTCATAAGAAAAAAATGCCAAAATTTAATTACTGTTATGTTGTGAAAGAGTAATGTGATCCAACTATATCTCAGAAAATCATAAACTCTAGATAGGAAGAATATGTAGATCCAAATATCAATTGCTTTACTGAAAATGAAAGTTTTATATCACTGCCTTTTTATAAAACTGCTAGAAAAAATTCAAAATGTGTACAAGGTGTTTGATGATTTTATATGTTCTAACTCTTTGCTGTTAATAAGTGATGATTGACCTTTATATTGAGGGGGTAAAGTGAAAAAGGAAATATCTAAATTTAGTTTATGTAACTTAAAGTTTTTGTTAGTGTTCTGTCTAGTTGGATAATTATACTCCTTAACTTCAGTTCCACTGAACAATTTACAAAGCAGAATACAGATTTCCTGAGAAAAATAAATCAAGTTTTTTAACTGCTTTCAATGAGGAAGTTTCCGATTGTTTATTAGTAATAATTCAAAATAGTAAAGAACTTATTTTCTTTTTGACAAACAGGAAATTACATACAATTCTCCCTGTCAATCTATACAGCCTGCCATAGGAAATTTAGCAAGATGTTATTTCAAACAGCTTTTCTGTTGAGAAAAAAGAAAAGTATGCAACCAAAAAATTGAAGCAAAAGACTCTAGTTCTTTGATATGCATAATGTAGTGTCTTCTGACTACATATGGCCTCTTCCTCCATTTATGCTGGGAATCAAAGGCAAAATGTAGGTATCAGTGGCAAAATTTACCATGGTGAATGTGCTAGCCAGCTTTCTTTTGCTGTAATAAAATACTGGAGATAATCACCTTATAAGTAGGAAAAGTTTAGTTTTCCTCCCAGTTCCAGATGTTTCAGTCCACGGCCACTGGACCCGTGGATTTGGGTATGTCGTAGCATAGTACATTACAGTGGTAAAGAAGTCTGCTCAAAACATGGCGGCAACAAAGCGGAGAGAGACAAGAAGGGGCCAGGTCACAACAACAAGGGAGAGCACTCCACAACCTAACTCTTTCTGACTATGTCCCATGTCCAAAAGTTTTCACCACCTTTCAGTAGTGCCATAAGCTAGCAACCACACTGTTAACATGCAGGCTCTTTTGGGCCTCTCAGATCCAAACCACAGCAGTGGTTTTAACTTTTAATTCTCTTGATTTCCTGTAAGAATTTTACTATAAAATTACCTCTAGAAAGCTTACAATTTTAACATTTACTATATAAATTTGTCTTATATATTCTTATCTTCAGATTTAATCTTTTGAATATTTATTTTAATGTTTAAATGTTGAAAAGAGTTTTGTAAGTGACCAATGTAGCTTCTGTGAAATGAATATATGACTTTAATCTCTGCTATTTTTAGAAACTTTATTTTAGGCTATGAATTTCAAATTTAAGTTATCTATGAAATAAAAATTTTAACTGCAAAGTTCATTTTCATGTTCCTGAGTAATATTTCATGGAGGTTAAATTGAACTAAATAAACCAGTGAAATTGAGTACAAGCTCACTATGATAGCATGATTTCTAACATAATAATGTATATTTATTTTAATAGCCTTTAATCATTTATTTAATATAAGCATATGCAGAAAAGGTTATAGTAATATATATCTAGGAGATATAAAGATCGCCATCCTTTCATTTGAAAGTTTACAATTTTGTAAAGAAAGAGAAAATTATGTTATTTCTTTTTTCCTTAGATTTTCTCAAAAGCATATGTTTTAGAAAGCTAGGTAAAAATAAGTCAGCAAACAAAATAAATGGATTTAAAAATTAAGACCACAACTGCAGAATTATTAGAGGAAAACTGAGTTAAAACTACATTACACTGCTTTTGGCAATGACAAATGAGACTACACAAAACTAAACAGATTTTGCACAATACAAAAATCAATTAACAACATAAAGTAACAACCGAATTATAGGAAAGATATGATATACATCTGTTAACAGGGTTAATATCTAAAAAGTACAAAGATCTCTAACAATTTAATAGCAAGAAAAAAACTCAGAATTGAGGAAAAGACTTGAAAACAGTCTTACCAATGGCCCAAAATGTTAAGTATCACTAATCCTTAAGACTTTGCAATTTAAATCCACAAGGAGATATCATACCACAGTAATTATAATGGCTGTGGTCACAAAGATGAAAAATAACAAGTGTTGACAAAGATGAGAAGAAAAGGGAGCCCTTGTGTCAGCACGTGGAAATACAAATTGTTATACTCTTTATGGAAAACGCTAAAGGGTTCCCAAACAACTGAAACAGAATGACCATATGACCCAGTCATGCTGATGCGTTTGTTTTTTGTTTTGTTTTGCTTTAGTACCAGGGATGGAACTCGGGATCTAACTCGGGTCCTTGTGCTTGTGAGGCAGGCGCCGACACCACTGAGCTAAACCACTGGTAATATCCAGTAATCTTACTTCTGAATACTTTATCTAAGTTTTGAAATCAGTCTGCCATAGACACTCCTGTATTATGTTCATTGCAGTACTATTCACAACACCCAAATTATAGAATCATTGTTTGTCACCATTGTGAGAAGAATGGATACAGAAGATGTGGTAATGTCACCTACAGTCATACACACTTTAGTATTTTTCAGCCTTTAAATAGGAGGAAAGGGCCGGGTGTTTAGCTCAGTGGTTCTGCCACCTCTCTTACAAGCACAAGGACCCGAGTTTGATCCCTGGTACCAATAAATAAATAAATAAATAAGAGAAAATTATATAATTTGTAACAGAATGGATGAGACTAAACATTAAAGTAAGTGAAAAAAAAGCATAGAAAGGCAAATACCACATGTTCTTATAAATGGAATTTAAGATAGTGGAACTCAGAGAAACAAAGAGCAGAATGGTGTTTTAGAGTCTGGAGTTGGGGAATGAGTATAAAATAGCCATTAAAATAGGAGGGATAAGCCTGGTGTGGTGGTGCACACCTGTAATCCCAACACTCGGGAGGCTGAGGCAGGAGGATTGCTGTGAGTTTGAGACCAGCCTGGGATACATAGTGAGTTCCAGGTCTGTCTCAACTACATAGTGAGACCCTGTCTCAAAAAAACCAAAAAGGAGGGATAAGGTTTTCTTTCTTGGGATATATTGCACAGCACAAGTACTAAAGAAGTAAAATATGCAGAAAGGGGAGATTTGAGGTTATTAAATTACCCAGCTTGATTTGATTACTCTATATTATATTTATCGATCATAACATTACTTTGTACCCTGTAAATATATATATACAGTTATAAATTGTCAGTTTACAATTTAAAAGAAGAAAGAGTAGCAAAAATGTAAATTATTGGCCAACCAAAGCTCTATTGTACAGCTCTGTCACTGGGAGCTTTGGAGATTTTATTTTGGAAATAAAAATGCTTCATTATTTTACATTATTTCATGAATCAAACTACAGGAGCCTCTTGAAATCAAAGGTAACAGCTCTTATCCCTAAATATAACTAAGATTTCACCACATCTTAAAAAATAATGTCCACAGGTCCAATCGAAGAAATGATATTTTTAAATTTAAATTTTTGTTTTTTTTGAGACAGAGTCTCACTATGTAGTTGAGACTGACCTGGAATGCATTATGTAGCCCAGGCTGGTCTCAAACTCAGAGCAATCCTCCTGCCTCAGCCTCCTGAGTGCTGGGATTACAGAAATGTGCCACCACACCCTGCTAAAAAATATTTTTATATAATATATGTAGATATTTTAATACACCATAAAAATTTCAGAAAACATTTTATTTGTCAAGCATTCACAATAATGAAATGAAGAAATTAAGCATGAATTTTTCATCATCTTTCTTGTTTAATTAAACAAATTATAGAAATTATATTCTAAATCTCTTGCTGTCAGAATAAAACAAATAATTGCAATGCAAAATAAAATGGTCACTATCTTAGGAGGCATATACTTGGATCCTTTGAAGAATGCAAAAGCCTGACAGACAACTTCCCATACAAGCAGAAATAAGAGTTTCAAGGCTGTCATGGGGTTAAAGATTAGATCTTTAAAAACATTATAATTTGAGTAGAAAGAAGTTTAGCGACAATGAAACAGCATGAGCAGAAGAGTAGACCTTAAAAAAGGAAAAAGATTAGTGCTAGATGACATGAATGACTACAAATAATGGGATGTAAGGCTTTTTGGTTAACAAGTGAAATAATAAGTGCTGTAAGTACAGATAGAATAAGTTCTCTGTTTTTGTTTTTGTTATTGCTATTGAAATTATTATTAAGCACTCCTAATGATATGGATCATGTAGGTCTCTGGACTCTTCAGCGCATTATTGTTTTGTCAAATACTATTTGGCCTTTGACATTAACTGACCTCAGTTCTGCTTTACGGACTGTCTCAGAGTTCTGAATGTCGGTGACAGTGCTAAGATTGGCCCATCAATAGCTCCTCCACTCTATTCCTTTTCCAAAAAGCAGATTCTGCAGAGAAGCTAATTTATAAAGAGAAAGGGTAAGCCATCACCTGGCCCCACAGGCCAGGAATAACTGCAAATTTGTACAATAATTGTCCTAACTAAAAAACCATACTCGGCCACAAACTGAATTCTGAAAGTCTATAGAAAGCCAGCCATGAATAATTTTTAACTGCCTACTGGAGGTGAATTTCTGTGTTAGATGCCCCTGGGAAAATAAACAAGTGTGCAATGTGATAATTATGCTAAAATGACTTAGTTTTCCTAGATGAAGATGACCACAAAGTTAATAATGATGAAATTGAAAACATACATAGGCAAATGCAAGTCTGTGATATGTACAAGTGATTCTGAGGGGGCAGTGGTTTCTATACTGTGGCTCTTACATGCCCTGGATCGGGGTAGTAACTTGCTTCTGATGAACTCTATTTCACATTGAAAGATACCAGCTGAGAAACTCACATTTCCTTGCTTTTTGTTTTTTCAAATTATATGACATTGGGATAAAAACACTCTTTGTCACTAGGGGAATAACAGTACTCTGCTGCAAAGTTTTAATTTGTGTGCCTGTTCAGTTATAAATTAGGCATATTAGAGGAAGAAGCTATTGAGATTTTACTTGAGCAATGGCCCAGAATGAGTAAACTGGGCAAAATGATTTACAAGGTACCTTCTAGATGTGACTTTCATAAAGGAAGAAGCAGAGGACAATCTATATGAAGTCAGAGAGAAGTTTCAGAGATTGTAGCTCAATCGCACTTAATAAGGGTTTCTATTACCATAATACACATCAAACTTGGTATTTTCATAATTGAAGGGTCTACATTTTTCTTAACAATTTATGTGATTTTTATTTCCCTCTCTCACCTCAGCCTCAGGTACTCTTGGCATGTAGATGTCTACTATAAAGTGTGTAAGAGAAACATGTGGAACCAAATTGTGAAGCACATTGAATATGGGCTGCCAGGATCAAATCTGTAGAGAATTTTGGGTGATGGTTTGCTTGACTACATGTCTAATGTAGTAAGATTAATCCAGTAGAACTGTGAAACAGTGGCTAGCGAAGGAAGTAAAACTGAGAGAGGCAAATGAGTGGCTATTGAAAGAGTTTATGTAGAATTTAGAGAGGACCTGACTCGGGATGGAGAAGTGAGGGAAAGAGATTGCAGTAGATTCAGCAGTTATGTCCATCTGTGGGGAAGAAGCAAAAGATAACCTCAAGCTCTTGAGGTTGTGGAGCTGCAACCACTGGTGTCGTTCACAGAAATAGAAAGCAACATTTCTATTGGTGAAATGACAATTTTAGCTTGGGTTGCATAGATTTCAAGAAAGATTTGATATACAGCGGTACGTCTCACAAACACTTTTGTTTGTGAACAACTTGGCTAACAAACAGAAGCATTTGGCAAAATTTTGTTTCTGTGAACCTTGCATAAGGTGACAAACACAACTACAGTCATCTCTCCCCAAAGATCAAAAACATGCCCATCTTCTCCAGAATTCTAGACTGAATTAAGTTTATGAATGGCAGCTACATCTAGGTGGCAATATTTAACAGATCAGTGAAAATAGAGAAATTATATTGGAGTTAAAACATGGGTGTGATAACCAGAAACACGTGCATGCTTATAATTTCAGCTACTTGGAAGGCTGAGGCCAGAGGATTACAAGTTTGAGGTTACGCAGAAAAATTTCATGAGACTGTCCCAGAATAAAAATGAAAAGGGCTGTAGGCCAGGTGTAGTGGTGCATGCCTGTAATCTCAGCACTCGGGAGGCTGAGGCAGGAGGATCTCTGTGAGTTCGAGACCAGCCTGGGCTACACAGTGAGTTCCAGGTCAGTCTCAACTACATAGTGAGACCCTGTCCCCCCAAAATAAATAAATAAATAAATAAAAATAAATAGTGCTGGGGATATATCTCAATGGTAGAGCACTTTCCTAGCATAGGTTTAATCTCCAATATTCAAAAAGATAAATATATAGAAATTAAGCACAAGGGTAATAAAGAATATTGCAACATACATACAGAAACAAGGAAGGGAGAGATTGGGTAAAACCGAGGTATTGAATAAGTATTCAAATTGTCTTTGTAGTATTTTTTATTAGAATTAAAAGAGTGGAATTCTTTTAGAAAATAAATTATTCTTAGGCTGGGATATTTAAACATTTTTCATCAGGCCCTTTTAGGACTGTGGAGAAAACTTTGCCAGACTGAAATATGGTAATGATCCAACATGGGTCAGCAGGGCTCACGTCCCACACTTGGGGCTGTAAGAGTTACAGTGCACTTCTCAGGAAGAAAGTGCAGGGAAATGTGCACACTACTGCAAACAGAAAAGCGACAATCACTGACCTAGATTTCTACATCAAGGAAAATTTGCCTTCAAGACTGGAAGCAAAATAAAAACACTCTAAGACAAACAATGCCAAAAGGGGGTCATTAGAACTAAGTATTTTGGCATTTTGCACATGTTTATCCTCAACTACAATATATACCCTAAGAGGAAGATGAGTGGTAAAAAACAAAGAGTTAAATACAATGTTCATATTTCTCTTTTTAATTAAGGAAGGAGGCAAATGTTTATGGTAATAATGGAAAAATATTTCTGGGACATTGTAGCATATGGATCAGGAAAATGAATGACAACTCTACCATGAGATACAAAAAGAAACAAATTGAAAATGGTCTATTATCTGGGAAAAAACCTATACTAGAGGTGAACTGTTAATCTGTTATTTTAAGGTAGAGTTATATTAGTTAAAATTTTATATTGGAACATGTAAGTTTTTATAACATGAAATATTTTGAGGAGGAGATATATAAATGATGTGTATAGTATGTCTTAGTTTTGCCTGCTATAAAAATGTGCCAAAGACTAAATGGATTATGAAAATCAGAAATTTAGTTTTCACAGGAGACTGCAATTCTGAGATCAGTATCTGTGGTCAGTGTTCTCATTTAGATTACAGGCCGCCAACTAGTTACTCGATTCTGGTATTATAGAAAGAGCTAAAAGGACTCCTTGGGGTCTGTTGTATAAGAGCACTAATCCCATTCGTGGGGACTTCACCCTCATGATGTAATTACCTCCCGGAGACTTCATATTCTAATCCCATAACACTGGGGAAGATTTCAAGATATGAGCTAGCGGTGGGGAATCCATTCAGTCCATCCTAGTGTGTATACACACACAACAAGCATGCACAGGAAAAAAGGCAGCATACTTGCTAATGGGCTTTGATTTGCCTCTGTAAATACAGCAATATATTATATACAGTTAGATGACTGAATCTTCTGAGGTCCCCAAACTGAATGTGTGCTTGATGGGGAAGGCCACTTCCCAGGGATGGGACGCTCACTTCATGAAGGAACACACAGATGTTCCGAAAACTGCATCCTACATAATTATTCTTAAAAGCTACCTGAGAAGATAGTGGGGAAGGACAAAAGCCTCAGCTACATGAATTCGTTTGAGTACCAACAAAAGTCATCTGAGTGAAAGGCAATAAAAAAGCGCAACTACTAATGTCAAGGACAGTGTCACATTAAAATGGTGAAAAACGCTTTACAAATATCTAACTATAGACCTCCAGAGGAGTTTCCCATAGACCTTGCTCTGAGGATAAGAATTAAGTCAGAACTTAAAAAGTAGTTGAAAATGGCTTCCCGAAATTAAAAAAAAAAAAAAAAAAAAAAGTAACCATTTATCTAGGAAACAGATTTGGGGAAGTGTTACAACTGCTAAGCTAAAACATACCTGGCTCTTTTCTCTCTCAAAGTTGGTGCATAGCTCTAGTCTCTGAAATAGAAAAGCCTAAAAATCGCTTTTAAATGACAAATTCATGTGTAGAAATATACTAATTTTTATTGAATTTTGTATCATTCTGTCCTTGGATGAAGTCATGAGAGCAGTAGTCTTGCTACTAAAACCCACCCTCTCTTATCATCATCAAGGAGTTTAATTTTGAGATTCAGCCTACATCTTGCTACATATGATGTTTGGAGAGACAGGCGATGTGCCTCAAGCTTGGCGTCAGTGCCTAGAGGAGTTAGTAGTGGCCCCATGAGAAAGAAAGAGGAAAACTGGCCACATTTTATAGAGGAAGACTTTACAAAAGGTCAGGAATAAATGCTGTATCAGTTATGAAAGTAAAAATTAGAATATGTATTATTCATATAAGGAGTCAAACCAGAAGATGAGTATCATAATTCTAACAGCAAATGAATGCATCTCCAGTATAACATTTCAACTAAAAAACAGAGACTTTGGAATTTTCTGTTATATTTGAGGTGGAAAATAAGGATGTGAACAAATGCTTAAAGTATTCAGGAGCCTAAGGTCCCAATAAAGATGAAATATACAAAGTTGGGTTTCAGTCCAGTATAAAATTTTAAATCATCTTTTATTTTAAGGAAATTACTGTGAGAAATTTATTACTGTAGCCTATTATTCACAATAGTATAATTTGTGCTCACAGTTGAACTGTGTCTTAATGGACAATCATATCTCATTACTGGTAAAAAGTCACAACTAATAGAATTGTGATGCAGCTCTTGTACCTGCAAAATTAGTATTTACAGTTGCAAAAGTAGGAACTAAAAATATGGATCGGAGAATTAATGACATTAATATAAAATGCAATTTGCTTCCTGTGTTTAATAAATACATCAAGAACTCTATTAATGAGGAGATCTCTCCAAATGTGATTTGTGGTGCCTCTCAAGCAATGCTAGGAGGCCAGTAATCTTGCTTAGGCAGAGTCAATAAAAAAGCCAGAAAAGTACACTGAGGAAAATAAATGAATATTAACCTCCTGTATGTTTGTATAACTTTTTCTCTAGATTTTGAAGTGAAGCCGTAATAATTTAAATCTAATTCCAACATTAAAATCTAACTCTAATATTAATAATAAAAGTAATCTATACCTCGATAAAAGGAGAAGTTGAAAGAAAGCCCTACCTCTTTGCCAGGCTTCTGGGAAACAGACACTACTAATATGCAAAGTTTAAAATGGAAACATCCTGTTGTGTATATATGTATATTTGACAAACACTATTTAGCTTCTGAAAAATTGCTTCTTTCCTCTTGCTGACCACACACACACACACACACACACACACACACACACACACAAAGTCTGCATAAAAAGTCAATAAGGAGAAGATAAATTTACCAGGGAGTACAGAGAATCCCAGATACAGAAGGAAATCTAAGTAAACGTCCTGCCTTGGGTCCTAAATATGAATGTCTGCAGGGATTCGGTGCAGGGTGGAAAGGGCACCATGTGTGTGAATTGCCCTGACCACCACCCCATAAGAGGCAGCTGCTCCTTAGCTAGAGCTGATTACGTCATGCAGAAAGGTGGGACACACAGATGTGTCCCTCACACACATGCAGGCTCATGTTTATCTTTGCAGAGACCGGGGTATATATTTTCCAAAAAAATCCCTGAGTGGACATATAGTCACAGACTAAACAAAACATGCCTGCCAGCTGCATTTTTGACAGGCTAATGGTTCAGCACCTTCAAGCCAGTCCATTCATTGGCTTATTTAACTCACTTTCCTAAAAGAAATCTCCTGAGACTGATATTAGCTACATTATCTTAATTAGATAAAATCTCTCATACAAACACATTTTTCTTCAGTTTCTACCAATTTTATCCTGACTTCCAAACAAACTCATGCGTTATACTTTTACTTTTAATTTGCATTGTAGGTTATTATTTTAAATTCTTCCTCATGGCCATGTATGTCATTTAAGCAGATTCCCTGAATAAAGATAAAACTCGTGTCAAATTGTGAAATATTGACAAGATGATTTGGTTCCTACTTGTAATAATATAATGATTATGTCAACTTTGACAAAGCGGTAGAAGTTGCTAGTAATAAATTTTCTAGATTACAGAATTTTACCTGTCTAAAAACCAACTGGCTGTAGTTCATGCTTTTTAATATACTTCCTTAAATGTATTTCCTCCATAAACTCAAGATGAAAATTACAACACATTTTATAAAATATTAGAATAATCATGATGGCTGTAGTAATATCAGTTTTATTATATGCATAATCAGTGGCCTCAGCGACTGATTTTTCTTTAAAGCCAATGGCTCCAAAAAGATTTGGCATTTGAGCACATGTGTCTATTAATTAGGATGTTCTGTTCCATATTTTCTCTACTAGTAGTTAGCAAGGTGGCTAATGGGCAGAAATGCTCCCTCTGTTAGCTCTCATTTTGGTTTTTTGGTACCTATTTTCTATGACCTGTAGGTATCAGGAGTAGTGTGTTTATTAGAACAATATCTAGAGTGGAGGGAGTAGATTGTAAAAGGGCTGGAATAGTTGGAGACACGAGGCTTCCTTTCCATTTTTGATGGTGCCATTTTGAAGGGAAACACACAAGTTGTTTGGTGTGAAGTGTGTGTGTCACCCTTCCTCTTCCTCATGTTTACTCAAACACATGCTGAGTAATGTTTTAGTGAAAACAAAACACATTTTGGTTGGGGATAGTTTTGAGATCTTACTCCTCCAAAGGGGGTGACCTTGGGTAAGTCACCTCATCTCATTAACTCTGTTTCCTCAGTGACAAATACTGATATTCTTTTCTGACAAGACCAAGACAATTTGTGACATAACGTACACATATATTTGACACATTCAGCACACACTTGACACTTAGTTGCCATTAAATAAATATCAGTTTTATTTGCTGATATTACTGACCACATATATTATGAACATAGGAAAATAGATTCAGTGTCTAACAGTTTCCTGACTATCACAGCTGGACTGTAGTGTTTTACTGTTTAATTGAATAACTTCACAGAACATCAGCAACAGATCAGGTTCCCCCACGAACATGGTGGGTCAAGACGATACAATATGAATCCATAATCATTTCTAAATCGAGGTAAAAACATTTGTTTTCAAGTAGAAGATCAAGTACAGCAGGGCATGGCAGTGCATTTCTATAAGCCCAGCACTGAGGCAGAATGATCACAAGTTCAAGCCCAGCCTGGGGAACTTAGTGACCTAGTGAAATATTGTCTAAAAAAATTTTAAAAGGCTGGAAATGTCACACAATGCAAAGGCCCTGGCAGCAATCCCCAGTACTGCATATAACTGTATGCATATTACAGTATTACTGTAATACTACTAGTAATTACACTGAAAAATCTCCCTAACCTAGCTAATTTGAAAGATTCTTCTTTACAAATCAGTTTGGTTTCCTTCTAGACACCTTCCTGATAACCTTGATAAGGTTAAAAACATACCCAGTCATACAAGTGTTTGTGCTCCCTTTCAGTATACAGGCCACAGCAAAGAGCTGCATCTTGAAATATTCCTCCAAATGCATTCAATTGCAGGTACATTCCTGGTAGTCTGTGGCTAGAAAGAATATCAGGGAACGTTTGAAAGGGAGCTGACGTTTTGTCAGACAACGTATCTAGTCACGTGGTCCCCACTACCATGTGGGTCCCAAACCACTTCATTAAAGAGTATAGATTTTGAGTTAAAGAACATGAATTTAGTTACCAGAGGAAACAGTAAGTTAATGCTTATAATTTTTCCTGTCAAAATATTGCAGTTAAAAATTTATATCCTCAGACATATAACTGAATTAAAGATCACAATGATTAATATATGTATCTTTTATTTTCAACAACATAAGTGATGTGTTAACAAAATGAAAAATGTCCAAGTTTTAAGATGGGAATTTATAATAAAAAAAATTAAGACTTTTCAAAACATGAATTATATTTTCAAAGTCTAACTTAGGAAGAAAATAAGTCTTTAAGAGAGAAATTGCATATAAGATTAATTTTAGTTTTCCTAATAATACCTATGACCAAAGATAGATATGAAAAACAATCTACAGAAATATGTTTTTTGTTTTTGTTTTTGTTTTTTTCATGGTACAGGGAGGTCCGACGCAGGACCTTGTGCTTGTGAGGCAGGTGCAAGACCATTAAGCTGCATCCCCGGCCCTAGAAATATGAGTTTCCATCATGATTATAAAATTGACTGGATTACAAAACATTTAGCGTTATTAGTACAGAGCAGTTCTGGGTGTGTCTGTGAGGCGTTTCCAGAGATTACTGGCATGCAGGCCAGCAAATCCAGTGAGAGGCCCGCCCTGACTGTGTGTGGCGACATCCCACAAAGCCTGCGGCCCAGAGGGAAGAAAAAGCCAGGAAAAAATAGCAAGTCTGCCTGCCTTTCAAAGTTGCATTCTGCATCGGCAGGGGTCTCTTTGTACTGCTATCCCCTCTGGGGGGCAGACTCCAGAATCCTCAACCTTGGAACACGAACTTGTTGCGGTGGCTGCATGGAGCATGCACAGCTGGGGTCTTGGGCTGGTGACTATCCTAGACCCCTCTTGTTCCTCGGCTTCCAGCTTCCTGGATGAGGAGGAGCCACTAGATCCTGTCTTTCCAGCACAAAGATTCCTGACTTTCATGTTTTAACTTTACTAAATAAATCCACTTGAAAGTACACACACGTACACACACACACACACACACACACACACACACACACACGAATTTCTATTCCCTTTCTCTAGAAAACCCTACCAAGGAACAAATTCTTATCTATAGGTTGAATTGGATCAAATATTTTAATCAGTGAAATAATAATACATCAATGGTAAACTGATTATCTGCTCTCTAGACACTATTCCTCACCCTCATGTAGGGTATCTGAATTAGTCTTTAAAACATCTTTGAATTAAAAATTATAATTATCTTCTTTCTACTGGTAAGGAAATCAGGGCTTAAATAAGTTAAGAAATGTGTTTGAGAAGAAATAGTTTTATGGTAGAACTGGAATTCAAATCCATAAAATCGAATTTCAGAGCCACTTGTTTAATAATTGTATCTGAACTCCTCAAAGGTTCTAATTTTTTTCTAGGAACTCAGTATGTAATAATCTGGGGTCAAAAGCCTTCAGAGAATCATTTCTGTTGAAGTAATACTAAAATGTTTCCAGAAACCCAGCAGTGTTGCATGGGGTGGTGTGCACAGCTCTGCCTCGTGGCCGATCACCTCAGGAAGGAGATTCACAGCTGAGATAAGTATAAGCCAACCTACACAGTACCTTCACTGAGGCATAAGGCTAGGACGTATGAGTTGTTGTTCTGACTCAATTAGTTAGTGGACAAGTCAAAGAACTAACATTTTCATGGTGGTAAGCAAACTGGAAGTTACGTTCCAAAAGAGCAAAAGACCAATACCAAACACTTGGGGACTCTGTTTTCAATAATTATTGTGTTGATCTGGGCATGGTGGCTCATGCCTGTAATCCCAGCACTCGAGAGGCTGAGCCAAGAGGATCACTGTGAGTTTGAGACTAGCCTGGACCACACAGTGAGTTCCAGGGCAGTCTCAACTACATAGTGAGACCTGGTCTCAAAAAAAAAATTAATGGTTATTATTATTATTGCATTACCTGGTGTGAGGTATTGTTTTAACATGGTGCAGAGTTATGGACCAGAACAACAAGTTTGAAGTAAACATGGAAACTAATAGGACATATTTAGTAATAGTAAATACACATTCACTTAAACATATAAAGTCAGCCTGCTGTGATGAAACAGGATTGTGTTCATATTTGGAAGTGATTGTTTGCGGTCACTACATACAGCAGGTATAATATCATACCTTTCAAAGCAGCAGGAAATTTACTTTCTCATTTCATGATTAAAATGCACTTCTGAAGGATTTTAAAGAGTTGTACATTGTGCTTAATACTATTTGTATATTAAAAATAATCTCCCTGTAAAATAATTTTCTTTTATGAGTTAAGATTCAAAGGAAATGACAGAGAACCACTCATGATTTATAGAAGATACCTTTTTACCATATTATTAAACCTCAAGGTTTGGTCCCTTCCAAGAGTCAATTTACAGTACATTGATCACGTCTAAGAATTACTATCTCTGACCTTAGGAACCAGAAAGAGGTGGTGAAATCTCATCCATTCTCTATATAGGTAACAAGTTTAGTTTTGAAAAAGGTTAGAGCCACAGCAGCAGAAAATAATACTGCATTTAAGAACATAACATTGCCTGAAGTTCACATTTAGCAAATTCCTTGTTGCTAGTTTAAAATGTTTCTAGGAGTCGATACATCTTTTTACAGCTTTCCTCAATTTTTCACGGATCACGATTTTTCTCATATGTCAAACCAAGACTCTAAAGGGAACTATGTCTCCCTAGGTTTGAAAAGCTTTAAAGAGGCTCAGTTTAATTTGATGAACTAGCAAAAGTAGTTACACCGATGGATATTCTAAGGTTCATTACACCACCCTAGCTAGAAATAGGATTGTTTTATGAGGTATAGCCTCTTCCATAGACTACTCTGTCTACTAACGCTTAGTGAGTCAGTTGGGCCAGATTTTATAGGTCCCTAAATGAAATAGTTTGTTTTATTTTCTTTCAACAGAGAAGAAGTGTGTGTATACACATACATCTTTATATATGATATGCCTACAAATAGCACTATATTATATACAGCAAACTGTCAAGTGGATTACAACAGCCAAAATCTGACATTATTACCATTGCGGTAATAGCTGAGATGTACTGAAATGTATGTAGATAGACTTTTTATTCATGATTAAATGGCAAGGAGGAAGCTACCATCAGGGAACTTTACCACTCTTAAACAAAGACAAGATAGTTTGCTCCTAAAATGACACCTGGAAAAGGAGAGGCTATATTTGGAGAGCTTCCATACCTTTCCTACAGATAAAATATTTTTGTTTCATTCATCCTGTGACACAGGCAACCTGGAGTCAGCATGTTATTTTCTACACTTTTACATTACAGGCCAGGGGTATCATGAAATTTGCATGAAATTTCGCTTGCATGAAATTTGCCTTGGGAATGTTTCCAAACTCAAAGGTGGTGAAGGGTAAAAGAATTCTGGCTTCACTAAGTACATAGCTAGCAATGTGGTGGACATGTTTTTCGGACACCCTGTCAGCCCTGGACATCAGCACTGCATGATTCCCCCTATATCTCTCTGATTATCGACAACTGCTTAGAGGAGAGAGATCATAGAAAGCATTTGGGGGAAAGATGTGGCTCCCTCACATTTACAGTGCTGTACCCACTTGCTACTGCTGATGCTCTTCGCCCAGAAGAATTCAATGTTATTTGTGAAGCCACATTACTTCCCTCGAAACTCAAAGTTCACATGCTGGAATTTTGTGCTTTTAAGATCACTTTCTGGGATTTAGTTTTTTTTTAAGAAAGAGAAGTGACACGTGATGTCTTTTGTACTGGTGACATATTTATGTTTCAGAAAAGTGTTATAAGACTTTAAGTTGATGATATAAGTGACAGAAGTATAATTTCCTTCCCCTGCTATGTTTTAATAGAACTGACCGCAATAATTTGATTTTTAAAAACAAGCTTTTGTGCAGTATAAGAGGAAAATATAAACAAAACATATAAGAACAAATGAGTTTTTTGCTTGTGATGTCTCATCCTGGGTCGCCAAGTGAATTTCAGAATCTTGCAGCAGGAAGATGACATTGATTACAAACTGGCACCAATGACATATTTGCATAATCATCCTTTCCTTGTAAATCACTGCCCCATTTCCTGGGAGACTTGGCCAAGTTACCAATTGGTTCCAGTTATGAACCAATCAGATAGGAACTGAAGGCACTTGGAGTGGAAACATATATATAATTATATTTATATAAAATAAATATATTTATTTATATATAATTATATGAACATATATATTATATCTGCAAAAGTTTGTATTTATACCTTAATATGGCAATGTATACACACACACACACACACATATACATTTATATTTATATTTATATATATATTTAATTGAAAATATTTTACTCTTAAGCAAAACTCTTTATTGTGTAATTCCCAAACTGGAAAATTTACTGGACAGATATCCTTAATTAACTAAATTGAATTGTAGTGAAGCTGATGAACATTTAGCCCTTTAAAATTTCAAACCCTCTCTAAGTAAAATTTTCGTCTTTGGAGAACAGCATTTACATCCTGATAGTTGCATTCTTATAGTTACTATTGGTGTTTCTGCAGTTATGCTTCATAATCTCAAAAACTTTTTCCTGGCAACCTTTTAAACGGAAAAAAAAAGTTGAAGTTAAAATATGATTCTTACTCATATTTAGGTCTTGAGTTGTTGAGATATCTTTCTAATGAACTTAACAGACAGACTTTATTGAAATGATTAAATAGAAGGGGATTCATGACAACTAATAGAATATTAATAAAATATTTCATTGGCTAAAAATCTACGATAATTGACTTCTACATTTCTTCCATTAGGCTTCTTTTCCCTTTGTCAGACTCATAATTTCAAAGAATGCAAAAAGATTTAATATGTCTGTGCACTAACAAAAACGAAGATCATGTAACCTGTCTTAATCTTTAGTCATTTTCTCTTGGATCTATGCAAAATTAAATAATAATGCACTATTAAATAATAAATGCACTATTTATTATGTGATTCAATTATGCGACATTCATGCTAGAGGCAAAGGTATTGAAGACCTTCTTTCCTGCTGACTTGAAAAGCTTCTAGATCAAATAACCTACCATTTAGTTTTAAAAACAGTGATTTTATGAGATTGTACTTGGAATATTTCTGTTTTATGAAGTGAATTTTAGTTCTCTAATACAACATAGTAATGTCTACATAAGATATTAACTTAAACATCCTTTACATTCAAAATAAAATAGAAAAAACCTATTAACATTCCCTTGGGGAAGTAAAATGGCAGATGAAGGGGTTATGAGAATAATGAGCATCACATATATTAAGGTGAGATTGCCCTTTTCATGGCCAATGAACTGAATACACTTGTGTACTATTTTGTAATTATGCAAATATTCTCCACATAGTATGATTTCTTAAAATGTGCATGTTCCATTGACTGATATAGCATAACCACAGGCATAATTTTCCTATATGAGCATTTTGTCGACATTTTTGCTATAAATTTTAATTTGTGTCCACATATTAGAGTCCAGTGTGTACAACCTCAATGAAGCAAACTTTAAAAAATATATTTAAACTTATCAAAAGTTTGATTTTTCGCATTTTCACCAGTTACATGGTAATAAAAGCATAAAATGCAGTAATCCTTATACCCATTCCTCAGATCAGTGAGACAACTTAGATTCCCCATTCATATTCTGGAACAGATGTGAAATGAATTTTTCATATCCATTTGTTCATTCAGCATTATAGAAGGTGGGACACATGCAGGCAATGCCAATGCAGGAAACCTGGGCTGGAGTGTACAATTTAATTCCCAAAATTAGAAGTAACGAGTGTTTGGCCTACCCCAGAGAAATGAATAAGAGACTCTAAAAAGTTTAGAATAAACATTCAGATCAGAGATTGATAGGTTGAGTATTTTCTCACTAGCTTTATGTTGATTTGGAGGGAAAATACTACTTTTTCATTGAAATAGTCAATTACTTAAATAAGAATGGACTTACACAGGTTACTATTCAAAGGACTTGACTGTATTCTGTATGTAACTCAATGTCAGAGTGGATTTTTGTGGATTAAAATAGGATAAAACCTCAAAGGTAGATACCTCAGCTATGTTCACAATGTAAAGAGCCTCAGGAGCTCCCAGACCTATCTCTGCAACCCTGCCTACTACCTAGGCAGAGCTGGCCAAGCTTCTATCAGCAGACCTCACTCCTCTCATCTTCCGGAGCAGAGGAAGAGGGAGAAAGCAATTGGAGGCATTCTCAGGAGCATAATGTTCTTGCTGAGGAAGTATTTCAGGTGGAGAGGGTTGCTTGCCTCCCTGAGGCCAAGCTAAGAGAAGAGGCGTAACAAAGGAATTGCAGGCTGCTGAAAATATCTAATAATGCTTTGTTATGCAGCAGCCTTCCTAATCTCTGCACTCTCCCAAACTGCAAAGAGAAAATGAGTTGGATTGAAATGGCAGGCTGGGAGAGTGGCTTTGCAGCAAAGCATGACAAAAGCTCGGCTTGGGAAGGGTGAGTGACCTGTCAACTGCTACAGATGACAGTGTTAATAGTAACCAGGATTGAGCCAACTTGTAGCATCACCAGGGGTGGGAGGGGTGCTGTTCACTGGGGTAGGGCCTGCCTGACGGTAATCACTAGCTGAAGGACAAGGAGCAGCAACAAAAGAAAACAGCAAGCCAGACAGAATCTATCCAGTCATTCAAGTGTGAGCTATGAGAACGACAACACAGAGAGCCAACAGTGCTCATCAGAGTACTGGCTTCTGCCCCTTCTCTCTAATCACTCCTCCTCTCCTAAGCAGTGAAGAAGCCAAGACCACAGATAGGGGAAGAGGACTGAGAGAAAAGAGCAGGGCTCCTTCATGTTTCCACACTCCTGGGCTGGGCCTAGGCCAGTAGGGAAGAGTGCAACACCGTGAGCGCTAACCCAGCGGGACTTTGACTAACTGAGCAAAGAGAACCTGCCCTTGACTAGAACATTATAGGATCTGTTTTATGTAATATTACTGGATGAGAATGTATTGAAAGTTAGTGGCTGCAGAAATAAATGAGTCATGTTTGAATCCCAACAAAGTTAATTGGTTCTGTAACAGTCTGTGGCCACTTAATATCCCTAAGCTGGAGTGATCTCATTTTAAAAAGTGAGATGTTAGTATCCCATATGTACACACTTATTCCAGAAATATCTACTGAGCCCTCTAACATGAGGCTGATATGCTTCTAGCAGAAGGCTAACACCTATGCTTAGAGATGGGCAGTTCTCGGTAGGACATAGCACTGCAGAGAGTCAGAGACCTTCAGCGAAGACATTCAGGGAATCAATACAAAGCAGAGGCACCCCCATCATTTACTTACAGCAGCCAACTACTTGACAGAAACTGTATCATGCATGTGGGGAAAAATGTACAAGTGCTTCAAGTACTTATAATCTAGAAGTGAAAATATAAGCACATAGTTATATTTTAATCACAGTGGACACAACTCAAGAGCTAAGTTGTCCTTCCACAGGCCATAAAAACTCAGTAGAGGAGGTTTCCTTAAACTTGGGTTGATAGATGAGAAAATTAAGTCAGAGTGTTAAAAAAAGCTATATAATTTCGAATTAAGATCTCCTTGGGTTGAAAGTTCATGGTATTTTGAATATGTCATTCATAATTCAAACTTCAAAAAGAAAAACAGTACATCATATGTGAAATTCATAGCCTAGAACTTAGTCAAAACCTGGAAAGGACATGATAAAGAATGTTGGTTTTACACATAGTGAGTTATGAACGAAGCTAAGAATATATAATAAAACAATTCCAAAGTCCTCTTCATGATACAATGATGAGCTGATAGTAGATATTCCTTCTTTGTTTACCTATAAAGAATCTCCTCTTACTTCACCACTAGTATCTTCAGTTGGAGATCAAGCCCCACCCCTTAGGTCCATAAATACATTCCCAAGAAAAGGCATATTCGTCTGTAACCATCCCTTCTCCCAGGGTGCACCAATCCAAAATCTTCATGGGAATAGCAAGAAAGTGATTTTTTTTTCCTGATTGGTTGCTTACATATGAAAATGATTTAAGCCTAGAATCCTGGTGGCTGTATTTTCCAATTTAAATGAGATATGCTTGAGAATAAGGGAATTAGAGAGAAAAGAGGATAGGTGGGGGGGCGGGGTGTGACAGAATGAATATCTGGCAGATACTGATCACTAAATCATTAGAAATAAAAAAATGTGTCCACATACATCAGACTATTTTTAAATATTTAAATCTTATTTCACAGGTAAATTGATATTCATACCTATGCACCTATGTATCCACACAAATGCACACACACACACACGCACACACAACTGCAGACTTTAAAATTGGTTAACAATAAGAAAAATGTGACATGAACAGCAGTAAAAATCATTGTAAGTTTTTTCAAAAACTTTAAAAATTCATAGAATGAAGAAGACGCTAGAATCTTGTAAGAACTGGGTTTTAAGCCATTTAGTGAAAGTTTTCTCTGAGCTTCAAGATTCATTAATCATTGGATCTAGTCATTATCGTTAAGTTACAATAAAATAGCATATGCCTGTGACTAAGAAATTTGTGTAAAGATAAAAGGATTACTTTTTCCTAGGCTAGCATATTTTAGCATTTTATGCAGGCCTGACACAAAGTAACTGATCATAAATACTTCCACTATGAATTCTAAAGATGGGTAGGTAGTGAAACAACTGCAAAAGGAAATTATTTAGTTGACTTTCCTATTTATAATTCCCATGTACTATTACAAAGATAATTAATTTATTCCTTTGCTTCTAGTATTTCGACTATTTTGCCTTGTGTATCCAGTGATTCAAGGCCTACCTAATCCAACCAACAATCCTCAGAAGGGTGTGCTAATTTAAATATAATTCAATAAACACTCACTGGACACTAGAGTAATCTTGTCCTTCTCCTCAGGGGACTCACAGTATTGCAGGGAACACAAAGAAAATGTAATTAAACTTCCTGTGAGCACCACAGCAAAGCAAGCACACCCACAACATGAGAGGAGAACAGAAGAGCACTGATTCTGTTTGGAGACTTAATCTTCATGGTGGACTTGACCGAGGAACTACAGAAGAATTTCTTTCCTCAGTGTCTTAGTCACTTTCCTTCTTGCTGAGACAGAATACCTACTGGACACTCACAATTTAAGGCAAAGAGGTTTATTTTGGCTCCCATTTTGGTTCACAGTTGGCTGATTTCAAGGAAAGAAAGCTGAAAGTTATGGTAGAAGCACCCAATGGAAGTCGGCTGTTTGCATCATGACATCCAAGAAGCAGAGAGAGCCAAGGAGGAAGCAGAAGGGAGATACAGTATCACTTCCGGGTCACACCAACCGTGACCTGCCACTTCCAGCCAGTTGCCGCCTCCTAACAGCAAGCCACCTCTTCTTACCCATCACTTTCCAGTGGTCCTACCTATGATCCTATCTATCCTACCTATGTTGAAGCTTGTCAGGCAGAATATGCTATCACTGATTTAATTACTCTTTTCACCTGGAGTAAATTAGACAAGGTGAAAGGAACTATTTCACACAGTTGCATTTGTCACTTAGCCAAAGAAGATAAAATAAACCTGCGCATAAACAGCAGGCACACTTCTGTAGTATGACGTGAACTGGGGATGCTTAGGAAACAAAGTGACTCCTTCACCTACACCAAAACCGGTATCAGAGAAGAACAACAAACAAAGGAAGTTGTGATGCAACTTTATGTACTGGAGGAGTGAGACAGCTGTGCAAAAAGAGATGATGTGGAAGCTAAAGACCGTGATCTAATAGATGAAGTCAAACGCACAGTTCTCCTAGCATCAGAATCCCAACTAAACCTTCAAAGAATACATGTCTCAAAGAATCAAAGAGATCTATTATCAAATGTCAGTTTTAGTCCCACATCTTGTAAAGAATGGAACAGATACGGCACAGTCTTCAGATGATATCTGTTAACCTAAATAGAGGCTTATTGACACCAGGTGACTTTAAATGACTATTATCTAAATTCTCAATGAAATCACGCAGCATGACATAGAGTGGACCCTTAAATTACAAACTCAAATGGTTCCTGGAGGCTGATTTTAACTAAGTCAATACAGCTGTGATCTGGATAGTTACTTGGGTATACACTATAGAAAACAGGATGTAGATGAGTCTTCCATTAATCTAATTAACCGAGGTTGTAACTTGCAGATCTACTATACATAGGGAGGTTATCACCAACTAGTTTAAAGCTGCAATCCCATAGCATCATCTAAACAGATTCTTTGTGTTCAAGAAATTTTTGTGTGTTTGATAACAAAAAGCTTATCTTCAGCCTCATTAGAAGGTTTGTATTAGCAGGCACTGCAACAATAAATACAATAATGAGTCAACACTGAGCTACACATTTTACAATTTATTATGAAATTTAGAATTCCCAGCTCAGAGGCTACATCCTTTAGGGAAATCAAACCGAAAATTCTCATAGATTTACTAGTATTCCACTTTTAAGAACTGAGAACTGACCCAAAATCTTTAGAACAAGCTAATACTTTTTAAAAGCAGACATCCTTCTACCAAAACGTCAAACCAATAATGCTATTTTATCTTTTTGCTGATATTAATAATCTTTATAATTTCTGGGGCCCGGGGATTTAGCTCAGTGGTCACCACCTGCCTCACAAGTACGATGTCCTAAGTTCAATCCTTGGTTCCGCAAAAACAAAAAACAAACAAACAAACAAAAAACCCTTTATTTTCTAAATACCTCTCTTAGTTCATGTAAATGCCTCTTTCTTTTATTTAATCTTTATTATGTTGTTAGGTTAAAGTATTCACCACAACACCATTGTTAGACTATTAGAAATAGGAGTGATAACCCTATTTCTGATGCTAGATAGGACATCTATCAATGGATCCACCACCATGATAAAAGCGTTGTGGTTCACCAGTTTCTTCCAAGAGCCCATGCCAAATCACAGCTGATGGTGATCTAACTTTCATATGCCTGGACAAATCACTAATGACTTTACGAGTATCCTCCTATCCACAAACTAATTCTATCACTCTCTACTAGGTCATGTTAATATATTGGGAGTTACCTACTTTGTAGGTTGATAGGCTACCTACTACATGTATGAAGCAGATGAAGTAGATAGAGCCCTCACCGGCAGCCACCCACCAGCCACTTGATGTTGAACTCATTGGCCTTCAGAACTATGCAAGAAATTTCGTCTGTTTAGCAATCACTTCAGTTACTCATTCTGATTTAGCAACCCAACTGAGTGAGACAAAATTTCTGTACAAAAGATTTTGATTCTAAAAATCACTCTGGCTAAACACTCCTACTGAAGCCAACATTCACCATTTAAACTCTCATAAGCTGAGGAATTACTGATTTATTATAGATGGTAATAGGTAGAGCAATGTCCCCAGTGATGAAAATAATACAATAGAAGGAACAAGATATTTATGAATACCTCTTACAAAATTGTTAACAATATCCCTTCTGCCCTGGTTGTAATAAATATCAGTCTTGATTCTTTGTCATAAATAGTGACAGACAATTTCATTGCTATAGATTTTTTGTTAGTCATGATTGTGTCTGTACCATGCTACTACTTTCTATTGTATCTTTATCAATGAAGCAGTTAAAGTCCTAAGGAGAAAGCATCATGTGTCTCTAAGGTGACTTTTGTGGTCTGTGGTAACCACAGAGTCCCCATTTGTAGAGCCAACCAACAACAGATGGGAAATATTGAGGAAGAAAATCGCATCAGCATTGAATGCGTAGACTTTTATTACTGCTGTCCCCCGAGCAACACAAGATGAAGCTAGCTACATGCCATTTACATTGTATTACGCGTATGTACAGAATGAGTTAGAGGATCTTCTTTTTATATGCAAATACCACATCATTTTACATAAGGCACTTGAATGTCCAAGGATTTGGGGAGAGGCTAAAAGAGGGCGCCCTGAAATCAGTTCGGTAATTTCCAGACACTGAGGGATGATTACATTTATTTTCTTGGTATGCTCTCTTGGTCTGGATTGGGCAAGTGGGGAAACTGGTTCTCAAGCAACTTACAGAGAGTGTTTATTATTATTTTTGTCATTTGTTCTATTCATTGTGTTATATCTAGAACATTAAATTTCTGTGCCGTGATTCACTCAGAAGATACGTAATTTTCATCATGCTCCAACAACAAAAACATCATGAAGATCTTAAAAATACAGTTGACTATGCAGATAATCGAACAATTTCTAAGTAGTGAAGGTCAGATCTATGTTCTTTTCCCTTAAGCAATCGGTCCCCTTCAAATAAGATTAGTACAAAGATGGGAATAAGTGGCTGGGTGTAAGGGACCATACATGATATAACAACTCTGACCCACAACTTCTGAAGCAATCAGCCCACAGTGAGGACAAAGCCTTCAGAGCTTTAATGGTTAACAAAGAGCCCACAGTTGCACGTGTTCTGTAGCTTCACCACCACTGAAATAATATGTAGAATATGTAATCAGCTGCCTGATTTTTGCCGTAACTTCCAAATTATAACTAACTAATGAGAGTTATTTGTACTCCTCAAACCAATAACATGCACTATTTCTATTACGCTATTCCCTGCTTCTTCCTGACATCAATCTGTAATCTAACGAACTTGAAGTCTTTCCCTTTTCTATCACACACCATTCTTCCAGCTTCTTCTGAGTTTCTGATGGCAACTAAGTCTCTTTAAATAAGTCTCTCTTGTTCATATTTTGGTGGTCTTAATTTATTTCCACATTAATAACGTCTTCATTTTGTCATGGAGAAGAAAATCTGATGGTTGTATAAATAACAGTTACGATAGTTCTCACAATTACATTTGATTAGAATGCCACAGTCTCACAATGGCTACTCTGTCCTCCCGAAATGAACTTTTTAGTGTGCCCTCTCCATTCTAAATTGCAATGCCCCTTGTGAATTTCTCCAGGAAATTTTGTATCTTCCCTCTGTGACTCCGTATTAGGACTGGTATTTCCCACAGAATGTACAATCATTTCTCTAAGTATCTTAAAACACCACTTTTCTCAATCATTTCTTTAATCTCTTCATATTCAATCCTCACATAATCATATTTCCATAATGATGCATTTTATTGAGCATCTTTATTTTGATACCACTGGTTTATTTAACACCTTATTGTACTCTTCAAATTCCCAAAGGCAAATAAATGATTTATTTAGTATCATTGTGATTCCTCACAAAAACAGAACAACAAAACCATGGCACAAGACTCTAAGGCAGGTTGTGCTCACAATACCATGATGAAATAAAAGAACCAAAAGACCCACTCAAAGCCTTAGTTATTCTCTTTGTATATGTTCCTTATGTTAAAGCCCTGACTTCCTTGAGGTTGTGAGATTTCACTGAACCAATAGTCCTCAAGGTATAGTCCCTGGAGCTGAATCTCTAATATCACCTGGACACTTGTTAGAAATGCCAGTTCTTGGACCCTGCAGAAACACTGCATCAGATACTCCACTGGTGCAGTGTGGCCCAGAAATTTGTGTTTAAAGATCATTCTGATGCATGCTGTAGTTTTGGAACCAATATTATAGATTCATATTACTTCTTTTGAGTATGATTTATAGACTAGCTGATTTGGCATCATCTTCCAACTTGTTCATAGTGCACAATCTCAAGTCCCAACCCTGCCAAACAAAAATCTGCATTTCAAATAAGAATATTCCTGGGTGATTTGTTTGCACATTTAAGTTTGAGAAACTAGTGTAGAAAATCTCAGTGTACAGAAACTACCAGAATTGACGCAGTAGCCAGGAAGAGGCTCTCGCTGATTTGTAGGAGGTGATCGTGCCATGTCTTATGGACAAGGAGTTCAATGACATCATGCTGACAGTTTGAAATCGATTTTTGTGTAAATATTTATACTATAAGTCAGAGCTTCTCAGTCCTGATCTTAGCTTTGTTATAACTGCACAAAAATCGAGATAGCTCAATTCATTAAATGTCACTCAAAGTAAGATACAGTATAGTTAGTTCATAAGGAAACTAAACTCACAGAAGAAGGTTTTGTCTACTTCCGGATGATCTACTAATTTATGGTAGTGTGAGTTTCCTTATTGAATTTATTTTTGACTTTTATTAGTATGTGTTTGCAGTGCATAATGATCCTATTCATCATACAGAGTTAATACAAATCTATAACACATCTTAATTCTTTCTATTTTCTCTCTCCCTCCCCTCCTTTTCACAACGTTTGAATTTACGTCATGTTTTCTTTTTGTTAAATGAAGAATTTACCAAGTCTCTTTGCATAGTCTCAGAAGGGTTACTAAGATAAACAAAATTCATATAGAAATGAAGACGTAATTCATTTGTAGGAAGATTGTAATACAAGGTCAAAAGATTATCCTATAATATTAATAGAATCATTGAATAATTGCAACAAAATATAAATGGCATTTTAGTAACTAGACCCAGTGACATTACACCAATCATATTACTATAAATATTACTAGTATTATGAATCATATTACGATCTATTTATCAGTTCTATAAAACTAACTGTTCTCCCTCCTTCACTACTGATCAGATGAAGGAACAATATTGTGACTTTGGCTTAGTTGTGTTGAGATTTAACCCTTTTAGGAAAAGTAAAATGAAACAAGCTTAAGCTGATTGTTATTTTCCTATTGTGAAATTTTCAATAGCATTGAATTCATGATGTATAAGTTACCTCTACAACCCTTATGCCATGCTTTAAAAGAATATTTTTAATGAGATATGTTCAATAACAGAACACTTTCAATAAAGAATACTTTCAAAAAAGAATACTTTCAAATAAGAATCTTCCTGGGTGATTTGTATGCACATTTAAGTTTGAGAAACTAGTGTAGAAAATCTCAGTGTCCAGAAACTACCAGAGTTGCCGCAGTAGCCAGGAAGAGGCTCTCGCTGACTTGTAGGAGGTGATCATGCCATGTCGGCATAGGAGTGTTGGTAAGATAGACAGAAAGAGATTTTTACTCACAGAACATGAAAAAGGCATCTATCAGAAAACAGAATATGAAGACCAAGTTTCCTAAGAAGTCTGGACTCAAAGACCCCAAAGTTTGTCCTGGGTTTCTCATATGAGGCCTCACAGTCCTTGAAGGAAGGTAAGGAGGGAGACAGTTGCTAGATGCTGGCAGGATTTACTGGTTTCAATGGTCCAGTCAGTGATTTATGCCTAACATTTCTTTGCACAGAAACAACCTGACATATTCCTTCAGGAGAAACAGTGATATCAATCACAGGAAATCTGTGACACAATTTAATAAAAGTAGGGTGTATTAGTATAAGTAAATATATTAAGTATTTCCTATTTTATTAAAATATTTAATATATTTTCCACTAGATATTTGTGCTACTTTGATACAGTAAAACTAGGATTATTTCTGGTTATTCACTCACTAATGTAGCCAATTGTGTTGCTACCTAAACTTTGTGATACAGGGAAAAGTCTATCGGAACAGCAAGTCATGACAAAAGAATGCTCTGGACTGGAAATAAAGCTTCTTAACTGTTTACATTGTGAGGTCAGCAGTGTAAATATTCTGCTTACAAATTATTCCAATGTGGTATAATTAATATGAGAAATTCTACAGATTCCTAAAGCAGGAGCAATGCATTACCATGAGGTAATTATTTCCTTGTCTATAATATGAAGCGAGCCCAAAAATACGAACTAAGTGTCCACTGAGTACACCCAGTTCAGGACTGAGGATGCCCGGCTAAGTGGTACAGCCACCGTGCGCCCAGCACGCGTAAGGACCCGCGTTCCATTGCTAGAACCTCCAACAACAAAAACAAAAAACAGTTTGCCACATTCGCATGGCTTTCCTTAATGATAATTGAGATACTTAAATATGAGATTTAACAATGATTAATTTCTCAGACAAGATCATAGTACTCAATATTTCTACTTTATAGGTTATCTCTTAATCTCTTCACTGCATAAAGATCACCTATTAGAAGAACAGAAAAATAACAAGGTTAAAGATAATGACATACGGCATTCAGTTGATTCTAACGTCAAAATTTTCAGTAAGGGATGGGGAAGAAAGAAAATAATCTGATTTATATTATGCTTTAAATGTATTGCAATTAATAGCAGTTTTACGTGTGGAATTCTTTTTAATTGTGGAGAGCCTTTTATATCAGAAAACAGTAAAAATCTATGGTAGAATGACAACATTTTTTGAAAGATGAGGATTGCTTTTCATTTTTCTTTGGACATGAGCTTTTTAGGCTTTCAAATTTTGAAAATTATAGAATATTCTATTTCACAGAAGATAAATTTAAGCTCAAAGTTTATAATCGTGTCTTAAAGCTGAAGCTCACCGTATTAGATTTTCAATTATTCTATAATTACATCAATTTAGCAACTTAAAACAAAACTCATTTATCTTATCATAGTTACAGTGGATCAAAAATCTGAAGGGCTCCTTTGGACATTCTATTTAGGATGTCTCAGGGCAGATATTAAGGTTGCAGTGGGTTGGCATTGTTTTCTGGAAATTCTAGGACATAAACCAATTCTTGCTCAATCATATGGTTGGAAGAATTTACCTGCTTATGATCATTGGACTAAGGTAGCAATTTCCTAGCTGCCCACCACCTGAAAATCCCTGTCAGCTTGTGGATGTTACATGCCTTTTCTCGGCTAATGGTCTAACCTCCATCTTCAAAGCCAGCGAAGACTGTCAGGATCTCTTTGAGCTTCTCCTAGCTCTTTTATTACATCCTTCTGATACTCTGGGAATGTCTGTAACTGCTTTCTCGGTCTACTTTTATAAACCTGCATAATTACACTGGGTCCCCCAGATAACACAGAACAGTTCCTGGAATAACCTTAATTATAACTGCAAACCATTTTTGCTATATATTGTAACATACACAGAAATAAAACCAGGGGATGAAGAATAGGGGACTCAAAGTTATATGACCATGTCTGCTGTTCACAATTGCTCACACACAAAAAAAGACAGGAAAATAAAGTGCTAAATCCAGAACAATATCTTTACAAAAAATGAATTCTGAAATGAAAGTTTGATAGGTTGGTATACAACAAAAAATATTATAAACTATCTAGACTATATAAAGAACTCAAAAAACCCAGACCCCCCCAAATGTAAAGACCCAATTAAAAATGGGCATCTGAAATGAACAGACATTCCTTAGACAAACAAGTAAAAGCAGCAAATAAATATATGAAAAAATGTTCAACTTCACTAGTCATTTGAAAGATGCAGATGAAAACAACAGTGAGACTCTACCTTATCCCAGAAAGAATGTCTGCTCTCAAGAAAACAATAACAAATGCTGGTGGGGTTGTGGGGAGAAAGGAACACTTCTCCACTGTGGGTGGGAGTGCAGACTGGTTCAACCACTATGGAAATCAATATGGAGATACCTCAAAGAGCTGGGACTAGAGGTTCCATTTGATGCAGCCATCCCTCTGCTGGGTATCCAAAAGAATCATACCACAGTGATATATATGCACCCATGTTTATAGCAGCACAATTTGTAATAGCTAAAACCTGGAAACAACCCAAATGCCCATCACCTGGAGACTGGATAAAGAAGATGTGGTTTTGCTATGACATGGAGTACTACTCAGCCATAATGAGAAACTAGACATTTATAGCTAAATGGATGCACATTGAGGCTATACTCTTAAGTGAAACAAATAGGATATACTTGAGTAAATACTGAATAGTTTCTCTGGTGTGAAAAACTAAAAGTATAAATAAGGTTCAAATGGCATAATTGGTAGTGTGAAATAGGAAGAAAATGGCTAAAGGGGAAGTGGGAAGGGGAGGGGAAAGGAAATAAAGGGAAAGAAAACATAAAAAAACAAGAAATGAAAACAAAGTCTTTGTAAATAGGGAAGGGTGAAGGTGGGTGAAGGGAGGGCTGCGGAATGGGGAAAAAGTAAGAACCAAGATACACCATGTAAAGGTACAAGATTCCAATGACGGATGTAACTGTATTGTTTGCTTTAAATGTACCAATTAACTTAATGGGAAAAATATTGCAAACTAATGATCTAGTGTATATTTTGTGGGAAACTAAACTCTTAGGGGAAAATATTGATATATTGGATACACTACATATAATACCTGTCTGCTAAAACAATAAAAAACTTCTAAATATTTCAGGGATAAATGGACGTTATTTTTCAATAATGTTTAGTACTGTCTGAGTTAATTTTTATCTTTAATTTCCCATTTAGGAGAAGGTTAGGCAGAATTAATTTATATATGTATTTTTTCTGTTTCTTTTTATCTTCCAATATTTAAAGCACACCACTACTGTCTCTTTTTAGAAGAAAATTAGGTGGGTGGAGTTTCCAGCTCACATTAAGGAATCAATCTGCTTTCATAATAGGCTTGCTTAATCCATCTGACAATAATTCCAAGGTAATAGTTCCCTGTGCATTTTACAATTTAGAAGCTACAAATATTGATCACTTTATGGAAAATAAACACTATCAGAGTTTAGTAGATGAAAAATGTAGTCCTCTCTCTCTGAAATTCACAGGTTTAAAAATCAAATACTGTCATAATGAGCTTGAAGTAAACACAGTTTAAATAATTTTCCTAAATAAATGTCCATCAAGCATTGGCCTTACAGCTGTTCCTATATACAAGTTACTTGAGTTTGTTTTAATCAATTTTATTTCTGGACTTCAGCTGAATTTTCCATATTCACACGATAGTAGAGTACATACATACCTGTAAAGTCATATGTCATTTAAACACATTCTGACAAATGCATTGTTAAGCAATTTTGTTGGGTGACTATCATGTACTATACTTATAGAAACCCAGATGGCACAGCCCATTATGTGCCTAATATATTATATATATTGTATAAAATTAAAATACAAGATAATAACCTTAATTTCATTTCCAAATCCCCTTTACCAAATTACAAAGTGCATGTGTGAGTGTGTCTGTGTGTGTGTGTGTGTGTGTGTGTATCCTATTTCTCTCAGAGTCATGATGAACAAAGCAGCATGAGATTAAATCAAGCACAAGTAACCTATAATGCAATTCAGAGTTGTGGTCAACATGAGAATGAGGCTGCTGAAGGTGCCAGCACAGCGTACTGCTTTACAGTAACTTTTGGTCAGAAGGAGAACAGTCTAAAACAATGATGAAAAGTACAGCACAGTAAACATATAAATTCATATCATACAGATCTATTATTACACAGGACTATGTACTGTCTATAATTGTGTTTTTCCATCTCTAAATTTAAAACACTGTTTTACTAATTTGGAGAGAGGAGAAAGAGCCATCTGGGAGAGCATACTTACTGTAGAGATCTTAAAAATAAACTGCCTTTAGGACCCAGGTATTTAGCTCAGTGGTGCTGTGCCTGCCTTGCAAGTACAAGGTCGTAAGTTCGATCCCCAGTACCGAAAAAAAAAAAAGAACCTACTTTTAAACATTGATAGGAAACACATACATGAGCTCTATACTCCATGAACTTATTCAACATTTTTATTTTATTTTATAGAATTATAGAAATAATATTTGAAAGTATATCATAAATCTTCTTTGACTTTTAATAGAGTTCTTATTTTGAAACCTTATGAAATTATACTATAAAAAATCAATTCTAATTACTATGTATAATGCAACACAGGCAAAAGTTAAAGGAATGAAATGTTAATGGTTAGTGATTATGTATTAAACTGCAAGTATTTTTATAACAGGAAGGTCTGAGATTTGGTGTTATTACTGGTGTTAACTCATTTTTATTGCGATTCACTGAGCAAATAGCTCAAGATCATAAAGTGGTTTTCCCGGAATAGTTCGTAGTACCCATCTCCACAATTTCATTCATTCTGGCTTTGATTGTTGAAAACACTCCCTGTTCAATATACTATGCTGGGCCTCAAAGGGTATATAGCAACAATTAAAGCACTGAACGCAACTCTAAGATGCAGCAATATAATTATCATATTCACATCTAATGTGTAATTGCCTTACCTTTTTTAACTGATCATAGTCTTTGTGAGGGGAGAGACAGTATCTCATTATCTCATCCCAGGCCTAACCCAGCATCTTGCAAGTAGTAAGTGTTCACTGAGTATTATCTTGAATTTGTTTAGTGAGTGTAAATTTAAATTTGACTGTGACAAATACCAGTGAGACAGGGCATAGACAATGTACTACAATAGCTCCATGCTCAATGGTAACAATTAAAGGCAGTTTTTTCTTCTCCTAGATATAAAATATTACCAGAAATCTAGTAACTGCTTTTCTCTAGCAAACCAAAAGAAGACCTTAATTCAAAATAGGGCAGATCTGGCTCTAATGAACATAGTCAGATTCCTGCCCTTTGAAAAAAATATATTATGTCCTAAAGTAGTTTGAATTAAAACCTACACATAAGATATGCAATTACTATCACAAACTTCATAATCAGGCCAAGTTTTTAAAATGACATTTCAATATGTAATTTGTAAATTTAAAATATAATCTTTAGAATTGTATTTCTTAGGCTAAAAAGAATGGCTTTCAGCTTATTGGTGATAGTATGAATCTTTATTTTTGAAACATGAATGTTTTAGTACGAAGCATACATACAAGCCTAACTGATTTATCAACTCCAGAACAAAGAAAATCTTTTAATTCCTTTCATAGCCACAGCCCTTATTTCCAGTACTAGTAATTTTCTATTTCATTTTAGGTCATTAAGATCCTAAGAAACTGGTTTTCAAAAACTGTCATCTAGCAAGTTAGAGAAGAAATGGGAAAATATGTTTTCAAATCTTTCACTTTTCATGTCAGACCAATTAGATAAAGATGGAAGTTTAGAATTTTGAGATCTCCACACCTGAAGTAAAAAAAATTTAAAAGAAAAAATGGCAATATCACTAAAATTGTTGTATATTGAATAAAATATATCTTTTACCAACCTCAGATTTCTAATATTAATAATACAACATAGATAAAAATAATGAGCTCGGTCAGACAAAAAGTAAAATGACAAAAATGTTTTATCTGTTGAAGATATTAACAAATGTATCCATATAACAATATTCACCTCGTGAAAACTTTTCATGAAAGAACTTTGTGGCAACAATTATACATAAAAGAAATCCATGATCTTCTAGAATATCATCTCTTAGCAAAAATATTATATTATTAAAATTAATAGATTTGCCTGTGATATTCACAAAATTCTTTAAAAATTAATATGAATGTAGGATGGTTGAAATCTCCTGGCTATGAAAACACCACTGTCCATTGTATTAAAAGGAAATAGCCTGTATTCCCAATTCTCTGCTGGCGGATTCTTTAATATAATATTCCTTTTTTTCCTCTATTGTGTGGTTGTTCTTTGTATGCCTTACTAAAATAGACTTTGAGACGGAGTAACAGATGGATTATCAATGCATCGGTCCTGTCTGAAGACAGATGTACACTGATGATTCAATACAGAGAAGTTCAAACCAGGCTTTCAAGTGAAATAAATCCAGACAACAGTAAAGCTGAAAGTATACCAAGTAAACTGAAAATTAAGTGTTTCTGCAATACATCAATTCCCAAATCCTCTATCTTATTTTCAAATAACAAAATTGTGTTCATGTCTATGATATGTGCTCTAGTCTTGAAGTGCTATTACCACTGTCTGAATAATAATGCCACTAGAGATTCAATCAAAAAATAAAATTTGCATTGATGCCTACGTGACATTTTCCTTGTGATGTAGTGTTGGCTGTATTACACAGTAATCCTCTGACAAATATTTAATGGAATAGCAGTAGATGCAAATGTGGGTGGCCTTAACTTATTTTTTTAAAATTTTTTGGCACCAGGGATTGAACTCAGGTCCTTGAGCTTAGGAGATAGGTGGAATCTCAGAGCTAAATCCCCACCCCAGCCCATGGCCTTAACTTTAAGTTGAAATGTCAGATACGGGAAACAAATCTGAGTACATTTGTTCAGATACTCTCTTAAAAATTAAAATGCTTATAAAATGATATAACATTTATTAGTGCAGATGTGAAGAATTAAAGAACTCTTGATGAACTAATGGTAACTTTATTGTGCCTTGCTTTTGGTTGTGCTCGCTGCTGTCAGTAAAAGTTTTGCACGAGGCATACATTTCTGTAAGGTTCTGAGCCACTAGGCAAATGAAAAACAAATTAAGAAAAACTTTAAAGTGGAATATTTCTCAGATGAGAGACGGAATCGCAGAGCAGAGAATCTGGCAGGAATTGCAAAACAGAGAATCATGCTACTACATATATTATTTTAAAAGTATCATTACAAAGTTTAATTTGTTGTCTAAAATGTT
Organism: Fukomys damarensis; assembly: GCF_012274545.1. Lineage (NCBI taxonomy): Eukaryota > Metazoa > Chordata > Mammalia > Rodentia > Bathyergidae > Fukomys > Fukomys damarensis. Next base: position 27,089,760 of record NW_022900918.1, on the reverse strand, counting down.
TATTATGCATCTACTGATACAAGACCTGTGTTTTACATCATTATTCATCTATAGATAGGCTTCTGTGAAAAAAAATTTAAGGAAATCTTTTTAAACTATATACAAAAATCTGCAGAGCACCAATTACCTATTCCTTTTTCTCAGGGTTGATGAAGTTTGGGAGATGAGTGGAGGCATTGCATTTAAAGTAAGACTGTTATAAACTTACTTCAGGCCAATGCTAAATCCTTAATGGGCAAGATGAAAATATACTCCAAACAAATCAATGTTAAATTTTGGGAATGTACATAATGACAACATCTAAACTTGAAGACTTCTGTAATTTATTAAAAGTAGGAAAATATTATTCTATAACAAAGCTCACATCTTGCTATAGTTAAAAAAAAAAAACTCAAGACCAGTTTTGTATCTCTAGAATGCCTTTAGAAAACACTGAATCCTTAACTCTGTATGTAATAAGCGTTGTGCTCCCCAGCAGTAAGCAAAGGCTGGATCAGAACATACTCCAGTAATCCCTGTAGGCCTCTTTGCAGAGTGTCACTCTTGCATCCCTCTGAATTCAGCTTTTCCAATTGCTGAAATACTGACATATGTTCTTGGAGACCCTGTGGGATACAGTTGCAAAATGTTGCCTGTGCACTTCTCTGAATTTCAATTTTAGTTTCTTCTGAAATACAGTATAGCTGGTCATTCAAGTTCCAAATGTATATACGCTTAATGAAATATTTCTCCGTTTCTTCTGTAAATATTCCATTTCTTCTCTAATCCCAAGCAGGCTCCTTTCTATTCTCTGGAACATATGGAGGATAATTACGATCAGTTTTTGTGCATCCTTGTCTACCAATTCCAGCATCGTTTACAGCATTTCTTTTTCTTGGATGCATGCTCATGATTGAATGCTGGGCTGTCTGTTCCTGGGTTTTGATGTCTTTGCAAGGGATGATAAGCTTTTTTCTGACATGCAGTTAAGCTATTTGAAGTCAAATGGATGCTCTCAAAGCCTGCTCTTCAGTTTCATTGAAACATTGATACCTTTAGTCTAGAGCTACTGTAACACATTGGCAAGCTACATTCCCCTTAAGTCTATTCAGCAATCCAAGTATTTTAAGCTTTCCATTCTCGATCCTGGGACTAGAAACCATTTCTAGTCCTGTGGAAATTGTTCTTTTACTTTCTTAGCACTCTCTCCCCATTTGGGGGAGTTACTTCTCATATAGGTGCAAATCAGTACTGAGCCAGAGACCTGAGGTGCTGAGAACTCTAGAGATCTAAGAACTCTAAAGATATACCATTCTCTATCTTCAGAGTTCTCCCTCCCTACATAATTTTTTCCTCTCTGGAATTATATTCCATGAATTTTCACTATCTTGGCCTCAATGAACTCTGGTTTTGGCACCTTAGCTCCTCAGGACTATGGTCTATTGATGTTTCCTCTTTTCTGCCATGACCTGGAAACTGCAGGCAACAAAATGACGTACTTGTAGGTCTTACCTTGATTCTTTGATTTTTCTCTGCTGTACCTGTTTTCTCAATATATGAAAAATATTATTTTATTTAAATATAATCGTCCAAAATTTCTAGTTGCATAAGATGCAAAGATAAGTCTGGCTCCTTGACAGGAAAGATAAGAACCTAAATGTTATAAAAATCTGAATTTGAGGTATATTAGTCAACAAACTAAGGAAATTTCTATATGCTTTCACTCCTAGCAACACAACTTTTTCTTTTAAACTTGAAAGGAAAAGTAAGACTCAGGTAATGGATTTTTGACCTTAGGAAAATATTTCCATGAGTTCTCAAGGTCTTACAGTTCTTACACTTGGGTTCCTGGTGAGAAAAGAAATTGAAGGACCATCAAAACCCATCTCTCTGGAAGGATGAATTATGTACTGGACTTTCCAGAGGGGAAGGAAGAATCGCTGGTGGGTGCTCTCAAAAGAAGGACATATAACCCTCCTTTATAACTGAAACAAAGCGACTGAAATTGTCTTCTTCAGTTTCTCTCTTAACAGAAGTAAATCTTGCCATAAATTGTCAAACATATTTTCTTCCATTTCGAGAGACTTAGTGGGGTTAGTAACAGCTTCTCTGTGCTCACAACTTTAAAAGACTAAGGACTCCTTTAATCCATAATCATAAATTTCATTTCTAGTGTCTTTAAAATTTGTCTTCACTTCCAGTCTCTATCAGTATAGTATAATAACAGTATTGTACCATCATTGTCTACACACTAGAAACATTTTGGAAAGAAGCACTTCTAACTCCAATAAAAAAGAGGCAAGATCTACAAATGAATAAACAAATTCATATATATATATATATATATAT
>NW_022900918.1:27077897-27086550 GCF_012274545.1 Fukomys damarensis | reverse complement strand
TACAAATGAATAAACAAATACATATATATATATATATATATATATTTAATAAAAACAGGTAAATGTTTACTGGGCAAAAAAGAGGATGAAGTAGAAGGGGCTTTCAATTTCTCTATTACCTTTCATCAAGCTACAGGTGGTAGGAGTAACAATTATTTTTTATTATCTTAACATTTTATTTAAATAATTTGCTATATACATGATTTTTAGACATGTATATGTAGTATAACAAGAAATGTAAAAGCTGCCTTTGTACCTTTGCGTCTGTGTATGTTAAACAAGGTGATCTATGCAGAGCATCTGCTTTTGGTGTTATCATCCAAAACAGAAATGGAAAAAACAAACAGAAAGGCAAGATAGATCATTTTACTTGTCAGAAATCCACCAATGATTCATTAGCTACAATTCTATAATCTGAGTGCCAGTCCTTTATCTTCAGTGTTTTGCTAAGTGAGCAGAATCCTCTTTCTCCCAAAGCAGTCCTCTTAATACCACAAAGCAAGAATATTTACCCTACTCCTTAGCGGGCCAGCATCTTATTGTGCACCTGCTGTGCTCTAGTTCATCCCCCAAATCCTCCCCACAGTCCACTCTATCATACATCGCTAGCTGACAAATGTTTGGGACTAGGAAAACTTTTCCTACTCTCTCTCAACTTATTCACTCTCATAATCAAGCTAGATTTGGTTATTAGCCTGGCTAGTTCTCTACCAAAATCTGGCTCCATAAAGTTTAAAAAACATAAGAAACTTAGAATTCAGCTGCCCTTTTCTTCTCATAGAGTAGGGCATTGAGTCTGGGACAGATTAAGTGGTCATCTTCAGGAAGGCCAAGAGTATAACAGTCCAGATGGAATTTACACTTAATTCTTCAACTCCTAGGGCTAAGCATCCCTCCATGACCAGCTGTTTCAAATTGTGACATACGTTTATATGACCAAGGATTTTCTTTAGCTCTGCTTTTCCAAACTTAAAAAAGAAAACATCATTTTAAAAAAACTAATAGGGAAAGGGGAATAAAGGAAAAGGAAAAAAAATATGAGAAAATGTAAAAATGGAATTAAAGTGTTTAAAGGTGGGGAGGGGAGGGGAAGGTGAAGGGAGGGCGGGGACAAGGGGAAAAATGAGAACCAAGACCCAGCATGTAAAGGTAGGTACAAGATCCCAGCAATGAATGTAACTGTACTGTCTACCTAGAATGTACCAATAAATTCAATTTAAAATTAAAATAAATAAATAAATAATGAAAAACTAATATTTTACATACAAAATTAAAATGCCCTGCTTCTCTGAATAAATGGTAGATTCTGTGATGATGTCTGAATTCCCAAATGGCTACCATCTGCTACAACTGAGGAGACCATGAACTTCTTAGTCTCCATCATTCTCTGTAGTCATCCCGTATGAAAGCTGAATTTGAACTGCCATTTCTTAACTTACACCACGTTTACATCACTCACTGATGTGACTGGTCTGTCTCATTGTCATTTGTGTCAGATGTTTGTAATGCACACTACACGGGTGCTTTCTGACATGCAGAGTTAATGTTCAAACTCAGAACACTAAAAACAAAACGGTTCCATTCTCGGTCTTCTTCACACTAACTGGTGTTTCCACCTCTCCATATCTCATGCCCAATCCCGTGGAGTCATCATTGACTCACTTTTCACCCACACCCACATCCCATCTGTCGGAAAATCTTCACTTGTGTCTTTCAAATATATCCAAACTCCTAGCTCTTTACCACTTCCACCAGTGGTGGTCTAGTCTAAGACTGCAGGAGGTCAATAACTTTCTAGTTGGCAATCCTGCTTCCTCTTTAGCCCCGGTACAGACAAGTTGTGCGGCAACAACACCGTGCAGAACCCAGTAGCCACCATTTTACTCCGAGTTGAAGCTATCGAATTTACAAGCAACCCCATGCCCGCTTGTCTTAGTTTACCCTCCCTGTGCCATCAGCAGCTCACTGACTTCATGTCCCACTTCTCATTGTCTGGATTATGTTTTTTTTTTTTAGTTCACCAAGACTCTGTTTGTTTGTGGTTTTTAGGTCATGTTATATACAGCACTAAGTATATGTGTTCGCCATAAAATATGCAAAACAAATGGTTAAATGAATAGATGCAACAATTAATATATGAAGAATATACTAACTTTTTTGGCTGCAGGACAACTGGTAATCTGCAAAGGAGCAGGAAGTTAACTACTGCAAGATAAGAGAGAACAGCAATGTGTTGAGAGCTGAATTTAAAACAGGACTAAAATTTCACAAAATAGGAATGAAGTCAAGGAAGTTGGTGTACTCAGGTGAGCAATCATAAAGAGATAGTTGAATCTAAATTAAATAATGAGATCTTCAGAAAGAATTTACTGTGAAAGATGGTGGAGTTAATGAGTGAGAGATCCTGGAGTAATCCAATAATTACTTCATTAAGGCTACTAGAGATAGAAAGGAGGTGGTAGAAAGACAGAACTGAATCAAAATTAAAAGTGAGGATTTCAGTTCTTGCTCCGGATGACAAGATTTATGAACAGCCCAGCCTATAGGAATCTGAAGTGAGTAGAAGATGAACAAAGAACTCAGCTTCTCATGTTGATCATCTGGGTGAGTATTAAAATCAAGGAAGAAAATTCATTTTGGAAAAGAGAACAAACAAGCAAGATAGCCTTCAAAGGGGACAAATAGGGAGGATGGAAGAACAATAAAAATGAGGAAACCTTTTCTAATACTTGTTTCTTTCTTTCCTTTCTCCTCCCCCTCCCACTTCCCCTGTCTGTTTAAATCTTTCCTTCCTATTGCACATTATCAATTATACATTTTAATCCTTATTTACACCTTTAGTTTCTCACTCTAGGGAAACTGCTTGGCATTTACACGTGTCCTATTTATTTCACATAAGATTATGGCCTTAATGTGCATCAGTCTTGCTATAAATATTTCTAGTTTCTCATTCTTTATGGCTGAATAATACTCCATTTTATAAAACAATATTTTTTAAATCTTCTTTATCCAGTTTCCAGTTGATGGGCAAATGGTCTGTTTCCAAGCTTTAACTATTACAAATTGTGCTACTCTAAGCATGGGTGAGCAAATATTGCCATGGTATGATTCTTTCAATTCTTTTGGGAATTTACCTAGCAGAGGAATTGATGGATCAAATGGGACCTCTAATCCTAGTTTATGGGTGTGGAGGGATTGAAAAAAGGCTAAGGGAATGGGGAAAAAGCAAGAACCAAGATATACCATGTAAAGCTACAAGATCCCAATGATGAATGTAACTGTATTGCATACCTAAAATGGACCCATAAAATTAATGTGAAAAAAGTGAAAAAAATGAGGGAACCATGTAATATAATCTGAAGTCATGCACATACCTCAAAGGGACTTAATGGTTGGTAAGCAGCAATGCAAAGCAAAGAAAGGTATTTTCTTTCCAGGTTGGAGGGAAGAAAGGAATGTATGATAAACATGAGCATCTACAGCGAAACACTGTCCATAAGTTTTCTACTATGGACTCAAATAAAGTTTTCTTTTTTTTTTTCTGGAAATTACCATTTTTATTTTCTTTTCTTCATTGAGTTTATTGGGACATTTTAGGTATACAGTACATTTACATTCATTATAGGTATCTTGTATCTTTACAGGACTGGTCATGGTTCTCATTTTTTCCCCTTGTCCCTACCCTCCCTTCACCCCCTCCTCCCCTCCCCATTTTCAAACATTTTATTTCCATTTTTTCATTTTCTCATATTTTTTCTTTTCCCTTTATTACCTTTCCCCTATCTTTCCCACTTTCCCTAAACCTTTAGGCCTTTTCTTCCCATTTCACAATGCCAATTATCTCGTTAGGATCTTATGTACTATTATAATTTATTCACACCAGAGAAACTATATGGTATTTACACATGTGTGACTTATTATTTTGCTTAGGAGTATATCCTCAATATGTATCCATTTTCCTATGAATGAATCTAATTTCTTATTCTTTATGGCTAAGTAGTATTCCATTTTATAGAAAAAACACATCTTCTAAGTTTTCTTAGACTATTTAAAATGTAGCAAGTTGATAAAGCTCTATTCTTAATTTTTTTTAATTTTTAGTACATGTTTGCAGTAACATGATTACATTTATTACAATGAGTTGTTACATAAAACTAAATTTTGCTTCATGACGTAAAATAGGTTCTTCAATAAATACTGAAATTTTATTTTTAATCCTTGAAAATAATATATTTATATATTGAAATCAATCCACAAAACATTCAGAGGAACTTAAATTTCAAATGGAATAAGTTCTCTTCAAATAGGTTAAACATATGCAGATATGTAAATACACACACTAATGTCATTAATAATTTATAGATTTTAAGAACACCAGACTATTTGAATAGGTAATGCTCACAAAAATCCTACCTCAATCTGTTTATTTCTTAAAGAAATAACTCAAATTTAGGACATTTAGTCCAATCTCCATTATTAGTCACTTCTTTTCTTACTTCCTTGCCAATTCAATACTACTTTGTGTCTTATAGACAGTGTTCTTTAACATTTCAGGCTATGACATTTGCACAAGTATTACTCATATGCCTGAAATGCTCTTCCCCCAATTTCTTCATGGCCTTTTCTGTGACTGCAATCTCAGTTTAAACATGATCTCATCAGGCACGATTCTTCTACCCGCCACCCAAACACATAGCTTCCCACTTATTCAGTAATATGTGCTTTTTAAAACTTTCACAATATCTTGTTTCATATCTGTATTTACTTATCACCACACACTTAAGAATTATCAGCATCATTTAATTGAACAGTGTCTGTATGTACTCAATTCTCTCTGATACTTGAGCAATTAAGGAATAGCTTAGGGATGTTAGTCTGATACTGTGAAAAGTGGGTTATTGCTCCATTACCCTGTTGCTGAGTTAAGTTTGTTATCAAAATAATCTTTGTATATAAGCTGCTTGCAGGATGAAGAGGAAGAAAAATTGTGGTGAATGCTTCAAGCTTTTTAAAGAAAGCTGTATAAATCTTAGTTATGTTATACTATTCTATAAGTAGAAAGTGGCAAGTGTAGAGGACCCAGGACTTAATACGAAATGATCTGATTTCTTAGTGGAAGGTATGTCAACAAAATTTATTATCAGACTTAGTTGTTAAGTTAAATAGCAAATTCTTTGCTGGCTACAAGGTCAGATCACATGTAACATCATAATCATATTGTGAACTGTGTTTTGATAAAGTCAATGTTAAAACTTACCAAAAGAAGGCATTGAAAAGTTTCAGTTTTTTGACTGTATTCATTTGAACACTGGGTGTAAGGTGAGTTCTAAAAATAGCTACAAATATGATTTGTATATTTCACTAAAAATTAAACATACAGTTGTGCATGGTGTGTTTGTATATATATTTTAAATTTATTCATGTTCTACGCAGTATATTTCAAGTAACTTCAAAAATTAATAAATAATCAGCATGAGAAAAAAAGAATAATTTAGAATCAGATATTTTATAAATAGACTAACAAAGCTAGTATTTAGCCATACCAACAAAACTGTAAAGACTATAATCATTATTTATATTTACATTTCAAAAGCCAAGCCCTTGTGAATTACATACTCTCCCTATACAAAGACATTTTTATTTAAATTTTATTTTGTATTACCATTCTACCATTCAAAACAAAATTTAGGGCAGATCCATAAGTTTCTTCACTATTTCATCTATCTAATCTGAGATAATCTCAAAGTCTTTTCATTCCCACACTTTTCCTTCTTTTATACTCCTTTTAATTCATTTGTACTGTCTGTTAGACATGTATACCTACATGTCATGTGTATATATGTAAATATATAATGTGTACATGTTTGTAACATGTGTATAAACATATGTATGCAGGCCTTTAAAACTATATTTAGATTCTTATATTTATATACCATACTTATATTTAAGATGCTGTGATAATGAAGCTTGATTATATCGACTTGATTGGCTTTGGAGCTACCAGGGCATTTAAGGAGCATACTTCTGGGTGTGTCTGGGTTGGTGGGGGAGACATAACCTTGGGACTATAGCTAGTCCCTTATCCCCTCCTCTCTAGCATTGTTTCCCTTCTGTGCTTCTCAGACGCCATAAACTAAACATCTTTGCTCCACCATGCCCCGCCATCACGATATCTCTGTCCTAGGGCAGGCCAATCATAGATCAAACCCCTTCCCAACACGAGTCAAATTAAATCTATCTTCCTTTAAATTGGGGTGTTGGGTACTGTGGCTCAGAGATTAGAAAACTAATATGGAATCTTAGAATTAGAGAAGTGAAATCTTCATTGACTCTATCTGTGTATGTGGTTTAGAAGCTTTTGGAAAGCTTTGCAGAAAGAGTTTGGAAAAGTTCATAGAATTAGGCTAGACAAGCCTGAGATTGCTATATACAGAGGCTGTTAGTTGATTCTAGTAAAAGGATAGAACACCAGACGCTGATAGGGATGCAGACTAAAGGTCAGGCTAAGGAGGACATTATTGGCAATTAGACTAGGGGTCATACATGTCACACTCTGGCAAAATGGAGGGGGGGACGAGGTCCACATTTTGCCCATGTCCTGCAACTTTATTGAAAAGGGAGATTAAAAGTGGTAACTAACTGATCTGGAGAAGGACATGTCAAGACATTCCAATGATCAGTGTGTGTCATGAGTATTATGGTTGCTTTTAGCAAGATTTATGGTGAAATTAAGGGCAAAAGGGCAAGTCGAAAATGGAAAAACTTAAATTTTGGCCCAGATGGAAGCATGGTAAACTTGGGGCCAAAGCAGGTATGGCAGCTGAAAACATTAGCCCCATTCAAAAGGAACTAAGTGTCTTGTACAGGCACAAGTGAAGATGACTTCAGGGCATCTCAAGAATCAACAAGACTCCTCTCACTGTAGGATCAATGGTCCAAAAGTGCAAACTTTCATCTGAGAAGAGAACCATTGGGTCAGTGCTCAAAGTGAGCCACCAAACAAATTACTTCCCAGGATTTATTTCATCGTATTGAGGCACCCAGGCACTCAAAGACACTGTCGCCAAGGTCCAAGAATACCTGGCTATTGCTTCGACTAGCAACAGGTGTTGGCATAGTCCACAATTGAGATTTTAAAGGTATGCAGAGTGAAAGAGGGAGTCATGGATGCTTCTACCCAAATTTCAAAGGAAGGCCTAGAAAGTGAGGTAGTGTGCTGTTGAAAAGGTGATGTTTGAAGTTGCTGGAGTGAGGCCAAAGCTGCAGAGGAGGTCTAAAGAAGTTGAAATGTCTGCCAAGGATAGCTGTAGATTGTGATCAGAGCCAGCCCAAGAAAGAAATCTGTGAGCTATACCAACACGGTACAGGGGTGGGGCTGCCCTCTAGAACTGACATTTCATCACCATAATCTCCAGATGCCAGATACAGAGCTACAGAATTTTATGTTTGCCCTAGTGGGTTTTAGTCTTGCTTTAGCCTGATTCTTCTTTATCCCTCTATTCTTCACTTTTACAACGGGAATACATACCCTATGCCATTATACCTTGAAATCAGGTAACCTGTTTTTTGTTTGTTTGTTTGTTTGTTTTTACAGACATTTATAGCTAAGACTTTTACCAGAGTATCAAATAAGACTTTGACTTAGACTTTTGAAAAAATACTGTATCTGTTGAGACTTCGGGAGGGATTTGGAAATTATGTGTGGGACAGTTATATCACATTAGGCAGAATTATGAACATGATTGTGATTAGTTTGGAAGCCACTCATGAGATTGGTGGAGCTCATTTGGGGTGTATCTGGGTAAGTCATGGAAGCATGATTTCATATACTATTTCAGATCCCTGGGTTCTTCTTCTCTGGCACTGTTTCTTTTATCCGTTTCCTAGTGGCCAAGAACTAATCATCTTTGCTCCATCATCCACTTTTATTGTGATGGTTCTGCCTTGGAACCAGGTAGACAATAGATGCAATCCCCTGAATCATAAGCCAAATTACATCTCTCTATCTTTAATGTGTGGGTGATGTGTATAGAGCCTCAGCAATAGAAATATGATGCTCACTTTATATGAAATATTTCATGCTATGTGCCATCATAAGAAAAATATGGTTTTACTCAATATTATACTGAAGAAATAAATTCCTATGGTTGTTTACTATTGTCTTTCATTTGCTTTGATTCACATAGATCATATATTTTTGGTAGCTATTTCATCCAGAATCACAATGATAGATTTTCAAGATTTTTGCTATTATGAAGAATACTTTAATCAGTATCATTTTATAAATGTCTGAATTTATATAGAGAAATATTGCTCTTGGTTAGATAACAAAAATTTCTAGGTTTGAAAGTACATAAATATTATAATTTTGACAGTTTAATAGTAAACTATTTTCAAAAGCAGTTTTATAATTTTACTCTCTTAACCAATACATCAAGACACTATAAATGCACATCTCCTTCAAAACTTATATTCCAGACTATACTATTGATGTAATGTGTTAAAAAAGGCATCGTAGCTGTCTGCGATCACCGGCGGCCTGCGCGGGAGCTCCCGGCCTGCGCGTGAGCTCCCGGCCTGCGCGACAACAGACCCAGGAAGGACCCAAGGACCCCAGAGGGGGTTTTTTTCAGCTGCCTGACTACCTGCCTGT
>NW_022900918.1:27056003-27072251 GCF_012274545.1 Fukomys damarensis | reverse complement strand
AAAAAAAAAAAAAAAAAAAAAAAAAAAAAAGGCATCGTACTGCTATATTGCTTAGAATTCACTATCAACAATTATATAGAATATAATTATGTGGTTATTAATCATGTGTTTTCATTGCTCTAAAATACCTATTTAGGTTTCTTGGTAGTCTTCTAATGAATTGCTGTCACTATCTATCCATTTTTTAAAGTTTCTTTTATATTCTACAATCCTTTTAAAAAAAAAAAAAAAAAAAAAAAAAAAAAAAAAAGGCATCGTACTGCTATATTGCTTAGAATTCACTATCAACAATATTATAGAATATAATTATGTGGTTATTAATCATGTGTTTTCATTGCTCTAAAATACCTATTTAGGTTTCTTGGTAGTCTTCTAATGAATTGCTGTCACTATCTATCCATTTTTTAAAGTTTCTTTTATATTCTTGACAATCCTTTGCTCATTGTGTACAATTATCTTAACCCAGTTTGTAATCTATTTCCTTGCCTAATTTATGGTATCTCTTTAGGAATTCTCATATTATAACATAATTAAATACAATGTTCCCTGTGATAGCTAATCCTTATTATGAATTAAGTACATTATGATTTCCATGGATAGATGACTTTAATTTTCCCCAATATTTTATGAAGTCATAGTTTGATATAATTTTTAGAATTTATGGGATATTAATAGGTAAGTCATGAGGCATTATGAAGTATAGATAAAATTTCTTCTACGTATATTCTTATCATCTAGGTTCATACCTTCCATATCACACTAATATGGCAGGACAATCTTATTATATAATGAGGTTCCACATAAGCATGGATACCTTTCTCATCAATTTGACTGTCTCTATACCTATGTTACACTTAATAATCAAAACTTCATAGTGAGTCTTATCTGATAGCGAATATTACTACACTATTCTTTGGAAAGTCATATATTTTGTACTGTTTATACTGCATAAATTTCATAATCAAATTATTGAGTTCTATAAAGAATCATTTTGCTATTTTCACTGAAATAATGCTGATTAATTTAGTGTAAATCAATACTTCACATTATTGTCCTCTTGAACAGAACAGGAGATACCTAAATTAGTCTTTATAGTTAACTTTTATAGTATTCTGCCTGTTTTACACTTTAGAATTTTTCATAGCAACCTGATATTCCCTTATACAATTTTGGGGGGGTATCAGGGATAGAATTTGTGTCCTTCTGCTTGTGCAGCAGGTGGTTGAACCACTGAGCTAAATCCCAGCACTCTTACACAATTTTTACCTGAACCATTATAATTATACATATTTTTGGTGTTATCATGTGATGTTTGACACATTTACATATTGAATAAGGTTCAAATCAAGGTAAACATCCAACTATTCAAACAATTATCACTTAAAACATGCAAAGTCTTTTCTTCTAGATTCTTACCTGTGACTTTGGGGGTCTTAAAACTGTTACACATTCCAATATCCTAGAACACCCATTATGTTTTCTTTCAGTAGTTTCACCGTTTTGGGTCTTATATCTCTTTAATATACTTAGAATAGTTTTGTTTTGTTTTGTTTTTTTCCTAAGTGGTGAGAGAAAGATATTTCATTCTTCTACTCAGCAAAATTTACTAAAGAAACTTTTCTTTTCCATGTGCATGTCAAAGATGTGTTTGTTCTAGATACATGAGTCTACATAGTCTGTATTCTACATTCCATTGGTCCATTGAATATTTTAATGCCAATAGTCTGCTCTATGTACTTTTATAGCTTTATAGAATATTTTGAAATCAGGTAGAGTAATACCTCCAGCTTTTTTCTCTTTGTTCAATTTTCTTTGCCAAGTCAGGGTACTTTTTTTTTTTTTGTGATGCTATAAACACCTTAGGATTGCTTTTCTAATTGTGTGAAGAATGTTACATTTTTTATAGAGTTTATAGTCAATATGTATATGGCATTGAGCAGAATAGATATTTTAACAAGACTGATTCATCAAATCCATGGAGACATAATGCCTAACAAATTGTTGGTGTGTATGTTTCTGTGTAGGGGGGGAGTCCTGTTTAATTTGTTTAATCAATCTTTCATACTTTTCATTGTAGAGTATTCCACTTTTTGATAACTTTATCCCTACACCTTTTTTGGTAGCTATTGGAAGTGGGATATTTTCTTGAACTCTATTACATAACATTTGCTTTTGTTTACAAGAGCACTATAGTGTTTGTACATTAATATTTTATCCTTCAACTTTCCTGAATTTGTCCATTACAATATTTTATAGTAGAGTCTTTGAGGTTTTAATACATAATATCATGTCATCTGAAAACAGTGCCAATGTAACTTTCACCTTTTAAATTTAGATGCCTTTTCTTTCTCTTGTCTAATTTCTCTGGCTATGTTGAATAAAAATATCCATCTTTATCATTCGCTAGGTCTTGGAGAAAAACAGACTTATTTTTCCTCATATTCACTGTGTCCATAGCATTGGCTTGTTATAAATGTCTTTTTATATGTTGAGATATTGTCTTTCTGTAACTACTTTCCTCAGAGTTTTCAAAATTAGGGTTATTAAATTTTATCAAATGCCTCTCTACACCTCTGGAGAAGATCAGATGCTTTTTTATCTTTATTCTGCTGATATGTATATATTGGTATTTGTGGAACTCATGGGGATAAATCATAGTTAATGATGGTATAGAATCTCTTAAAAGTAATAATGTGTTTGACTTCTAATATTTTGTTAAAGAATTTTGCATCGATACTCAGCATGACACTGACTTGCAACTTTACTTATTTATTGTTTCCTTGGATGCTTTTGGTATCGGGTTACTACCAAGTTCATAGAATGAGTTTGGAAGAATTCTTTCCTGTTTTAGTATTTTAGAATATTTGAAGAAGAATTGGTATTAATTCTTTAAATTTTTTATAGAACTCAGCAATGAAGCCATGTCTTCTTGAAATCTTCTGATTGGAGACTTATTTCTGATTCAATCTCATTACTTGTCATTTTTCCATTCAGATTTTTTATTCCTTCATGATTTAATCGTGGGCAGGTGTATACCTCTTAGAATTTAGGTTACTGAATTTGTTGTTATAGTATATCATATATATATATATATATATATATCTATATCATATATATATCGTACATATATATATACACATATATAGTATAATCATAATCTCTAGTGATTATTTGTAGTTCTGTAATATCAATTGTAACTTAGTTAAGAATTTCACAATTTTCTTGTATCATAGAACTAGCTCTACATTTCATTAATATTTTAAATATTTTACTTTTATATTACTTATTTCTGCTCTAATTTTTATTGTTTCCTTCTACTAGTTTTGGGTTTGATTTACTATTGTTAATTTCTTAAAATTAATCACGATTGTTTAATAAGGTTTTTTTTTCCTTGTTGATGTAGGCATTAGTTACTCTGAACTTTTCTCTTACTACTTCTCTTGCTATATCCTACAGGCTTTGATATGTGATTTCCTTTAGTTTCAAGAAAGTTTTGAATTTCTTTTTATGTTTTTCCATGATTATTTTATTCAAGCATAACTTATTTCATTTCCAAATATTTGTGTGTTTTACAAATACTTTCCTGTCTGTGAATTTAGTTTACCTTTGTGACAAGAAATAATACTTGATATGGCTTCAATGTTTTTAAATTTATTGCAACTTGGGTTTTTGACTATTATATGATGTATCCTAGAAAATGTTTCATGTACTGGTGAAATGAATGTGTATTCTTCACTATAGGATAGAAAGTTTTGTAGACATTCGTAAGGTCCATTTAATCTATGCTATTTCCTTGTTGATTTTCTGTCTAGATGATATATTAATTGCTGAAAGTGGAGTTTTTTAAGTCCCCTACTGGTATTATAATGGCATCTATCTCTTTCTTTGGATCTATTAGTATTCACTTTATATACTTAGATGCTCCGATGCTCAGTGTATACATAATTATAATTGTTATTTCCTGTTGCTGAACTGATCACTTTATCCTTAGGTAATGACCTTCCCTGTTGTTTTTTACCACTTTTGATTTAAAGTCTATTTCAGTGAAATATGGTCACTCCTGCTTGTGAAACAAATTTGGGTGGAGTCTCCTAATTCGCAGGGTACTCATTAACCCATTATAGATGAGAAGTAGAATAGATATTGGCAGATACCTTGAATTCTTAGTCATAATTTTAAAAGTTCAATGATTTTAAAAACTCATTGATATCTTACCTGAAAAACAGTTCAGAGATTCACCCCTTAAATCTCTCAGACAGGGGAAATTAAAATCACCTCTTTTTAGATTCCAAGATCCAACTCAAGGTTAGGAGCAGGTTTGAAATGATTCCCCAGCAATCTATTATCTCAGTTCCCACAAAACACAAGCTTCTTCCATAACAATGGAGGAGATAAGACAAGAGTCAGAATTTCAATAGTTTGTTTTTCATTTTGTCCCCAGATAGGTTTGTGTGATTGCTTCATACTTCAGAACAAAATTACTCCCTTCGGAACACATACTTTCCACACTGCAGTTGTGGTTGCATATTAATATGAGTTCAGAATAGTAGGCCCAGAAACAGGTTTTAGATAATATGTGGGTATGTATTTAAATATAGTCATGATGTGTTTAATGACAAAGATGTGAGAAGAGCATCACTAGGATTGGGTATGTGAACAGAATATAGAGTACTTACACAAAGTGGGATGGCTATGACATCATCATGCAGTACAATCCTATGGAAGTATTGTATTTATGGTTCATCACTGAATGAAACATCATTATATGATGCTTGTCAATGATTCTGGGTCAGTAGTATACACACTTTATGAAATATATTCTTTCTAAGAGAAGTATATCAGTCCTTTTAAATTTATTTTCATTAATTTTGAAGGTAAACTATTTTCTCAATTTTATGAAAACATCCTTATTCATCTTGAATATTTAGAAAACACTATTTCTTGTTATTACTGTCATCATCAATAATTTCTTAATATAAGAAAAATAATAGAGAAAGCAGGAAAATATAATAATACATTTCATAACTCTTTGCTATAGCAGCAAAGATATTCATTTTATATCGAACATCTTTGGAGCAAAATATGAAATCTTGCCCTATTTCATTAGCATAAGTTAATGGTGGAGATTATGATAAGCTCAAATTTTGAAGCTGTGATTTTACAACCATTACCAATGTTCCACTGAAATGTGGTTAGCATTAGAAAGAAACCACTGACATTTTAACGTTATAAAAATTGTACAGAGATGGATCATCTTTAAAATAGAGCACATTATCATAAATCAAGATAATCATCTTACTGTCTCACCATATTTCTGATTCCCATCAAAATAGCAATGTTTGCCCAGCTTGCCAAAGGCAGAAGTCGAGAACTTATGGAGTAGGGTAAGTAGCTCCAAGCAAAGCAAAAGAACAATACACCATGAAGTTATTTCAATTCCATTTCAAAGGAAGGGAAAATAAAAGTAACTTGAAGAAAAAAATATTAGCAAGACCACGAAATCAAACTGAGAGGACTGTTGTACTCTTTCTCATCATAAAAGGCTGCACTTGGTATTCTAAACTTCATCACTAATTAGTGATTTCCTGCTCCCCTGGGTTTCTGAGATGGATGCACAGACATATGATATAATGTGTTGTGAAAGCATCACTTTGCAGTAAGTGTCTAAGTGGGGTTGCAATATTCAGTATTTTACAATAGCTAGCAAAGAGGACACTACCACATCTATCCAATTATTATGAAATAAGATAAATCATGGTCCCTTGATAAAGGAAAGAGAAAACAGATGGCTGCTTCATATGTTATTTATTTAAATGATTTAAAACTTTAAATATATAAATGCTGTGTTTAGATGGAGAGACAAAATGATATAATAAATATTATAATTCAGTGTATGAATATGAAGTTCATTGAAATTTTTGAATATGATAGAATAGTATCTATAGGTTTAAATAAATCCCCTAAAGATTGCGAATGAGGTGGAAATAATAGAACGTTTTGAGATGCTTTCAGATTAATTAGGAAATAAAAATTCATCTTAAAAAAGCTCAGTGGGGGCCAAGGATATAGCTCAGCAGTTCGGTGGACTGCCTCACAAGTGCAAGGACCTGAGTTTGATCCCCAGTACCACAAAAAAAAAAAAAATAAGTGTTTTAAGCAAGTTTTACTAAAACATCATTTGTTAAAGGCTTCAGGGGGCATTGCCTTAGTCTATTTTAGGCTACTCTAACTTATCAGTAACAGATATTTACTGCACACAGCACTCAAGGCTGAGCAGTTTAAGATCAAAGCTTCAGCAGAATTGGTGTCTGGTGAAAGCCTGGACACCCATTGGCACCTGCTGTGACCTCACTGAACAGAAGAGAGGAACAATCTGTCTCAGAACCTTCTCTAAGAAACATTGGCTTTTGATTTTAACATATACATTTTGAATGATATACACATTCAGACCATAGTATATCTTTACCATTGTTAACAGTTTCTAGTAGGACAAAATTTGTACTGTGATTAATCTAGTGTTTGATTAGAACTGGATAGAAAAACCTAATGGGTATTAAAAAAAAATAGAAAAGCAGTTGCAGAACAATGGATGCAGTTCCACCAAACAAGCAATTACTATGTCAAAACTGATAGGTCAAATCACCAATCATCATATGTCAATTTGAATGGATTAAGAATCTCTTAGCAGATTAGAAACACAGTTCTGGTTTTGTCTATGTATGATTGATGTGCAGGCCAGGAAACTGAAGGGAGAAGACACACAGTGGTCATGGGTGGTTCCAGTCAATAGACTTGTAGCCTGAATGGAATAAAAAGGCAAACTAGAAGGAACTCTCCCTGTCTTTGGAGAGCTCCAGTCTTCCTCAAGGTCAGCCTCCAGTTCCTTCAGATTTTTGATAAAAAAATTCCTAAAACATTTATATCATTCCCTTAAAGTTATATGTAAAAAAATTTCTTTTAATCCTGTGATTTAATCCATTTCTCCATGATATTAATAAAAAAGAAAAATATATCTTTCATAAATTTCTTATCAAAATTTCAAAGTTGATATTTACCAGTTATGATTCAGTAATGTTCCTTTAGAGATTGCTCCTGGTATAACTGGAAATAGAGCTTAAATCTACTCCTTCTATAAATGCTTGTTAACAATAATTTAAATGTTGTGCAATATCAAAGCACTTGGGAATCCTTTTTTGGGAGGGGGAATATTCTGAGCAAATTAATAATGCTTGTAATTGAGTATTTTTAACTAAATATTTCAATATCTAATATTTTTCTTTGAGGACATGTTTCTTTTGACCCAGACTTTCTGGAAACTAAATTTTAATGAAAACTATGTACTGTTTTCATTATTTTGTTACAAAAACTTCTTAAAATATCTCTAGTACTAACAATGTAAAAAATACATTAGGATAGAGTAAGGAAATTAAATTTTTAAAACCACTTGAAAAATATAAGAAGCCTTTGTTGTTCTAGGTTTTTATTGCAGAATGATGCCCATTAGATCATATTTGTATTACAGCCTGGTGGCCTATCTGATGGCTCTAAACACTAGATGCAAAAAATAGAAGGAGGAAAACTTTTCACCACTTTCTTAATCACTAAAATCAAATTATGTTTTCCTGCCTGTTAGTATTTGCAGCCAAATATTTAGGATATTTTGAAAAGCTGTAGCATGTTTATTGTCAACATAGTCATAAGACTGATGTTTATGTTTTACATATTCAGTTTCAAAATCAGCCCTTTCCAAAATCAAAGAAAAGTGTAATTAAAATCGCAGGATTTAAAATATCAGAAAAATGTTTGCAAGTAAAAAAAAATTAAGATATCTAAAAAAATCTAAGAATATTTTTATTTTATAACTATCTCAAATGTATTTTAGATTTTAAGGTTAGCCAGATATCAAACATTGTAGCACCTCAACCAGCATCCAATGGAAGATAGCTGTCCAGGACAGCCACTACAAGATCTGTTCTCCCTCTGGCCTGCCTGGGCCCAATTGGTGAGGACTACCTTGCTGCGTGGGCACCCCTGCAACATCCCTCATCCCCCACCCCGCTCTCAGGCCTCCTGATTGTGCCAGTCTGTGGATCCACTCTGCAGAGGCACAGATGGTCATAAAGGGCATTTTTTTGAGCTCCAGACTTTGAACATCTTTAAAGAATGGGCAGAGGGAACCTGTAGTAGAACTTTACAGAGTTCAACCCTACCGGAGGTCAGGGAACTCAATTTGGGCCTTGCAGCTTGAAATCAGTCTGAATCTCAGGGGTCTGCAATTGGCTAGCTGAGATCAAAGGACTTAGTTGTGCACATGGCTGTGCACGTTGTATATTATGACAGCAGAGATATAGCCCTTCAAATTCTTTCTTTTAATTTCTTTTCCTCATTCCACTGTGCAAATTATTTCTTTTTTCTGTCCTCTTTTTTCAACGCAGTCTGTTTCTCCACCATATTATTCCTCATCTCCCTTTCTACTCCTGTTCCTGCCCTAATTTAGATTTCTTCTTTTACCATTTTTCTTCTTTCTTTATGTTCTTTTCTTCTCTCATTTTACCTCACTCAAGGGTCAATAATTTCAGAGGAAAGTGAGACCTATTACTATTAAATTGTTATATTCTTGTCCTTATTCTTGGACTCTGTCTTTCCCTTTTGAGTTTAACAGTTTCCTAAAGATTGTATGGTCATTCTATGTCCTCTGGCTTCACTTGAAAGCTTCTCTAATTCTTTTACTTATCTACTCGTCTCATCCTAATTCTGTTTAAGCGCTCATCCTAAAAGGTAAAGATGCTGTATTGAAGAGTTTCTTTACTGCTAACATATTTTGGGCTGCTTCTTGATTTAAATTTAATTCACATTATTTAAAGGTAATAGATTAATGACTACCACAGTGCTCAATTTGCAAGTTGTGCTTGATCCTATTGTGTTGCTGATTGTATCAACTGGGCTAAAGGATTGTGATTGATTAAATGAGTTGTCTTCTCTGATATGAAAATGAGAATGTCTATGAGTCGTTAGAGACTCAAAAGCTAAAGTGCAACTATATCAAGAAGATTTAAGTAGTAACCCAGAAATTAAACCAAGGAAAACCCAACAAAAATAAAAATAAGAAAACAACTAAACAAGACACAAAAACAGACATCCAGTTCGCCAATAGCAAACAGTAGGGCAAATGAGGATGAAAAGTCTGATAGTGAACCACCAGGACACCCTGAACTCACAGCACAAGAAGTAACAAAACAGATCAGTCAGGTTCTAGAAAAATTCCAAACAAAAATAATGTCCCAGATAGCCCTAGAGATGGTGAGCAAAATGGAAGTCATGATTTAGGACTCTAGAAGAGAAACTGAAAAAAAAAAAAAAAAAAAAAAAAAAAAGGATAAGTTCAGGACCATGATAGAAGCCATGAAGACCCATCATGAGAAAGAAATGGAAACAATGAATGCCCAACATAGGAAAGAAATGAAATCCATTAAACAGATTCAAACAGATATCCAGGAGATAAAAACACTATTGAAAGTGTTTGCAGCAGAATAAAAGAATGTGAAGATAGAATCTCAGATATAAAAGATAGGATTGAAGTCAGTGACAATGAAAAGAGAGGTCTCTTAGAATCAGTAAGGTATCATGAAAAATTGATCCAAAAACTCCTAGATGATGCAAAAAAGAATAGCATAAGATTTACAGGAATATATGAAGTAGCAGGAGAACATACAAATGACTGAAAAAAGATGTTCACAGAATTGATGACTGAAAACTTCCCAAAGAGAGGGGAAGAATTTGACATACAGTATATGAGCTGCTGAAGTGAGCAAAGGAATTTGGCATACAGATAAGTGAGGCATATAAGACTCCAATTAGCCATGATCAAAAAAATCTACACCTAGACATATAATAATCAAGATCTCAGAAACCCAATAGAACAACAAAATATTACAAGCAGTAAGAGAAAATAAACAAATCATATGCAAAGGGAAGTCCATCAAAATCACAACAGACTTTTCAACACAAACACTCAGGTCAAGGGGAGCCTGGAGTGAGGTATTTCAAGTACTAAAAGAAAACAACCTCCAACCTAGACTGATGAATCCTGCAAAACTCTCTTTCAAAATGGGATGAGGAAATAAGATACTTCCATGACAAAGAACATCTGAGAAACTTCATGAATACCAAACCAGCACTACAAGGAATTCTAAACAATATCCTAGAAAAAGACAATGAAAGTCACAATGACATGAGGCCCAACAGAGCAAATCAAATAGGCAAGGCAAGCAACTAAAAGTGGAGGAGTTAAAGTGAAATTTAAAATCCCCTAATTAAAAAGAGTCAACAAAAGGACAATAACATGACAATAATAAGTCAGTACATATCAGTTATAACCATCAATGTCAATGGCCTCAATTCACCAATGAAGAGAAATAGACTGGCAGAAAGGATTAAGAAGCAGAATTCAACAATATGTTGTATACTAGAAACACACCTAGTGCAAAAAGAGGCCCATACACTGAAAGTTAATGGTTGGAAACAATTCTGCATGAGACAGGAGACCAGAAGAAAGCAGAGGTAACTTTCTTATTTGCAGACAAAGTAAATTTCAAACCAAAACTGATTAAGAGAGACAAAGAAGGCCACTACATTCTTGTAAAGGGAACAATTCAACAGGACGAGATGACAATCATAAACATATATGCAGCAAATATTAATGCTGCCAACTATATAAAACAAATATAAACTAACATGAAAAACCAAATAAGCACTAATACAATTGTAGTGGAGGATCTAAATACCCCCCTATCACAAAAAGACAGATCATCTAGGCAAAAAATCAACAACAAAATACTAGAACTGAACCAAGCTTTTGAACATATGGACTTAATAGATGTCTATAGAGTGTACCACACCACAAAATCAGAATATACATTCTTGTTGGCTGCACATGGCTCATTCTCCAAGATAGACTACATACTAGCTCATAGAACAAGTTTGAATAAAGGAATTGAAGTTATCTCCTATATATTATCAGATCATAGTGCAATCAAGCTGGAGATCAATAACATAAGAAACTTTAGGAACTTCACAAACACATGGAAATTAAAAAACACTCTCCTGAACAATCAGTGGGTCACAGAGGAAATTAAATAAGAAATTAGACAGTTTTTACAAATTAATGATAATAACAATACAACATGCAGAGATCTATGGGACACAATGAAAGCAGTTCTCCATAGAAAATTCATAGCACTGAATGCCCATACTAGGAAAGCAGAGCAAGCTTAAATAAACAACTTAATGATGAATCTTAGACTCCTAGAAAAAGAAGAGTAAGAAAAACCCAGAGCTTGTACAAGAGAGGAAATTATAAAAATTAGAGCCGAAATCAATGCAATGGAAACTAAGAAAATGATACAAAAAATAAATGAATCAAACGGTTTTTTTTTTGAAAGAATAAACAAAGTCAATAAACCCTTAGCTAACCTTCTCAAAAAAAGGAAAGAAAAGGCTCAGATCTATGCAGTTAGGAATGAAAAAGGTGAAGTCACAACAGATCCAACAGAAATCCAGAGAGTCATCAATACCTACTCTGAGAACATGTACTCTAATAAATTGGAAAACACAGAAGAACTGGACAGATTTTTAGATAGTTATAAATTCCTAAAGTTGAATAAAGATGATAAAAAATTTTAAAGACCCCAATTACAATCAGTGAAATTGAAAATGTAATTAAAAGTTTACCAACAAAGAGAAGCCCAGGTCCTCATGGATTCACTGCTGAATTTTACAAGACATTTAGAGAAGAACTACTGCCATTAGTCTTCAAACATTTCAATAAAATGGAAAGGGAAGCAGTACTTCAGAATTCACTCCTAGAAGCAAATATCACTTTGTTTCCCAAACGAGGGAAAGATCCAACTAAAAAAGAGAACTACAGGCCAAACTCCTTAATGAATATAGATGCAAAAATCCTTAATAAGATACTAGCAAACAGAATACAGAGGATAATCAAGAAGATCATACACCCTGACCAAGTTTGATTTATTCCAGGGATGCAAGGCTGGTTCAACATATGTAAGTCAATAAATGTAATGCACTATATTAACAGAGTCAAGGACAAAAACCACATGATACTCTCAATAGATGCAGAAAAAGCATTTGACAAAATTCAACACCCATTCATGATAAAAAACCCTGCAAAAATTGGTATAGATGGTCTACACTTCAACTTAATAAAGGCTATCTATGAAAAAAACAACAGCCAACATCATATTAAATGGTCCAAAACTGAAAACCTTCATGTTACAATCAGGAAAAAGACAAGGATGCCCACTATCACCACTCCTCTTCAATAAAGTTCTAGAAACATTAGCCAAAGAAATTAGAGAAGAGAAAGAAATTAAAGCAATAAAGATAGGAAAGGAAGAAGTTAAACTGTCATTATTTGCTGATGATATGATACTGTATATTGAAGACCCAAAAAACTCCACCAAAAATGGTCTAAACTTAGTTGACATTTTAGCAGAGTAGCTGGATACAAGGTCAACACCCAAAATCAATAGCCTTCTTGTACACAAATAACAGACTCACTGAGAGAGAAACTAGGAAAACAATTCCTTTCACAATAGCATCCAAAAAAATAAAGTATATTATTTAGGAATTAATCTAACAAAGGAATTAATCTAACAAAGAAGCAAACGACCTCTACACTGAAAACTACAGCACTCTGAAAAAAAGAGATTGAAGAGGATATAAGAAAATGGAAAGATATCCCTGCTCCTGGGTAGGAAGAATCAATATAGTGAAAATGGCCATACTACCAATACTGCTGTACAGATTCAATGCAATGCCAATTGAAATTCCAGTACTCTATTTAACAGAACTAGAAAAAATAATACAAAAATCATTTGGAACCATAAGAGACCTAGAATAGCAAAAGCCATCCTAGGCAACATAGACATGGCAGCAGCTATAACAATTCCCAATTTGAAACTATACTACAAAGCCACTGTCATAAAAAGCATGATGCTGACAAAGAAGCAGATATGATCAGTGGAATAGATTGGAAGATACAAAATCAATTCCACACGTACTCAGCTACCCCATCTTTGACAAAGGAGCCAACCATCCTCACTGGAGGCAAGATACCCTCTTTAATAATTGGCGTTGGAAAAACTGTATTTCAACCTGACAAAGATTAAAATTAGACCCTTATATTTCACTATGCACTAAACTAAAATCCAAGTGGATTAAAGGCCTAAATATTTAAAAAGAGATGCTAAATTTGCCAGAAGATAAATTAGGCAGAACTCTTGAAGACATTGGCATAGGAAAAGACTTATATGCACACCTATATTTATAGCAGCACGGTTTGTAATTGCTAAAACTTGGAAACAGCCCATTCGCCCATCAGTTGGAGAGTGGATAAAGAAGATGTGGGTTTTCTATAAAATGGAATACTACTCAGCCATAAAGAATGAGACATTAGTCATTCATAGGAAAATGGATACATATTTAGGATAAACTCCTAAGAGAAATAAATAAGTCATGCATGCATAAATACTGAATAGTTTCTCTGCTGTGAAAAACTATAATGGTATGTAAGATCCTAGTGATATAAATGACAAAGTATAATAAGAAGAAAAGGGTTACAGGTGTAGGAGAAATGGGAAGGGTAGGAAAATGGTAATAAGGGAAAAAGAAAAACAACATGAGAAAATGAAAAAATGGAAATAAACTATTTGTAAACAGGAAAGGGAGTAGGAGGTGAAGGAAGGGCAGGGATAAGAGGAGAAATTGAGAACCAAGACCTGTCAGGTAAAGGTACAAGATCCCAATGATGAATGTAACTGTACTGTATACTTAAAAAGTACCAGTAAATTTAATGAGAAAAAAATTGTAGATCAACATTTCATGATCTGATTGCATTTATTTTCCCTTTTTTTTTTTTTTTTTTTTTTTTTTTTTTTTAACCAGGGATCAAAATCAGGTCCTTGAGCTTGTGAAGCAGGTGGTGGAACCAATGAGCTGAATCACTTGCAAACATTCATTTTCTTAATACTTGGTTTATACTTTTATTTTGATCATTACTATTGAGGGAAAGGCTACATCCCCAAACTCAGGATGTTTTCATCTATACATACTATTTTTGCTTCCTTGAAAGAAAATAACTTCTCATTTACATACAGTTTTATTACAGAAATGTGTAACATGTAAATATATAATAGTAATAAGCCAAAATCCCATCTCTTCTCAAACAGTGTGAAATACTAAGGCAGTATAATGTTAATCCTTCTCTAGTCCTGATCATTTAATTTTTATCTAGAATGTATTTTTGGCAAAATATTTAGATACGTCTTATCTCAAACAAAGTAAACAATTAAATAATCACCCCTAAATATTTTTGCTTATAGATACAAATACTCTGCATACACTTGACCTAATACAGAGAAAATGTTTTTTCTTGGTGGTGTGTATGCATGTTTTAGCATCATAAATGCTTTTAATTCATTATAAACATGTAACTATAAAAATAAGATACTTGATCATTTTAATTTGTTGATTACAAAATATCTATTTACCTTAAAATTGTTACAAATGTTGCAATACTTTATCTCTCTGTAGCTCTTTCTGGGAAGCCAGAGATCTCCAGAAACATTTGTTTGGTTTTGTTGAAATTAATTTAAAAATTGCACAACACATACATTTGCTTTGGCATTTCTCTAGTTCAGATATATAGTCCCAGATTTTTATACATGTAATCATGCATAAAAAGAAGAGTCACTGTATGAGATCAGTGATTCTTAATCATTCCTTAAACTGTACATTGCTAGCTAATTGACTAGTTATGCCATTAGTTCCTTTCTTAATGGAAAGTTGAAAGAAACATGGCAGAAATCTACTTAATATTTTTGAAAAAAATGATTCCTGAGTGTATTTCCCTATTTTAAATAAGATGATCTCATCTTATGTAAAACACTTAATGGCTCCTTAAATATGAGATTGATGACTCAGATACACAGACGTTCCTATTTGAAATCTGGAGCAAATATTTATAAGTAGAAAATGATTCTCCAAGTTTTTCCACTTTATAGAAAACCAAACATTTGTCCTGAAGAACTATCTTTAACACTAGCAGGATAAATGTGCAGAAATGTTAGAGAAGGAGGATGTCACATATACACAGAATAGATGCAGATTTGTATATATGTATACATGTATCTGCATATACATACGGACATATTAGATTTTCATATGTTCTAATTTTTGTAAAGTAAGTGCTTTTTTTTTTTTTTTTTGGTATCACTTTTAGCTTCACAGCAAAAATAGAGAGGAAAGCATACAGATTTCCCAGACGTAATTGGCTCTTATGCATGTGTATCCTCTTCTGTGATAAACATGTCCTAATGTGTGCTGTATTTGTTAAAATTCATGAGCCAACATTAATGTTATAGTTATGCAAAATTCATAATTCACATTAAAATTCCTTATTGTTTTTACTTTCTGGTTTACAGCTCTGTTGCCACCATTACAATATTATATAGAATAAATTCTTTGCCCAAAAACTCATCTTTGCCCTACTTTTCCTCTTTCCTTCCTTTCTGCTTAACTCATGGCAAGCACTATTTTAACTTATCATAATTTTGCCTTCTCCAGAATGTTACTCAGGATCACGTACTATGTAACCCTTTCAAATTGGAATACTTTCTTTAGAAATATGCATTTTATATGCTTCTATGTCTTTTCATGACTTGATAACTCATTTATTATTAATATTTTTAATGATGAATAATATTCTGGTGTCTGAATATACCACAGTTTATCCTCTCACAAATTGCAGGGCAATCTGGCCACTTCCAAGTTTTGTCAATCAATAAATTTGCCAAAAGCATTTATGTTCTAGTTTTTGTGAGAACATAAGTTTTTAATTCATTTGGGTATCATAATTGCTGGAGTAAAAATATTCTTGGTCTTGCAGGAAAATGCCAAAATTGTTTCAAAAGTACCAGCACCATTTTTTCCCCCAGAAAGTAACTGAGAGTGTCTGTTGGTCCACTTCCTCACCAGAATTTAATATTGCCACTGCTGTAGATTTGAGCCTATAACGTAGTTTATAGTGCTAGATCACTGTTGTTTTAATTTATATCTCCCTAAGGACAAAAGATGTGTAACAACTTTTCATATGCAAATTTGGTACTTGTAGATCTTCTTTGGTGAGGTACATGTTACAGTCTTTGGTTTTTTTTTTTTTTTTTTTTT
>NW_022900918.1:27009086-27055693 GCF_012274545.1 Fukomys damarensis | reverse complement strand
TTTTTTTTTTTTTTTTTTTTTTTTTTGGTACCAGGGATTGAATTTGGGTCCTTGTGCTTACAAGGCAGGCCACTGAACCACTGAGCTAAATCCCCGGCCCTTTGGCTCATTTTTAATTTCATTTTCTTCAGTGATCCTTTTAATTTGGAATAACAAGCCTTTATTAGATATATAACTTACAAACATTTTCTACCAATCCATGGCTACTTTCCTCATTTGCTTCACGTTATCTTTTTTTTTCACCACAGAAGTTATTAATTTTAATGAAGACTACCTTATCAATTATTGCTTTCATGAAAGATGCCTGTGCCCGTGTATCTAAGAAATCACAGTTACACTCAAAGTCATCATAGTTCTTTCTTATGTTATCTTATAGCATTTTATAATTTTATGTTCTACATTTGAGTCTATGGTTCCTTTTAAATTAATTTTCACATAGTGTATAAAGTCTATCTCTAGTTTCTTTCTTTGTTTTGCTTTTTACATGTGAATATCCATTTATTTATATACTTTACTTATATAATGTAATTTATCAGAAAGACCTCACTAGCTCCACCGTCTTCCCTTTGCTCCTTTGCCAAAGATCAGTGGACTATTAATGTAGGTCTACTTCTGGGCTTTCTAATCCATTCCACTAATGAATTTGTCCATTCATGTGCCAGTGGGACACTGTTTCTATTACTGTCCTTGATAATTAAGTCTTGATATCTGATAATGTCATTAGCCCCCTTTGTTCTTCTCTTTCAGGGTGTCTATTTTGGATAAATATTAGATTTCTCCTAGCAATAGCTATCAAGTAAGTTGCTGTGATTCTAACTGAAATTACACTGAATCTATAGAGCTGCCTGGGAAGAAATGACACTGTGATCACCCTGAATCTTCCTATCAGTGCATATAGTGTCTCTGCCTCCATTTAGATATTTTCTTCTTTTTAATCAGAGTTGTGTTGCTTTTTTAATGTCAATCTTGCACATCACATTTTTTGTATAATTTGAACTGAAGAATTTCATTTGGAGGGGTGCCATGGGTTCTAAATTTCCTTATGGGCTATTATGTCATCTATGACATAATATCTATGACAGTTTTATTTCTTTCTTCCCAATATGTATATATTTTATTTCCTTTTCTTGTCTTATGTCATTAGCTAGTACTTCCCTAATGATGTTGAAAAAGAGTGTTTTCTACTTCCTTCATTTTTGTAAACTCTAGCATTTATTTTCTTTCCTTTCAAAAATTTATGTGGCCAGTGTTATAGCAGGCTGTTTGATTTATCCACTAAAGACTGCAATATAATAATTGTAGTTGTTTAAATTCCCTGTCCCACAACTCCAAAGTCCCTATCATTTTGGGCTCTAATTCTTCTTATGCCCCTTCAAACACTGGAGGGGTTGATAGGGTGAGGAGAGTTCTCTTTTAGAACGTCTTGTGCTTTTTTTCTCCAAAGGTGGACATGAGGAGCAAAATGAACTGCTGCAAATAGGCAGCAAGGCATCCATGTGGGGAAAAGTTGTGGGGAGAGAGTCCTCTGCCCTAAGGTTAGGTCTAAGTCTTTCATGAAGCTGCATCTCTGCACTATGAGCTTCACAATTGCTTCTTAGCAGTACTCATCCGGATGAATCGGGATGGCTAGAGTGAGCTGAAGTTGGGCTCTCTCTTCTCTCACATGGAAACCTAGAAAAAGTGGGGGTCATATGTTTGCCATTCTCCATGTGGAAGGCCCGTACTTCTTTGATTAGATGCTGTATCCTTTCTGCCAGGAAGATTAGATTCTGATAGAACTTTAGCAAGGGAGGTCCTGGTTGCTTAGTTTCTCCTGTGTGCATTCTTGGCAAAGACAGCTTTCCCTTCTCTCTACCAGAAAAGTCAAGATATTTTTCATTGATAGCTACCATTCTTGGCCAAGTTCCAAGAAGTTAATCTCACAAAGATATGGAGGCCCCTTTATGACTGGGTACTCCTGGATTTTAAAAATTCTTATATATGTCTAATCTGAGCATCTTGTAGTTCATCAAGTACAGTTGGTTTTTAGCCCCAGCACTGATTCTTGCAGAGGTTTTCACTGGTGAGTGTCTGCCATTTTAGGTGGTGACTCAAGTACTCCTTTGTCTATTCTCTAATCTAAAATGTTCTAGAATAGGAAGTTTCTTCTGCACCGTCTTACTTCCAACAAGCGAGAATCTATATAAGGACCCAAACTCATCTTAAGAGGATAAACATAAAGAATTATTTTTCTGGACTAGGAAATTTCGTTTTTTTTTCTAGTTTGTCATATGCTTCCAGATTAATATTTACAAATAGTTGAAAATGTAACCATGTATTATTACATTGTAGTAGCAATGATAATTTATAAGTTGTTTGCTTATCCTACCTCTTACTATTATTTTTCACAATGCTCATTTAAGTACCTAACCCTGTAGCTCTACTATTATAATTAAGATAATTAAGTATTAAAGCAGTTATGTAAATGAGATGTTTCAGGATGTTCCAGATCTTCAAAAATATTATACCACATTCAAGTATTACCTGTATAATATACCTGTATAATGTAATATTACATTATGTATTTTATCAAACCTTCTGAAAATTTTTTATTGAAAAAGTTTAAGGATTTCAAAGTGATTATCCCAAAAGGAATCATTTGAGAATGTTTTGGAGCACAGTAGACAGTAGACTGGTGATATTAACAAGTAATTGTTTTGGAATGATTTGTTAAAATTTAAATGTTGTAAAAAGGGGAATTTGCACATAGATTTCTAATTACTCAGTTTATACATCAAGTAATGCACTGTTGAAAACTATAATTACTTCTCACTTTGCTTAGTAATTCAAATTTTATTCAGCACCTCAGTTTTTCTGATTTTTTCTATTGAATTGAAATTATAACAATAAAGAACCCCCTTCTGTGTGCATCTGAATAAACATGTAAAATACTCATTTTTAATAAAAGTTGTAGAGGTCAGGCAAAGATCTGAGACAATAGTTTAAATTAGTCTTTTGTTTTGGTGAACAAAACTTTGGTTGTGCTAATATATAAAATTAAGTAAAATGCATATTCAATTCATCATTCCAAGAAAAACCGTGGTACATACTGTTAATTATTTTGGTGAGTTATTTTATAACAAGCTGAATAATAATTACACCTGGATGGATGGAATGCCAGTTAGAGGGAGGCTATTTGGAATCTATCAGTTGTCATCACAGCCAATGATTTTATTATGCTTATTTCAACAAAATAACTCCTTTCTTTGTCGCTTTATAATTAACGCTATTGTGAATACAAAAACTGAGAAAACTATTTATTTTTTAATTTAGTCTTCTCTTTAGTGAAACTTCAAATTTCACCATTCATCACCTTCTCATTACATGACAAAGGATCTTATGACAAAGAGAAGATCTAGATGAAAGAAAACAGCTTAAACTAGCAGACTTTATTCATATTGAGAAGGTATAAACTGGAGGCATTTTGTAGTAATTAAGCTTCAAAATGTGTTTCTACTTTGTTTTCTGCTTCACTGAATTTAGGGCAGACTCATGTATGTGAAAAGTTTGAGGAAGGGGAAATCGGATTATTGAAGAGATTATTCGTCAAATTTTACCCAAGAGCAAAGAGACATAATGCATGGGTAAATATGACATGGGACATTTCCTGATTGGAGAGTTGAAAAATGCATATTTAGTTCTTTGTTTTGTTTTGGTGGTTGTTAAATTGCATGAGAAGAATTTAAAATGATAGGAGCACTGAAAATCACAATTTAAGTAGCTAAGAGTAAAAAAAAAAAAAGGAAAAGAACTGTCTATTATTTTCATTTAGAAGCAATCACCTTTGAAAACAATAACAGATGACTGTGTAGAACAAGAGGAGAAAGAGCAACCCCACTGGGGGAATCTCTTAGAAATTGCTGGCACTTTATAGTTGGCCTTATCCTGGCCAAGCCATTTACCTGAATTAGGTTCTCTGTGTTCCACAGAAGATGGCCCACATCTGAGATCTACCTTATTTAACTTCAGCTTTCTCTTGGGAAAGTTGGCAAAACATTTAAGGAACAGAATTACTTTTATGTAAAAGTAATAAATACAATTTTTTTAATGAAATCAAATATTTCGAAGGAAGTTTAAATGAAAATTTTTCTGAACAATTTTCCCAATCCCGGCATACCTTCACCAGGCCAGGATTGCAATGCTAAAACTTTTGTATATCTGGTAATTTTCACATGATATAATTTCACACATTTCCCCTGTAAAATGTACATTGATGGGACTACAGTATGCATGGAAACTGCTTGTTAGGCAGGCAGGTGAATTGAAAAATAGTAAAGGAAGAACAAATCTTGGATAGGAAATGATTTGACCTCTTAAGAGAAACAAACAGATGGTATTAGTATTATATAGATACAAACTGCAGCTGAGTTTTGGGGGAGAGGTAGAGCAGGTGATCACAGAACCCACCACTGGTCATATCCTTTAACCAAAGAAGCCAGATAATTGGGGAGTGGGGTCTAAGGATTACTAGAGTTTTGGTACAGCTCAGCACTTGAGCATTCTCTGCATACAAATCCATTGCTAAACATATTCTTTTTTTTTTTCAAAATGATGATTGGTATTATTCCTGGCCTGCTGAATATTAAATTAACCTCTCAAGTAATCCATTATTTCTCCATCTCACTAATTAGGAAAAGTTGGCTCTTTGTAGGGATGGGTTAAATGTTGTTTTTTAAAAGGAAAAGCTTTAGTCATACAACTTAATAGCTTCAGAACTATTCTCTTCCACAGACAAGGAAGTAAAACATATGAAAACTTCATACAACTCAACAATCTTTATGTGGCACACATACAGTTAAAGTGAGGTACCCCCTCAACTCCTCACCCCCATTTGATTATGGTTTGCCAGATAGCAGACTCTGACTGCATGGAGAGACTGGAAAGCTTTCTGTGATGGAGAAGTAATGGGGTTTTACTAGATAGCAAGAGAGGACAGAAATGAGACAAGAAAATGCAGTTTGAGGACAAAATGAGGAGTTCTTCAGCATTATACTTGAATTTTATTTTACTCTATAAGCAATTAAAAATGCATTGACAGCTTTTAAAGTCAAGGATAGTATGATTATGTCAGTGTCTCAGAAACATAACACTTATGGTTGTGTTAAAGATGACCGTGCATGTGGTAAACCTCACCAGGAATAGGAGCTAAGCAGATTCACTTTGTTCTGAACAATGCACTATTTTCTCTGAACATATACTTTGGACCCCATTACAAGGCTAACTCTTAAAGAGATAAATTAGGCTTCTCTGATAGTACAGCAGCAAGTTTGAATTCAGCAAGAACATTGCAAATTAAACTTGGGCATTTTATTCTTTGCTATCAGATGAGATCAAAAGATAATGATTTGAAGAATGTAAAGGCAAAAATCATTGTAATACAGGTCTTGGTTCTTGAAGTAAAATATCATTAACAGGATGTTGTAAAGGAACTATTTCTCCTTGCTAAGAACTCACCAAACTGTGCAAGTATTACTTGTCCAAATGTAATGAGCAAAAGTAACTTAGAAACAAATTAGTTCAAGCAGACAGAGAGGCTAAGAAGGGTGGAAACATTATTCAACAGCCCCTAGCATGGTCACTGCAATGAAGGCCACTGGCTTTGCAAGACAAAAGTGGTTATAACCAGCCAGGGTCACTTTCCAAGCCACAGAGCCTGATTCAGACAGGTGTGTGAACTCATGTCCCGATACCTGTGAAGTAAATAGAAAAAAAAAAAAAACCTGAAGCATTTAAAGTTTACTCAGTGTAGAAATGAATGTCAGGAACATTAAGTAAGAACAAAATTATGTTTTTTTTTTTGCAATAGTTAACATAATAATGGAAATATCCAACTTTATCCTAATCAAATTGAGATCAAATCTTTGCTCCATTACTTACTAAATGACTTGCTTTTGACAAGATGCTACCCATGATTTACCCTTATTTTTATCATCTATAAAGCATAAATTCTGATTCACTAAATGATGTTTATTAAGTTGTTATATACAGTAAGATACGCATTGCACTTAGCAAATATTCAATATATTTTGTAAGACAAAGATGCTTATCTTCCTCTTGAACCAAAAACAGTACCTGACTGGCTGTCATTTAATGTAACTCATAAATGATGACATGTAGAAGAAAGAAAAACAACCCCAGACCAATGACATATTTTAATGGTAACAGCTGTTGTGGTACAAAGTTTCCTCACTTGACACAGTCCTGAGGAAACCAAACCAGATCAGGCTTGTAAGGACAAACATAAAATCTAAGGCCAAAAATCATCAGCACTGAGACTGTTTTAGCCATTGTCGTGAACACTGACCCTAAATTTGGAACCAGGCAAAGGTGAAGCCAGAGTAACTCTCAGAGTAACAGAAGGGATTTATTATAGTAGCTCAATTTGGTTGAGGAATTGCTGGAGTCCTTTGTCTTGCTACTATCAACAAGTATGACTGATAATTTTGTGAGCGTTAAAGTTAGCATGCAGAAAACTAAACAATGTAAATGATTATTGTCTGAGACCAATGAAAATGATTTATATTCAATAGCAATATAAATAACTTCTGTCCAGAATAAAAATTAACAGCAGATGTTACTGTTAACTGCCTTGTATCTATTAGCATATTCATTTCCCATTTCTTTAAATGCCCAATCTATAAATCTATTCCTTAATCCTGTTTGGAACTTAATATCTTACTAGTCTCTTCAGTAGTTAATATGTTAAATGAAATATTTGGCATAAATTAAAAGTTTGTGGTTTGCAAGTGTCTCATTTTTTACTTTTTGAGGACCATAGACTTCTCTAAGTGATACTGCAAAACTCTTAGAGTGAATTACCGCATGCATTTTCATATAAATATGTGCCAGTTGAGAATCTCTATGCTACTCATTCCAGATGTTATTTTCATTCTTGGTAATTAATTTCTCCATTTTTAAAGCCCTAAAGATTCTCATTAAGCTCTGGGGAGTTAGCTTATTGTTTCCACCCCTTGCCTCGAAAACACAAGGTCCGAGTTGGAACCCCGGTACAAAAAAAAAAAAACTCATTCAGGTGCTACTAAAGGAGAAATTATAAATGGAAAATGGATCACAGTTGTGGTGGGACCATACTATGACTCTTTCTGCCAGGGTTGCCAGACACTGACATTAATTTCACTCATGCAGCTGGTGCCTAATGCGAATGATGACAGACATTGCATCATCACAAAAGCAGTTAAGGTACAAACACCTGACTAACCTAGCACTCCTAATTTCCTTCAAGAAGCATGGACAGAAGCTGACAGAGACAGGCTTATCCATCCCTTCAGGTTGTGCTGGAACAACAGCTTCAGTGTCCGCTTTCTGACACCCCTCCCAGCATACTCTCACCATGATAATAAATGGAAATCCGTGTGTATGAATTTACTAAAAGGGGTGGTACTTATAATGAAAGTATTCGCATCTATACACATAGTAATAATAATTAAGTGGCTCTGTTTCCCAAGTCTCAATTTACAACCAACAATTCGTAATTTATCTTAGACAGAGATGTCTCATTTTCCTCATTTCACCAAGTAATAAACTGGGAAGTCACCGTATGATGGCTAAAATTGTAGTCTAAGAGACCAGCTAGGACACTTCAGGGAATTGGAAAAAGGAGAAGTGATTATATAATCAAGTACTTGCATTTTACCACTTTAGAGAACAAATCATTTTTCAAGCCACTGATATTTTATTATTCCTTTTCATACAGCCATGAAAGTTCTATACCTATTGTAA
Organism: Fukomys damarensis; assembly: GCF_012274545.1. Taxonomy (NCBI): domain Eukaryota; kingdom Metazoa; phylum Chordata; class Mammalia; order Rodentia; family Bathyergidae; genus Fukomys; species Fukomys damarensis. The sequence continues at coordinate 27,047,914 of NW_022900918.1, read as the reverse complement.
ATTCAACATGAAGTCTAACAGATTTATAAGAGATTTAAAAAGAACAAAAATCAATGAACTACTAACTACCAACATTGAATCAATGAGCTACCAACAGCAGACACTGTACGTAATAGCTGAAGTTTCTATGAGGAAATTATTTTATAAAAATTTTATAAATTTTTTAACACTACACTAGGTATGTAGCCTAGAAAAGTTAAATGTTTAGCCAGGAGTGATGATGCACACCTGTAAATTGCAGCAATATGAGAGCCCAAGGCAGAAGAATTACAAATTTAACCTCAGTTTGGGCATAATTAGTAATAGGACTTAAGCTTCAACAAGAACATGAGACACTTTTTTTTTGTTCTTTTCTTTCAAAAATATCTATTCTTCCCTCAGACAACATCTATATATCATAATAAATAGTACATATTTTCCTCCTACATGACTCTAATATCTCTGAAAGTTCTTAATATTATATCTGTAAAGTTAAGATTAGTCATCAAAAATGGATCTGGAAAGGTGGAATTTAAAAACATCTTCAATTGAAGTATAATTACCTTATTACAAAGTACTTCTATTTTAATGTGCCATTGATACATTCAACATATACATACATTCATGAAACCACAAGCATAATCAAGTTTACCCTTTAATTCTATTAGATAGTTCCCCCCTAGGTATTCCTATGCCCTGTTCTCCATGCTCCATCCCTAGAAAACTACGAATTTTCTTTTTGTCCTCATTGATTTGTATTCACACCTTCTCAGATAAATGGAAGTGTGTACATTTTGCAGGTGACCTAGCATAATTATTTTGAGATTCATCCATTTTATAATGTGAATTAATAGCTTGTCATTTTTACTAAGAAGTATCATTCCATTGTGTTGCTCTAGTACTGTTCATCCCATCCTCTGCTTGTCGGATTACAGGATTTGTACTATGTTTCTTCCTATGACCTAATCATCTCTGTTTTTTCCTTATCTTGACATACTCCACTTTAACAAATGGCCTCATACTAAAAAGCAGTCAGCACCACAGAGCTGATCTAATCCTCCCATTCGACCTGCATGAATCACTCTGTACCACTATATATTTACTTAGAATATCAGTGCAGGAATAATACAGTACCACTGGGAGTGTCTTAGATATGTGCTATGTGTGGGGATGTTTTGTCTGGATTAGCAAGCACAGCTTGGTGTTAAACACTGAAAGGTCCTCACAATCTACATGACCAACTTTATTCATTTTACCCAGTCTGAATCAGTAAGTACTTTTGAAGGCACGAAATGTTCCCTCACTTCCATCTGATACCCGCATCCATAGCAATTTTCTATATTCATATTAACACCAGACTGATATGTGTTTGAGACTCTATTGTTAATCGAAGAATATGTATCAGTATTCTTAATAGGTTTAGTCTCAGAGATTTTGTGTATATGTAATACATTAAGTTCATGTTCTGTTCTCCAGAGTAACTTTCACCTGGAATCTTCCTTTCTCTTTTCCAAATATATCTTTGTTACATATTTTATAATATCACTATTTCCTAATGCAAATTGAACTAATAATTGCTCTTTGGGCTTGTGTTTTGCAAAATCATTAGAAGATATTAAATTGTATGGGTTTGGCAAGGTAAACTATTTCAACGATGACTCTAAAATTGATCTAACTCAAAAATTGTCTCTTTTTATATGTGATACAGAAAGCTACAGTATTATACTCACAGGTTTCTAAAACCCCTACACAAAAAAACATTGAAGAAATTTAAGGTCACTACATAATAACACAAAGAATGCTTTTATAGCCTTATTTCCAAATAACCAAGTAATATTGATTCGGGATGACACAACTCACATCAACTAGGAGCCACCATCTCAGAATCACTTTTAAGTCTGTATTTTTCTTCTCACATGTCTTAACTTTGATCTTGCTTTCTTCATTTGTTTTGTCTTGCTTTCTGGTCTCTGCCAATCAACAGTAAAATGCCAGAGCCCTCTCATCTATTCAGTTTAGTTTCACATTCAGTCATTTATTTTGTGAACTAAACCTTTAAAATAATTTATTTGTATGACAAAATGAATACCTGTTACTTTTTAAGATATTAGGTACCAGCATTCGGGTATGGAGTTTTTTTGTGTTAAATCGCCATACAACAAGCTTTGTATATATTTCATAAGATAGCATGAGCTGTGGTTCTAATTAACATGCACATCATCAACCTCAGCATCAACTCCTTTTTGTTGTGGGCAAACTACTACAACCATTTTAAGTCTAGAACAGGAAATAGCCAGCAACTACAGTTTTTAGTAGCCCATACTACAATATCTATTTGTTTCATAAACATGATTAAAGGGGCCCACTTACTGTGTTGGTATCACTAATAAGTCAAATTCTTTACTTTCTTATTTTCAATCACTACCTATAAATGCAAACAAATTTTGAAGTGGGTACATTGTGACTTCATATTCTAAAGTTATATCTGCATGACAGGAAGAATTTTTTACTGATTTATTCTTCATTGTTACCCCAGAAATCACAACACAGTATATAGTATTACATCACTTGACAAAGGATTGCCACATCAGATTTCATGAATAAAAAATTATCAAACAACTTAATGGACAAAATGTATCAGACAAGGGGACATCATTAAAAATTAGGCTCACCTTTAGGCAATTGGTGTAAACACAACTTTTCAATTTTGTGAGCTAATTAATATGAAAGTTGCAATCACATAGAATAATTTGTTTCTTAATACCCTGATATATTATCCATGTTTTCTCTGATATAAATTGCATTTTTGTGCTTTCTATACAAAAGGTACATGGATGTGCATAGAACAAATAACTCTTGATTTAATGACCATACAAACTATTTTTTTTTAAATCAAGAATTATACACAAAGAAAATCCCACCTATTAAAACTGTTTTTCATTTTAACTTTCAAAATCAATTTTTAAACAGTTTATTTTTAAATTTTTAGATAAGACAATATATTATTAAAAATAAAAATTCCTTGGAGATGATATTATTGTACATAAATATATGGAATAAATTGTATTGAAATTTTAATTAAATGTCTAAGAGGTTTCAGCTCCTTTTTTTGTCATCTAATCAACTCATACTCATAATCAGTTATTTTTGTCCACATTTTATCAAAAAGAATCCTAAGTATCAAACTAATGGGGCCAGGGATTTATCTCAGTGGTGTTGTGGCCTGCCTCACAAGAACAAGATCCTGAGTTTGATCCCTGGTACAAAAAAAAAAAAAAAAATTACTAAATACCTTGTTTGGCTGCCCAGAATTTATAATTAGCAAAGTTGAGATTAAAAACTCTGATGTAGTATGTTTGATTTCATAGAATTGTTTTTTTCCATGGTGTCATTTTCTTCAGAACACATTAAACTTGCTGAAAGATAAACTGATAGGTCGATTTTAGAAATTTTTGTTTTTCTAGGAAGACAAGTAACAACAAAATTGAAATTCTGCTCCCTTTTAGTTTAGACACTTCTGGCTGCTTTATCTCCACCTCCACCGCTGTCACATAGACATGATTAAAAAGCCCCACCAGGTCCCCTTTTCTTCTGTGACACACTGGTACAGCATGGCTGTTTCCTGTTTAGAGGACACTTGTTTTAGCAAATCACGTGGTAATTGCCTCATGTAGCAAAATTCGTCAGAGCACGGAACGAGTCTTCCAATCAGTTTGTCCATGACATACTTTGAGAATGAAACCTTATTTCTTCAACAGTGAAACACATTCTGCATTTGAACTAAGAAATATATTTCTACTGAAGGGTATCCCATTACCTAAATACTGAAATTTTAATAAATTCATAAGTACTCACTGAGAGACTGTTATGTCCATAGCATTGTATTTAGTCCAGTGAAACTGTATTAATCATAACAGAACTTATACACCTATGTATGTTCTTGTATTCTGATGAGAATGCCAGAATTACCCAGTATTTCTTCGGGTTTCTATAGAAATTATGTTTTAGCTTTTATGACTTCACAAAAATACCAGCATTTCTTTCTGATACAGTGGCTGTCAAGTGTCTCATATAAGCTATCTTAATTATTTCTTCTTATGTTTTGTCCTAAATTTAGCCCCATCTTGCTCATAGTCCTTCTTTTCTATCCTCACCTACTTGTTTACCTGGTTGCTCATGTTGCTTCTAAGATAGTAGACATACAATGGTACTTGACTGTTTTCAAATTCATCTAATCTGGTACTCCATGAATGCTGACTTAAAAAGTTAGTCCCTGTATTTACCATCTGATCAGTACTCAAGTATGAGCTCTTGATTTTAATGCCTTTGTGACTTGCTACTGTTTCCAGCCCAAACCATTTGCATGGTCCTCGCAGTTCTTGTTGCTTGTCATGCCTCTGCAAACCAATCACCCACCTGCAGTGACATACCATATATATTATGTCTAGCACCACTTTTACTGTACATCTAACCCCGTGTGCCTCAGTTTCTTCACTTGTGTTAACAGAAATATCTACTCACTGTATTCCTAAGATTGACATATACAGTCAGTAAATAACTGTTACATGGATAAATTCATGTCATTACTCCTAAGGTGGAAAGATAGAAAAGGAAACATCACATCAGTTACAAAGATCACAAAGATGGTTTAGCAATTACTATACATGTTTACTTTGATATAAAGTGTCATGGATCCAGAACTATGTCAATGAAAACAGAGGAGCAATATAGTAATATATTTTCTCTAACTCTTCTAAAATGTCCAAAAGGCAGGAAAAAAATATGATAAATACCTCAGCTGATTTACAACAGAAAAATGTAATAATTAGCACAATTGGTGTATTGCACTTTATAAAATTATAAAGAAACAAATTTTTACTGAGTGATTTTTCTTTCCATTAATACTTTGATTTGTCTAATTCAATTTTAGACTCATCTTTAAGCTTAGTACTGGTGCATATCAAAATGTCTAATTTTTCTTGTATTTTAATGTAATTTACTTAAACTATATTGATGTTAGAAGATGATAGTAGCTAAGCCAATGATATATTTATCTTAAACTTATATGCTGTCAAAACATCATTTGTCAAAAGCAAGATTGAGGACTGGGGATTTAGCTCAGTGGTTCTGCCACCTGCCTCACAAGTGCAACATCCCGAGTTCCATCCCCAGTACAAAAAAAAGCAAGATTGAATAACTTACTCTACAGATATTTTCTACATGTGTTTTGAGGAGAGTAAAAGTGTTTTCTAAGAATATGATGTATATTGTACAGTTAAAAAAAAGTAGTAAGTTGCTAGTACAATACAAAGTAATTCATAATGAATTTCAAATTTAATAAGATAGCAGGAATGTATTGTCAAGGATCAAAGACTCACAAAGAATGTTCGTTTATGAATTTTTGTGGATCATTACTGAAATTTAAAATTCATATTTTTAAAAAACCTTCAAAATAGCCTTTTTTATAAGTCAAATTGTGCTTCAGAAACTTTAAAACAAGTCCATATAAGTTCAGGCCTTTGGAGGCCTTAATTAATTTTCTGTCTCATGCAGTTTCTGGTTGTTAATCAGATTTGGCATTTGCCTTATGTTTTCATGACAAATTTGTTGGTTTGATTAGAATGAGAGATTTTAGGCAAAAAGTATATTTTCCCTTATCAAGGCCCATTAAGAAATAGGGCATCCAGAAAAAGACAAGCTGGAATTCATTAGTTAGCTTAATAAAACACTTATGAGGAACACCATGTACTAAAAGAAAGACTATATTTATATAGCTTTTTAAAAAAACAAAGTAAAGCCAAAAGTTACAAGTAAAATGACATAAAATAGATTTATTGAAAGGTAGAAGTTGAACAACTAGAAAAAACAACTGCATGTCATTATCCTACATATCACAGAAATATGTTTTTCTTCAATAAATGTCTCTATAAAATTTATTTAACCTTATATGACATTCTATGCAATACAATGGTTGATATCTTAGTTTCAATTTTAACTTTGAAGTACTTGAAATGATAATTTAAGTTTCTTAGATTGTTAAACACAAGAATTCATGAAACTCAGTTATGCTAACAGCGCTTTTCCTTTCTCTCGTATCTTGAAAGAAATTTTAGAGTCACAATAAAGGAAAGGAGCAGTAAGTTTAATTCATAAACAACAACCTGCATTCCTTTATCAAATTTGAACTATGGTAGTTTTTGTGTTCCTCAAGAATTGGTGCATTAATTACCTTGATGTAGAAATGTTTATTAATATGTGCTAAAGATTCTTAAAATAGAGAAAAATATATGAAAGGCAAATAAGATAAACTGAGTTACAGTCAATAATTTTGATTTTAAGCACAAAAATATGATTTTCTCTAATTCTATTTGTAACTTTCAGTCAAGAGGTCATCAAACATATTAATCACTAATTTCTGGAAAAAAATTATCTTCTGATTTACATGAACCAGTATTCAAATTGATTATACTAGAAACACTTAAAATCTTATACAAGCAGCACTCTCTAGATTATTTCACCAATTAGAGGAGCAGGGTCCAAGAGAAATATGCTCAGAATCTCTCTCAAACAAATAAAGAAATTTACTAATTTCATTAAATGAATGCATTTTCTACCACCCCTAAACTCCTGGACAACAGCCCCTTCCACTCCCTAAAGAACTCTTTCTGTTCACTCATTATCTTTCTTCACTCCAGACCTTTCACTCTGCTACCCAGAGCTTTGGGGTCTGATCACAAACACCTTCCCTTGCTTCCTGTTACCCTGAGACAGTCACTTCAGATCTCCTGACACATTATCTAATTTTCCATAGATTTTATCTCAAGAATCTTTCCCTTAGGACACATCCCAAATACAGTCTTCGGCTTGAAGGAAGCTCAGGACAACTTCAATGAATAATGTTTGACCAATAGACTAATTTATGAGTAACATATTTAACATTGAAAAAAATCTGAGAACTTATGAAAATGACTGCAGACCCATGATCTGGTATGGAATTTGCTGTAGTTTATTTTTAAGATAGAGTAAGAAAAAAAATCATATCCAAAGGATAACAAATTATTACATCACTGAGCACAGAATGTATTAGCATTTAAAAATAGGATCATTTTATGAGATATTGCAAGAAAATTTTGAGATTATCAGAGATAAAATATAGTTTTTTAAAAAATTAAAGAACTGACCAGCAGAGATAATGTACAATATCAAAATTTGATCCCTTTTCTACTCAAAATATTTCTCTCAAACATTAATTGATTGATACTGGAGCATGTGTAACTTTTTCTACAGAAAATGTCCTTTAATTTACTTTATTAGATTCAATGCTATTCTTAGAAAAATATATTTTTGTTTAACTATTTATACATGTAAGAGATTAAAGAGGGGCTATAATATAGGTCCCCAATGTTGGTGGGTCTGCAGTTTTATTATATTTTACTTTATGGAAAAAATTGGTTAAAAAATGCTACAACAAAGAAATCATAAAATTATCATACCTAATTATATACATATCTGCCTGGGATTTTGTGTGAAGAGAGGAGTACTGGAGATAGACCCTTTACCAGGAGCTACATAGCCACACCCCTATCCCTTTTTTATGTTTTACTTTTGAGATAAAGCCTCAGGAATTTGCTAAGTAGTCCTGTATAGAATCCAATTCAAGGTCTTCTTGATTTTTGAGTATTTCCTTTCTTCCTAGTTTTTTTTAAATACATTTTTCCTAAATTATCATCCCACAAAACATTCTTCTTCTCGTCTGTGTGTGTGTGTGTGTGTGTGTGTGTGTGTGTGTGTTGGTACCAGGGTTCGAACCCAGGACCTTGTGCTTGTGAGGCAGGCCCCACGCCACTGAGCTAGTTTATCCCAAAAATATTTCAAATCCAAACTAGACTATCTTGAAGGAAGTCTTGGTCAGCATTCATTTTTCTAAATTTATAGAGTTACTATTCTAATTTGTATTTTCCATTGAAATCACCAATCATGGTACTACCTGCATTATACAGACTGAGTAATACAAAAGAGAAGTCTGACTGCTGAGCAGGAAGATTTTGAATATAATAAAACCTGTTGACCCAGTGCTATCTAAAACTGAAAAAACTTTTAAATTAGGGAATTATTCAAATATTATACATGATTGACCTGTTCCAATTTTATTTTAACCATATAATAATTTTCTTTTAATGTAACAAGTCTTTTTCTTTGAGAGAATGATAATGTTCATTGAATAATTAAATTGTCTTTGGATAAGCCACATACATAAAAGTATTTTTAAAATTTTATTTATTTAAGGTACAACAAAAATTACAAGTCTTTAAAATGCCTTAATCTGAGTGGGAGTCCCTCTGAGACATTTACCATGTTTTTCTAATGCACATCTCATCTAATAAAATTGATTTAGCAGTTTACCTTTATGAAATTATTCCAAAAGTTAAATTTTAATAACAAAAACAGAACACTCTCTTAAGTCTTTCCTTTAATTTATCTTTGGTTTTCATATTTCATTAAATTAGACTGCTGTAATGTCAGGACACATGATTAATACCATTGAGAGCAAGCACAAACTAATTTAGAAAGTACAGAGTTTGAAAGGTAGATAGGCAGATAGTATGAGGCCTTTTACAATCTTTACATCCAATTCACTGCCGGCATGAATTTGAGCATTTCCCAGGGGGACTTGGTAGAACAGGTACACCATCCAAGTGTTACCCACTGTGGCTCAAGAGGAAGACCTTACCCAATTACCCACATCTGGAAAACCATGTAGGAATCCAATTTATTAAAACCACATATCCTGAAAGCTCATAAGTACTTTATGTCTTTGCCCTCCTTCACTATTATTCTAGTCCATGTATTCAGTGACTTAACTTCTGAACTATTCTGGCATAGCGGAACCCTCTGCTCAGTACTAGCAGGCTATAATGGCACAAGCTTCTCGTCCCACCATAATTGGGCTGTGTTACATTGGAAGTAGCAGAGCTTGGCTGAGTTTACTCCCAGTTAAGGTCAACTGACTCCAACTAAGTTCTCCCCCTCTGAATTAACCATTGGTTCTCTTTAATGAAAATATGCTCTGCCCTCATTCTACGGACCTGCCTCTTTGACCCTTTCTATCAGTAGGTGTCTAAGGCCAGCCCAGCTTCCCCTTCCTACACTTATAATGAATAAACACTGGATATGCTAGGAATTCTTTGTCTTTGCTGCCCAGAGCAGCTTGGATCAGCCCAAGACTCAGTTTCCCTCAAGCCTCTGTCTGTGCTTCTTGTAATTCCCACTTTCCTATCTCTTGCACGTCATACTGGCTAGTGGCAGGCCAGGACCACTGCAGAGGCCTCTAGCAACATTCCCTTACACTTGCCCTATATTCTGGAACTTTTGGAAAAAGGGTTTATGCCTTTTCTAATATAACCTAACCCAAAAGTTAACGTCCTTTACCAAATCATATCTGTGAAGTATGAACAAAATATGCAAAGAAAGTTTAAATTTAAAAAAATGTATTACAGTAAAAAATTATCACAGTAAAAGATGCATTGCAGATATCTGCTCTCCCTCCAGCCTGCTTGGGCTCATTCTCGGGGGAGGGGGACCACGTAGCTGTTCCCTCCCCTGCCTGTGCCACCACCAGCTCCAGCAGGGAAGGTAGCCTTGCGGGCGCCCCTGAAAAATACCCAGCCCAGACCTCCTGATTGTGCCAGACCTTGGACCCACTCTGTAGAGGCATACATGGTCATAAAGGGTATAATTCTGAGCTCCTAACCTTGAATATCTTTAAAGATAGGGTGAGGAAAACCTGTAGTAGAACTGTGTGGAATTCAGCCCTGCAGGAGGTTGGGGAAATCAATCTGGGCCTTGCAGGCTGATGTCAGTCTGAGTCGCAGGTTCTGCCATTGGCTAGCTGAGATCAGAGTTCAGCACTTGGTTCATCACGTGGCTGTGCACATTGTATATTATGACAGCAGAGATATAGTCTGAAAGAAGTCCTTCAAATTCACTTTTTAAATTTATTTTCCTCATTCCACTCTGCAAATCATTCCTTGTATCTGTCCTCCTTCTCCAACTCAGTCTTTTTCCATGATATTATCTTTCATCTGCCTTTCTGTTCTTGTTCCTGCCCAAACTCAGATTTCTATTTTTATCATTTTTTTCTTTTTTCCCTATGTTCTTTTCTTCTGTCATTTTACCTCACTCATGGGTTAATAGTTTCAAGGAAAAGTGAGCCCCTATTACTGTTAAGGAGATATATTGTGGTTCTTATTCTTGCACTCTGTCTATCCCTTTTGAATTTAATAGTTTCCTAAGGACTGTATGGTCATTCTATGTCCTCTGGCTTCACTTGAAACATTCTCCAATTCTTTCACTTATCTACTCCTCTTGACCTAACTCTGTCTGAGCCCACATCCTAAATGGTAAAGATGCTATACTGAAAAGTGTATTCACTGCAAACATATTTTGGGTTGCTTCTTGATTTTAATTTAATTCACATGATTTAAAGGTGATAGATTAATGACTACCACAGTGAACAATTTCCAAGTTGTGCTTGATCCTATTGTGTTGCTGATTGTATCAATTGGAATAAAGGGTTGTGATTGATTTGATGAGTTGTTTTCTCCAATATTATAGAAATAAGCATATCTATGAGTCATTAGATACTAAAAAGCTAAAGTGCAACTATATAAAGATTTAAGTAATAACCCAGAAATTAAACCAAGGAAAACCCAACAACAACAAAAAATGAGAAAATACTTAAGCAAGACACAAAGACAGGCTTCCAGTTCACCAATGGCAAACAGTAGGGCAAATGAAGAAGAAAACTCTGATAGTTAACTACCAGGACACCCTGAATCCATAACACAGGAAGTAACAAAACAGATCAATCAGACTCTAGAAAAATTCCAAACAGAAATAATTTCCCAGATAACCATAGAGATGGGGAGCAAAATGAAAGTCATGATTTATGACTCTAGAACAGAAACTGAAAAAAAGAAAAAAAAGATAAGTTCAAGACCATGATAGAAGCCATGAAGGCACAGCATAAGAAAGAAATGGAAACAATTAATGCCCAACATAGGAAAGTCATGGAATCCTTAAAAAGGATTCAAACAGATATCCAGGAGATTAAAAACTCTATTGAAAGTATACACAACAGAATAAAAGAATGTGAAGATAGAATCTCAGATATAGAAGATAGGATTGCAGTCAATGACCATGAAAAGAGAGGTCTCTTAAAATTCATAAGGGATCATGAAAAATCAATCCAAAAACTCCTAGATGATGGAAAGATGAATAACATAAGACTGATAGGAATCCATGAAGTAGCAGGAGAAAATACAAATGACTGAAAAAGCTGTTCAAAGAATTAATAACAGAAAACTTACCAAACAGAAAGGAAGAATTAGACATACAGATAAGTGAGGCATATAGGACTCCAACTAGCCATGATCAAAAAAAAAAAAAAAAATCTACACCTACACATATAATAATCAAGATCCCAGAAATCAAATGGAAGAACAAAATACTACAAGCAGTCAGAGGAAAAAAAAAAGCAAATCACATGCAAAGGAAAGCCCATCAGAATCACAGCAGACTTTTCAACACAAACCCTCAGGTCAAGGAGAGCCTGGAGTGAGGTATTTCAAGTACTAAAAAAAAACAATCTCCAACCTAGAGCAATGTATCCTGCAAAACTCTCTTTCAAAATGTATGGGGAAATAAGAGACTTCCATGACAAAGAACACCAGAGAAACTTGATGAACACCAAACAAGCACTACAAGGAATTCTAAACAATATCCTAGAAAGGGACAATGAAGTTCACAACACCATGAGGCCCAACAGACCAAATCAAATAGGAAAGGCAAGAAACTAAAAGGAGAGGGGGAAAAAGTCAAAAAAAGTCAAAAAAAGGACAATAACATGACAATAAGTCAGTACATATCAGTTATAACCATCAATAGCAATGGCCTCTACTGACCAATCAAGAGATACAGACTGGCAGAATGGATTCAGAAGCAAAATCCAACAATATGTTGTATACAAGAAAGACACCTACTGGAAAAAAAAGTCTATACACCAAAAGTGAAAGGATGGAAAACAACTCTTCATGTGACAGGAGCCCAGAATAAAGCAGGAGTAGCAATCTTATTCACAGACAAAGTAAATTTCAAACCAAAACTGATTAAGAGAGACAAAAAAGGCCACCACATCCTTGTAAAGGGAACAATTCAAGAGGAAGAGATGACAATCATAAACATGTATACAATAAATATTAATGCCCCCAACTATATAAAACAAATATTAAGTAACATGAAAAACCAAATAAGCACTAATACAATTGTAGAGGGGGATCTAAATACCCCACTATCACAAATGACAGATCATCTAGGCAGAAAATCAACAACAAAATACTAGAACTGAACCAAGCTTTTAAACATATGGACTTAATAGACATCTATAGAGTGTTCCTCCCCACAAAATAAAAATATACATTCTTTTTGGCTGCACATGGCTCATTCTCCAAGATAGACTACATACTAGCTCATAGAACAGGTCTGAATAAATGCAACTGAATCGAAATTATCCCCTGTATATTATCAGATCATAGTGCAATCAAGCTGGGGATCAATAACATAAGAAACTGTAGGAACTTCACAAACACATGGAAATTGAAAAACACTCTCCTGAACAATCAATGGATCACAGAGGAAATTAAAGAAGAAATTAATCAGTTTGTACAAATGAATGATAATAACAATACAACATGCAGAGATCTATAGGACACAATGAAAGCAGTTCTCCATAGAAAATTCATAGCACTGAATGCCCACACTAGGAAAACAGAGAGACCTCAAATAAACAACCTAACGATGAATCTTAGACTCCTAGAAAAACAAGAACAAGAAAAACCCAAAGCTTGAAAAAGAGTGGAAATTATAAATATTAGAGCAGAAACAATGCAATGGAAACTTAAGAATATAATACAAAAAATAAAGGAAACAAACAGTTGGTTTTTTGAGAATAAATAAAATCAATAAGCCTTTAGTTAATGTTATCAAAAACAGGAAAGAAAAGGCTCAGATCCATGCAATCAGGAATGAAAAAGGTGAAGTCACAAAAGATCCAACAGAAATCCAGAGATTCATTAATACCTACTTTCAGAACCTGTACTCTAATAAAATGGAAAATACAGAAGAAATGGTTAGATTTTTAGATACTTATGAATTACCAAAGTTGAAGGAAGAAGATAAAAACATTTTAAACACCCCAATTATAATCAGAGAAATTGAAAATGTAATTAAAAATTTACCAACAAAGAAAGCCCCAGATTCAGATGAATTCACTGCTGAATTTTATAAGACATTTAGAGAATAACTAAGGCCTTTAAAATTCAAACTTTTCAATGAAATTGAAAAGGAAGCAATACTTCCAAATTCATTCCTGAAACCAAGTATCACTTTGATTCCCAAACCAGGGAAAGATGCAAGAAAAAAGAGAACTACAGGCCAATCTCCTTAATGAATATAGATGCAAAAATCTTGAAGAAGATACAAGCAAACTGCAGGGGATTTATCTCAGCGGTTCAATGGCCTGCCTTCCAAGTGTAAGGACCCAAGTTCAATCCCCGGTATCAAAAAAAAAAAAAACTAGTAAACACAATACAGAGGATCATCAAGAAGATTATACATCCTGACAAAGTCAGATTTATTCCAGGGATGCAAGGATGCTTCAACATACATAAGTCAATAAATGTAATACACTATATTACAATGTCAAGGACAAAAAACATCTGATCCTCTCAATAGATGCAGAAAAAGCATTTGTCAAAATTCAACACCCATTCATGATAAAAACACTGAAAAAAATTGGAATAGATGGTCTATATCTCAACTTAATAAAGGCTATCTATGAAAAACCAACAGCGAACATCATATTAAATGGCCCAAAACTGAAAACTTTCACATTAAAGTCAGGAACAAGACAAGGATGCCCACTATCACCACTTCTCTTTGATATAGTTCTGGAAATATTAGCCATAGCAATTAGACAAGAGAAAGATATTAAAGCAATGAAGATAGGAAAGGAAGAAATTAAACTGTCATTATTTGTTGATGATATGATACTCTATATTGAAGGCCCAAAAAATTTCACCAAAAATAGTCTAGACTTAATTGACATTTTAGCAGAGTAGTTGGATACAAGGTCAACACCCAAAATCAATAGCCTTCTTTTACACAAATAACAGACTCACTGAGAGAGAAACTAGGGAAACAATTCCTTTCACAATAGCATCCAAAAAAAATGAAGTATCTAGGAACAAATCTAACAAAAGAAGCAAAAGACCTCTGCACTGAAAACTATAGCATTCTGAAAAAAGAGATCAAAGAGGATATAAGAAAATGGAAAGATATCCCCTGCTCCTGAGTAGGAAGAATCAATGTAGTGAAAATGGCCATACTACCAAAACTGCTATACTGATTCAATGCAATGCCAATTGAAATTCCAACACTATATTTCACATAACTAGAAAAAAAGAATCCAAAAATTCATTTGGAACCTAGAATAGCAAAAGCCATCCCAGGCAACAGAAACATTGCAGCAGGTATAAAAATTCCCAATCTGAAACTATACTACAAAGCCTCTGTGATAAAATCTGCATGGTACTGGCAAAGAAAAAGAGCTGAGGATCAGTGGAACAGACTGAAAGATAAAACAAAAACAAACAAACAAACAAAACAAAAAAAACCCAACAAATCCAGATGTACTCAGCTATGTCATCTTTAACAAAGGAGCTGACCATCCTCAGTGGAGGAAAGATAACTGCTTTAATAAATGGTGTTGTAAAAACTGGATCTCAACCTGCCAAAGATTAAAACTGGACCCTTATCTTTCACCATACACTAAATTAAAATCCAAGTGGATTAAAGATTTAAATATTAAAACAGAAACACTAAACTTGCTGGCAGGTAAATTAGGCAGAACTCTTGAAGACATTGGCATAGGAAGACTTCATGAACAAATCCTCAGTAGCATAGGAACTCACAGAAAGAACCAACAACTGGGATCTCATCTTTTTAAGAAGCTTATCTTATCTTGCACGATGCACTAAAGTAATATCCAAGTGGATTGAAAATCTAAATATTTTAAAAAGTCACTAAATTTGCTGGAAGATAAGTTAGGCAGAAATCTTGAAGACATTTGCATAGGAAAAGACTTTATGGACAAATCCTCAGTAGCACGGGAACTAGGAGAAAAATCAACAACTGGGATCTCATCTTATTAAAAAACTTCTGTACTGCAAAAGAAACCATCAACAAAACTAAGAGACAACATACAATGGGGAAAAATGTTTACCAGCTGCTCCTCAGAGAAAGGACTATTACCTAGAATATATAAATAACTCAAAACAATCAGCCCCCCAAATATAAAGACCCAATTCAAAAATGGGCATCTGAAATGAACAGACATTTCTCAGACAAAGAATTAAAAACAGCAAGTAAATATATGAAAAAATGTTCCACATCACTGGTTATTTGAGAGATGCAGGTGAAAACAACACTGAGATTCCACCTCACCCCACAAAGAATGGCTGCTATCAAGAAATCAACCAATAACATATGTTGGCAGAGTTGTGGGGAGAAAGGAGCCCTTCTCCATTTTTGGTGGGAGTATACTCTGGTGCAACCACTATGGAAATCAATATGGAGATATCTCAAAGAGCTGGGACTAGAGGTTCCATTTGACCCAGCCCTCCCTCTGCTGGGTCTTTCCAAAGGAACTAAAAGAACCATATCACAGAGATATATACTCACTTATGTTTATAGCAGCACAGTTTGTAATAGCTAAAACTTGGAAACAGCCCATTTTCCCATCAGTTGGAAATTGGATAAAGAAGATATGTTTTTCTAAAAAAATAGAAAATTACTCAGCCATAAAAAAGTAGAAATTAGATTCATTCATAGGAAAATGTATACATATTGAGGATATACTCCTATGTGAAATAAATAAGTCACACATGTGTAAATACCGAATAGGTTCTCTGATGTGAATAAACTATAATAGTACATAAGATCCTAATGATATAATGGATAATGTGAAATAGGAAGAAAGGGGCTAAAGGTGTAGGGAAAGTGGGAAGGGTAGGGGAAAGCTAATAAGGGAAAAGAAAAAATATGAGAAAATGTAAAAATGGAAATAAAGTGTTTCTAAAGGGGGAGGGGAGGAGGGGCTGAAGGGTGGGCAGGGACAAGGGGAAAGAATGAGAACCAAGACCTGTCATGTAGAGGTACAAGATCCCAATAATGAATTAAACTGTACTGTACACCTAAAATGTACCAGTAAACTCAATGAGAAAAAAAAGAGACACATCGCCACTGATCCCCCTTAGTATTCAGTACCCTTGGGACACATTTATCCCCCGGTTCTTGCTAACTGTGGTAGCTGTAGAAGTTCTCTTTCACGTCTTTATTTGTACTGTGAGGTGTGTGTCTCCTTGTCCTGAAAGGTTTCAAAACATTTATGGGAAGAGAAAGAAGGATGGGACAATAGGAGAGTGGAAAAAAGATACCAGACCCCCAGGTATCTCCTTGGATGCTCCTACTTCATAGAAAATTCAAGAAAAAACAGGTAGAGGTGAAGATGTAGGAGATATTGTGATGTGACATGTACTATAATTCTCCTCTGCATTTACTCCATACAACTTTGTTTAAAAATCCACTGAAATTCATGACTTCAAAATGTATATGCAAAGTTTAATGTATTTTATTTCATGCTTATTTATTTCAAATGGATGAAAGAATCCACAGTAAGATTGGCCCAGAGGTAAGCCACGTGGTCAAGAGAAATGGCCTTTGCTTCAACTTATTATTACATTAGCATATGGGTAAATCTCTCCCATTTCCTTCTCTCTCTTGTGTGAAAGAGCACTCTGCTATTTAAATGGTTAAGGGCTAAGAGTACAGGAGATATAAGAGAGGTGTTTAAATGAGACTTTTCCTTTCTGGCCCAGGTTAGAACTTTAGATATTAAGCAAATAGATAAAATCTAGATTAGATGTAGTACTTGATGTCAATTAGATTATGCTGATGAGCAGACCAGGGATGTGGGGTGAAACTCGAATCCAGCACTTTGAATGAAAAAAATTCTCTGTATAACTCACACATCCTCTATATCACATTCCCTGGGTGAAACAGAAATTAGCTGTATGAAATTTTTTGGCCAAGGCAAAGGAAATAACTTCAAGAACAATCCCAAAGAAAGGATTGCAATGGTTACAAACCAGTTGACTTTAGATATATTATTCTTTGTTTAATCATTTTTCTCTCCTCTTTGTAGTGCTGCTTTGTTTCAAATTATTTGTGATTTTCTGAAATGCAGATAAGTCTTTTTCTTTCAGTGAACTTTGGAGTTTATGTGGCTTTTATGTGTGGATAGATGGAGAAAAAAATCTGATTCTCTACTAAGCGCTGCTCCCAGGAATCCAAGACGGTGTGTTTGTTATTCCTCGGGTAGTGGAGAACTTTCAGGGGAACAAAGCCCATGTACATGGGCAGCTGTGTTGAAATTTTGCTTTTTTCTTTCTAATAAACATTTTCTTTTTTAAAATTTTGTTTTGTTTCCTTGTCTAAAAACACTTAGAATTCTCATTTCAGGAGCAGAGGTGTGACAGAGCTTTGTGATGCAGCAAATTCCGTCTTCATATGAAAAGGTAGATGGTTCATATCATAGAGAGTCCACATCATGAACTCAGCGTTAATAAGCTTCCCACATGCAAGCTATTTATTCAGAAAATAGACATTGTGGAATTAGCGAGTGGAATCCAAATTACATGTTGGATGACGAAAACCAGTAAGTTTCCATACCAGAGATGACATTTTTTTATAATGATGTAGGAATTACACACCATGGTCCAGAACTTGGACAAAAGTCTCAAAAATATAATTGGAGAGATTAAAGACACTAAATAGAAGTGTTATTTGTTAACAGAAAATGAAGATAAAATAAAACTCATGGACAATATTTTTCATTTTTCTAACTTGAAGATTCATATGTCCATATCACTTTACAATTATGTCAATTAATACTAATTTATTATTAATTTCAAATCAATCATGTTAGAGCCAGGAAGCAGTGATAAGATCTTATTCAACTACTAACAAATATTTAGGGTAAGACATTCAGAAAATAAATTATGGTCCAATAAAGATATAGATTGTTCCGCATTTAAAAAAAGAAAATAATGTATGTTGAATGAAAATGAAACAAGACAAATGGGAATAAAATGAAAAATTATCTTCTATGCGATCACTTTGCTTTAATTATTTTCACTATTAAGTTTGTTTTCAATGTACATAACCCATATTGTTCTACATATGCTATTTTAGAAATGTGTTTTATTAGTGCACGTTTGTAATACATAATGAATGCATTCATGTTGGGGAGTTGGCACACACATATATACAGCATCGCAATCCTTTTCGCCTTCCATCCCTCCCCCTCCCTTTCCTCTCCCCTCCATCACCATTTTGCCGTTCTCCTCTGTAACTCACTCTTGCCCATTTAACAGTATGGTTCATGTCGCACCACACAGAGTGTTTGCTCTCACCACAAATATCCTAAACCTCTCAGAAAAGACAAAGTGAACAGACACCAGTGATGCCCCAGAAAGAGTTCTAGGAGAAAGGCTTTCAAATGCACACTCTTATAACTCAGAATATTTCAGATCTAATCTAGCTACTCCCACTGCTGATCAGCACTAAAATCAGCATGCCCAGTTCTTTATTTTGAAACAGAGTCTTGCTAAGTCACTAAATTATCTGAATTGGGCTTCATTTGTGATCCTCCTTCCTCATCATCATTTAGAATTTTTGGGGGAATATCAGAAATCGAACTCGGGTGCTTGAGTTTGAGAAGCAAGGGGAGGAACCAGTGAGCGAAATCCCTGACCCATCATTTAGAATTTTAATGACTGTCCTCTACTCTTCAGATGAAGGCCAAAGCCCCTATATGGTCACATGATGCAATCTCTCATGCCAGTATCACCTGACCTACTGTTTTGTCACCTATCTTCCCAGCTGCACTACCCTGTAATTCTCTACATTCCACAATTTTCCTTGCTCTTTCACTTCTAAGAGCCTTCACACACACTTCCTCCTTAGCCTAGATTACTTCCCTTCTGCCCCACCCACATGCTTTCCCAACCACAGGTCATTAATTCAAGGAACAGTATATCAGCTCCTAGACTAAATTAAATCCTTCTGTTGCCTTCCTTTCCTTTCTATGCAATGTTCTATGAGTATTTAAATTAGTAATATACATAATTTTAAAAATTCCTCTAAGAGGTAAACTCGGCAACAACCAGAGCAATAATAACTATTCTGCCCTCAGTGGCTAAGATAGATCCAGCCTTGCTGGATGCTTTACAAGCAGTTTTAACAATGACTGTTTTCCACTTTTGAAATTACCATGTGGCTCTTTTATAATGTAACTTAGCCCCAAAGTGTAGAGTACATTTATGAATTTACAACTATTTCTATTTGTTTTTCCATAAAATATGTGAAATGGCCCTTTCCTCTGTGAAACTTTTCATTTTCATTTTTCTATTTTCAAACTGCTTTAATATTTGAAGCCTAAATATTAATTGCTACTGACACAGAAAATATTCATTGAATAATGATACAATGTATGACTTGAATAATCACCTAAATATTTATTCACTCAAACTTTTCTTCAAACATATTTTTCATAATTGCTATTGCTCTGAATTAGCATTAGTTATTCACCATCTGCTCCCTCTAATACAGTTACTGTTTGTAAACAAATTGCAAGCTTTCTGATTTTATAATCATTTCCTATCTATTTAAAACATGCATATGTTGTAATAAGAAGAAATAAGATTAAAACTTGAGAAATAGGCAACAAAGAGGAAAAAGAAATTTTCTTTAATGCTGGATGTGGTAGTACACAGCCTTAACCCCAGCACGCTGGAAGGATAAGGCAGGAGGACCACAAGTTGGAAACTGGCCAGGCAAGTGGCTTAGAGACTGTCTCAAAAGAAAAAATAAAAAATAATAGGCTAGGATGTAGCTTGCTGTAAAGGACCTGGGTTCACTCCCCATACAAACAGACAAAAACAGAATCCCCCAAAAAATTAAAGTAGAAAATTAGAGATGGGTGGCTTCACAAAACAATTGAGAAAAGCTATCATTTCTGAAGATATGGTCAATCTGCAGATGGAGTACCGGCTAGAATTTCCTACTGATCTCCTTCCAGAACACTTTACACAAATGGGTTTAGAAAGGTCATCAAATGCAGTGTGCATGAAACAAGATCCATTTTAACAATTACAATCATGCTCCTGACTTCCTGGAGGAGAGCTATTGCCCTGGGGACAGAGTTCAAACTTTTGGAAAAACAAAACAAAAAAACCAAAAAACATATTTTTTTCTGCTGCACCACTGATGGATATCCACATATACAGAATAAATAGCAATTTTGCACAGGGTTCCAGGCCTATTGATATATATAATATAGGAGAAAAATGGCCTTTTTCAAGTATGTGAAAATTAAAAATTTTTATTCAGAGAGAATTAAAAACTATCAAAATAGCCAAGACAGAATCAGCTTAAATGCCTATCAACAGATGAGTGGATAAAGGACAGATGGTGTATTTTATATGTGGCACGTTATATTACATATTGTATTAATATATAAAATGGAATATTATTCACTCTTCAAAAAGGAAATCCTGTCATTCATGACAAGATGGATGAACTTGGAGCATGAAAGTCAGTCTCAGAGGAGGAATGCTGTGTGATCTCTCTTACACGGGGAATCTAAAAAAGCTAAGCTTCTCTAAGAAGAGAGCAGAAGGTCCTTGGCTGGATGTGGGGATCATGAGTATTGGTCGTAACTATTGTTAACTTTAATAACTCCGTATGTGTTACGTTTCTCCAGTTTAGCAGGTGGTGTGTTTCCTTTGAGGAATTCCTGAAAGTTACAGTTTCTTGTCTCTGACCTTCAGATGTGTGGTTGTCCAGGTTACTACTACCCACAGTGGGTTGTTTTCGTTGAGCTTGTTTGCTCTTTTTTCCGCGTAACCTTTCAGTTACTTTGGTAACCGCATCCCATAATAGTTTGTGGTTTTTTGCTTTAAAAGGCCGACGCTTGCCGGCGATAAACGCCGCCTTGATCAAACTCTTGTCTTGGCGTCCTTCCTTTCTCTCTGCCCCATCTCCACCCTGCTGCTCTTTCAGGTTTGAGACACTGCTGGACAGTGCTCTGCGTCGCCGGCTCGCGACAGCTGGAGGCTGGGTGGGAACAGAGGAGAGGGGAGATGGCTGCCCCGAGAATTCAGTGTTTCACCAGGATGCATGAGTTCTGAAGATGACTGCACAGCTTGGCCAGGGCAATATTAATTATTCCCTATACACTAGAAAATTCAGCACAGAGTAGATCTTAGATGTTTTGAACATACACACAAAGAATATTAAATGATAACTATGTGAGGTTCCAGCTATATTAACTTGATTATAATAATTTAGCAATGCACATATAATGAAACAGCATACCATACCCTGTAAAAATATACAGTTTTTGTTTGTCAGTTATACTGCTACAAAGCCAATGAAGAATAAATATATCATTAAATATATTAAAATGTTTATAGTTCATAGTTGTATTCAGCCAATAAGCTAAATTAACAAACCAAACATGTAGCCTTAATTAATAGTGCTGATAGGCAATGATAACATAATTTTCGTTATATGAAAACATACTTAAAAGGTGTAATTTGTATCATAATCTAAATAATAATCTACTTAGTTAAAAGTACACATGAAGTTGTGTGGTCTCCCAGTCAGATGTCTAAAATAATTTAGGACAAAAATCATATAATCGTAATGTTGCAGGGTTGAGTTACTCTTCTGCTCATAGATTCCTAGCAAAAGAAATATATATTTTGTTTCCTCAGTCATTACAGTGTACCTCATTTCTGACAATCAGAAAATTGCACATTTTACCTTCAATTACCTTTTCCTATTATCTAAAGAAAATATACTAATATAATGTGCACACAGGATCCATATTCAGTCGATTCTACGGTAGATAATATCTTGTTTTCAGCAGCTATTATGTTTTTTAAAAGCTAGTGTTCCTTTTGTTTTTCATTTCATGAATGTACTCAGTATTTGCATAATAAGGCCTCTCAAAAGATGAGAGAATGAATGAGGAATAAATAAATTGCAATCTCCCTGCATAGCGACACTACCTTTAAAGATGGATCACACATGCCTATGGCTGAATGCATCCAATATATCAATATTTATTAAGCAGACAGAAAGTCAATTCAACCATAACTTGCTTTGTGCTAAGAAAAAGAAACACAGAAAAGAATATGGGAGGATTATTAAAAAGCAACTTAAGAACCCTATCCAAAGTCAATACCAGAAGTTCCTATTGAATCTCTTTATTTCCAAATCTTTGTGGAATCAAATAAACCATCTACACAAGGAATTAGAAAAGAAAATTATATATGAAATGGCCATGGCCTGTCACAAAACCTTATGGGATTTGTAAAACAGGATCTTCAATCACCACTTGGAAAGATGATCTTTCTCATTCCAATATGTTGGGAAAGAATTATTACTTAACTATTATAGGTATATAATTTATTTCCTCAACTGGAGTCACACCTTGAGTACAGGGTCAATCTTCTCATATATTTTGAGTTCTACAAAAAGGTGTTTAATAAATATCAGCTAGTGGATGGTCAAGAGTTGATGTAATATATTTGAAATATATCATGCATGCACAAACACTCTCTCTGACGCACACACACACACACACACACACACACACACACACACACAGAAATGGCACTTCTCAGTATGTATGGCCTTATCCTCTTCCTTGATTATAAAAATCATATTTCCTGAAATGTTCCAGGCAAGTGACAATATTTCCCACCATTAATTAATTTTGACAAACAAAATTATGATATGGGTTGTTTTTATTTTCACTGTACATATGAAAAATGAGGTTGAACATGATGTATTATTTTGTCCTAGGATGCAAAAGTAATACGTTAAAACTCCAGGTATTGAGCTAAAATTTTTTCTTTTCTCTTCTGATTCCAAAGGCCAGGATTTTAGTTGTCACACTATATTTCTCGAACCTCACACTGATTGACCTTAATTGCCTTTTAAAAGATCCACATGAATACTTTTGATTGAATAAGAGCATTAATATTTAAAGTTAATTATCACTTGTCCCCAACCTATGATCAAAAATGTAAACCCACAAAAAAGAAAATAAATTTTCTCTGTGAGCCCAGTGATTCAATGGCTAAAAATCATGCAGCTAAATGCAATGTGGTAGCCTGGATCGAATCTTGGAACAGAGAAGAGACATGAAGGGGAAAATAGATAAAACCCAAGTGAATTTCAGAGTTTACCTAGCAGTAATGTGCCAGTGTGAATCCCTTTGATGTGACAAATTGTTTCAGCAGATGTTAACATTAGGGACAATAGGGTGGAAGAGACAGGGGAAGTATGAATGGTGTGGGGAAATCTTTAAGGCTAAAATTATTCCAAAATAACAAATTTACTTAAAACTTACAGGCCACATATTTTAAGACATATGCATATTTTATGTATATTAAGTATGGTTATAATAAAAATGGGAAATATTCCTAGATGGTGAGAGAAGGGGCACGTTACTTCTTGCTGGCTTATTTTAAACACCAGTAATATGGATATAAATTGTTCAGGTAGATTATTTTACATTTTCTGTGTGTCTCCGTTTCCTATTTTTCTTCCTTTCACCCCAGCATTTCCCTGACTCAGTACACTGGGGAAGTCTAATGCAAAACAAATAAGAGAGAAGTAGCTTTCAATCTTTTTGGCTTTACTTAACACAAATGTGAACTCAAGAGAAAGGAAATTTCTTGGGCCAAGTCCAAAATGCCTAAAACTCAGAGGAAAACAGCAAATTTTTTGGATATTGAAGGAGAAAACATTTATTGTTAATAAAAGAAACTGAGCATAAGCTTCAAAAAGTAATACATATTACTTTTAAGATAATATGAATTTCTCCAACTACTTTCACTCCAGTACGTATGCCATATTCAAAAAAGGACAGTTTTAAAAGGGATGAGAACATATGCAAAATTTCACCTTCTAAAAATGTTCATTTGTAAAAAGCAGCAAAGTAGAAATTTTCAAGTTGCTGTGATTTGTTTCCATAGGGTCTGGGTTTTATTTCCTAGCAGATCAAAAAAAAAATGTTGCTGTGCCAAATTAATTGTTTCCAGGGACTCTGAATACTTGAGCCCAAATTTTTATTAATGATATCAATGGTTGAAGGTGAGTTAGGACTATTTTTTTAAAAACGAGTTGAGGCTAAATTACTGTCCTGTGGAGTCACTCACTATTCACTACACGCTTTCAGTTAGATCAAGAATTGAGAGGAAAACTTGAATGGAATTCACTCAAACAGAAGGAAAGAAACACAGTCAAGAGTCTCCATGCATGTGCCTCTACACACGAAGCTTTCTCTCGAGCAAATATATTTACACACCTCTGAAAATCTGGGAAACTCTCCTTCCCTGTTCACTTTAGATTATTGAACACCATCTTTATGTTCTTATCCTGATAAATATCCAAAGTATGTTTCACAAATACTCAGACACCTCAAGGTCATACAAGAAAGGAAGGGAGGGATAAAAATCCAAAGTTGTACCTATTTAGAGTTTCACACGAGACTTTAGTTTAAAAAATAGACTTTTATTCTTGAAAAAAAAAAAAAACCTCAAAAGCGTTAAAAAGCACTGGACTATTCACAGTTCATTTAATTTCTTACTGCTCATTTACTCTGTAGCGTCTTATAATCTACTTTCCCGCCTCACTAGCCAATTGAAACAATCTCTTAAAAGTCACAGCTGGACTTAATGGATACGGCCTGCTCATTTGCTTTTCTCAGCCCACATACTTTCTCATCTCTCTGTATCACTTGAGATAGTTGACAGTACACTCCTCTTTACAAATCTACTTTACTTTGCTCTACTTGGGAAACCCACTATCCTACTTACCCTACCCTTGTCCTGAAAGAGATTCCTCTGAACTCTTCCCTGAATCTCATCATCATAACTACTGTACATATATTAATCAATACCAGGAAGAAATTACAAACTTGGAATCTGAAGACTTGGGACCAAACTTATAAATCTTTGGATTTTCCACCAAATATGTTGAAAATACACATCTTTTAAATATAACAGGTACTTAATAAGCATTTTTTTAAAAAAACAGGATCAAGTAATATAATGAATGAAACTATCCTTGGAAAATATGCAACATAAGTTTAAATGATAGATGTATTGATTTTAAAATAGTTTTTCATGATTAATGTTCCATGAATTAAAATTTAGTTAGTTTGAAAACCTAGATGATCCGATTTCATAATCCGTGATATTTCTATGATGACAATGTATAAGAACACTGAAATAACCAATTGATCCAGTCAAAATATTATGTCCTAGAAGATAGGTGCTGAGTGAAAGATGTCTTATTTTTCAGTGCACACTCAAACAGTTTTGTTGACGGCCTGAGGACAATTATTTGGAGCTTTATCCTTAGACTCTATATATTTTTTCATATCTTTTTCAAATGTTAATGAACACATGTGATGTGTGAATTTTAATAATTCTCAACTGTCTTATGAACACATATTTAGATGTAAATAGGATCTGTATTTGAAGGACTGAATGTAGCTTTGACGGGAAATCAGTGACAATGGTGTTTTCTTAGTGTGGATAGTTAGACACACACATCAAATCACATTGTTATTCTGATACTGACATTATTTAGAATATGTTCAAGCATCTTTGAAAATAAAAAAAATCTGCTCAAATGTATTCTTTCAAGATACTTATTATGACTTTATTAATTGTCAGTTAAGGAAATGTATCAAAATCTAATAAAAGAAAGAAATTTTCTAAATATACAAAGTAATAATATAAACTTATAATTATTTAAAGAATGCATTTCATTCAAATGAACATTGTTAATACATGTGAAACATTACAAACTAAAATATCCATTTTGAGTATATACTTAGAATATCTTTTGAAATAATTACCACTGGCCAAAGTAGAGGCAAGAGACTAATTATCTTCATAATAAGCAATGAGTAGGATTGCTATAGGTTATCTACTTATTTTTAATCTGCCCAAAAGAAGGTTTCTAGAAAATATAATTTGAAAGTCACAGTCATGTCAAAACTTTGTAGGAAATTCCTGGAGAGCTCAGTACCCGAGAATGGGAGGGAATCCTCCAAGGCCACCATATGTGGACAGCACAGAGCATGAAAAATTACCTGTAATCAATGACTGCTAACCATATATCAAGAGGAAACAATAAAATGAAGTATTTGTAGACACTGGAAGTCATGCATCCTGTGCAGAAGCTACTTTCAAATGCTTAGAATCTATTTTGATTTGTATGGACTAAACTTCATTATCACACAATGAAGGGAGAAAGCAGCTCTTATGAACTATTTTGGTCACAGAACCTATCAATCATAGGGTTGGCCACAAAGTAAACACTGCTGGTTGAATGAATGTGCAGATTAATACAACAGTAATAGCTGAACATGATAGCATATACCTATAAACCCAGCACTCAGGAAGGCTGAGGCAGGAGTCACAAATATGAGCCCAGCTTGGCAACTCAGCAACCCAGAATGGAAAACTAAAATAGATCTCAGCTGAGTGGGAAGGCCCTTGGTTTAATCTCCAAGCCCGCCACACACACAAGGTAATATTTGCCTGTCATTTTGAATAATTTGGGGGTACTCTACTCTCTGAATATGCTCCTGGTAGGGCTTTAGATCCTGCCAAATCAATGTTGCTTTAAAAAATATCTATCTATCTATCTATCTATCTATCTATCTATCTATCTATCTACATATATATATTGTATTCCAACATTCTTTCCAATGCTATTTGAATCCTGTCTTCTTCCTATTCTCATACTGCATGTTTGGGAGGAACAGATTGGGTGTTTGGTCCCAGAACTAGATATTCCTCATATACCTGTAATTTCTGAACAATAAATGTCACTGGTTTAATGAACTAAAGTTTTCTAGCAATTATAACGCTCAGGCAGGAACCCATTGGACCACACCAAGAGTCTGGCATGGTGCTTCTGGGTCCCGTATAAACATGGGTCACCAAACCTGATCCCACCCGTTCTCAGCTTTCTCCCGCAGCCCCAGCCCTCTCCTCCTCAAGACCCCCTCTGTTTGTATAGTTCAAGCTGTAGTAAATGAGAAGAAAACATGATAAAACACCAAGGAAAAAAGAAAATTGAGGAGCTCGTTACAAAGGAAAAAGATAAAGAATTAATTCTAGAATCTAGATAAGGGGTGAAGAAAGGTTGGGTAACAGGAGTGACGGTTTTGAAAATGAGGAAAAAAGTAGAATGGGTGAATAGTGAAGAGATTTGGTCTTTTCTTTATTCCTTTGATCCTCCTATAAGGGTAATAGAAAGGAAGGTTTTATTGCCAGAGAGAAAAGTGAAAGATATGACATTGAGATGCTAATAAGAAAGAGAATGGTTTTGAAAAATTGCTTTAATTCTCCAGGGGTAAAAAGATGCTTTGAATTAAAGAAGGGGTACGTTGGTCCAGGTGACACTATACAGCATAAATATGCAATCGATTAACTTTCATTATAACAAAATGCTGAGAAGGTAACATAATTGCTGACTGTTCTTATCCACCAAAATAAGTGGATCATGTTATTATAATTATAATAAAACTAAATATATTTTTCATACACTACTTTAATAATTTCTAAAGAAAGGAACGGGCAAACAAGGAACTCATTATGCAAAAGGTAGAATGAAAATAATGCAATACTTACTTGAAAATGTGTACCCTTTGATTCTTTGATACACTATTTCCTTTAGAGCAAACTACAGTAGTGAAATAAAGTTTGCATTTGGGTTATGTCCAAAGGCACCATTCAGTTTCACAATTTCCACTACAGTAATTATACTGAGATCATTTAATCACTGTGTAGAGAACCACTTTAAAAATGTAATGTCAACAATTAGATACTTTATTCTTTTCCCTATAGACGTTATCTTACCTGCCCTCAAACAATATTATGAAAAAATAAGTACTAAATGTAAGAATAACTAAGAATTGTACTTGCAAAGTTTTGAATGGAGGGGCCAGGGATTTGGCTCAGTTGTTCTGCTGCCTGCCTCGCAAATGCAAGGGCCCAAGTTCAATACCCAGTTTAAAAAAAAAAAAGGTTTTCAATGGAATAATAATGTATAGAAAACCATCTCTTGTGCAGGGACTCCAGTTCATATGTCCAGTTTATGTCTGTCAAATTCACTACAGCACTATATAGATTCTACTGTCCCAAGAATAAGTTCTAGCAAATCAGTATATTTAAAGTATAACCATAGAAATGGTAAAATAATAAAATTTAGACATATACAACTGCAACGTATAAAATCAGTCAGCCCTTGGTTATTTTTGATGATAATTTCTGCAACTTAATGAAATAGAAAGCACATTAGGCTGAGTTTAGAAGTAAATATATTTAAGTCACAATCAGGTTAAGGCCGATGAAACCTGGTCAGAATGATAGCAAGTGAAGATTTGGTGTTTTGAAAGAACTCAGTGTCTCTAATTTTTAAGTAATTCTCTTGCTACTATGTTCAAGAATTTTGTAACACCTATGTGCACATCAGTGTAATCTATAAATGCAGCTAGACTCTTAAAAATCTTTTTCACATTTGTCACAGGTAACTTTCCCCTCTGCCACCCTAGGGATTCCAAAGTGCCACCACTCCGAACCCTTTACCCACCCTTGACTTCTGTCTAGAAGGTGACTACATCATTGACCATTTAGAGAATCCATCAGGAATGAATATTTAAATTGTTATTTATAAACTAACCTGTATTTTCCTCAAATGTTTCCTCTTGACTGCAGACTAAAAGGGATATTTTATTTGTAGGTAAGTTTATAGCGTTCATTGTCACGTTTTGTGTGCGCTATCTTTATCTTAGACTATGTGCTACTACATTACCATGATACTTCCATAGAATAGCAGTTTTTATCTTTGTTACTATTGAAATAAGACTGATAACCTTATTTCTCAGCCAAAAACTGAGATTTTTTTTTTTTATCAATTTCTACTCAAGCTGACCAGGATGTTTATATCAGAACTACATTACATTGTGAGTAAATTAGCAAGTTTGTTTGAAGGTTAAAAAGTAAAAATATTCAATTTTTGCATTCTTACATAATTTTCCAGGAAAAATTAGATTTTTTTAAGCTTCACTTAAAATGGAAATGGAAAGAAATCCTAGACCACATTTGCTTAACAAGCTCAAATATGAGGATAGGTTGAATTTAGATGTTTTGTTTCCTTATCACAGTATCTTAAAGGAAAATAAAAAAAATATGAGAAAATGGAAATAAAGTGTTTGTAAATGGGGAGGGGAGGAGAGGGTGAAGGGAGGGCAGGGGCAAGGGAAAAAAACGAGAACCAAGACCTGTCATGTAAAGGTCCAAGATCCCATTGATGAATGCAACTGTACTGTATACCTAAAATGTACCAATAAACTCAATAAAAAGAAAAAGAAAAGATGTAGAGTATTTTTCTTTTTTGTACTGAGGATCGAACTCAGGACTCTGTACTTCCACAGCAGGCGCAGTGCCACTGAGCTAAATCCCCAGCCCAGGGCAGCCTAGAAATCAGGCGAGCTCGTCCTCTTCTCACCACTGCCCACTGAGTACAGTCTCCAAAGATTTTTCAATTAACATTCCTTGCCTGGTCCATATAGGGGTTTATGTTGAATAGATTCACACTTTACATTAACATGATCCCTAAAATACCTAAAACTCCAACATCAATATCTCTGGATACCTAGAAGCGCACACACCAACCTCATAATGCTGACCCCTAACCATCCCTGCCTAAACAAACCTCACCGGAAGGGAGAATAACACTACAATTTGATTGGGGTGTGACTGTATTAAAGAGCGAGATAGAATGCAAAGGAGAGAATTTTGATTTGCAAAAGGAGTTTCAGAAAGACAACCAGAGAAATCCATGCAGTGTGTTTGAGGAACAGAATTTTTGGAACCATTGCCCTGTGTATCTGTCTGTTCATTCTGAAAACAACATTCTGGGACAATGCCCATGTCTCTATAGTTCTCTGCAAATGGACACTATGATTCCAGAAAACCTCTCTTCTGGATAGATAAGGAGTTTTTTCAGATTTAAGACATTTCTACTGAAGGGGACATACTTTTTTTCCTCTGTAAGGTAATATAATCAGTTATTTTCACAAAGAGACTACTTTTAAAAACCACTTTTCCAAGGATTGTTACAAAAGCATCCTCACACTAGAAAATCTATAAGCTAGGTTTCCTGAAACAAAGTTCTCACAAAACATGTTTTAACAAGCCTCACGCTGACATAATTTGCACATTGTAGGATTGATACAACGTAAGTGTAGCCTTGGTTTAGAAGTTTCTACTATGCGTGGAATACTTTGATAAAAGACTAGATTCTGCAGGAAAACTTGATTCAAGTCAATCATTACTAATTAAATCTTAGTGTGTTCATTGTGTGCATGACTTTAAATACATAAGGTAAAAACATAAATGCAGAGATTTTCAAACTATTAGTTTTTGTTTGGGGACTTCGAAAATATTTATAATTACAATCTTTAAAAAAAAGGAAAAAATCCATTTATATACATTTTTGCTATATTTATTATGTAATTCATTTTCAGCCCATCTATATAAAATTATTTTTGTTACAATAAAAGTCTTACAACTAGTAAGATCATACCTAGACATTTTTTTTTTCAGTACCTGGGATTGAACTCAGGTCCTTGCACTTGCAAGGTAGGCCACCAAACCGCTGAGCTAAATCCCTGGCCCATACCTAGGCTTTTAATATTTTCATTTAATAGCAATGGCTAGTATTAGAAACTGACTGCTATGAATCTGAATGTTAATTATAGTTGTTATTCGTAGTCACTCTTTTGGAGGTCTGGATAATAATCATGGTGTTTCATTTTTCTTTGCATATATAATAAACCACCAAAGGTTTGCTCCTTAGTATATTGGCTCCTGTCTAGAGATTTGTATTATTCCAGAATTTGATTAAGCCAATATATAGTTTATCACATGGAAGTTTGATCTGAAATTCTGAATTATATCTCTAGAAATAGATATCCATAGAAGGTTTTGTTGTAAATTTTGGTACACAAATATGTTTTAAGAGTTTAAGAGTTGAAGTGATAAACATCATGTAATTCAAATTTGTTTTTTATCAAAACCACTCTTTATAATTTAGTAATTACATAACACACTTGAAAAGAAAATCACGTAAAATTTTCTCTACAGATTTAATCAAGAAATTTCCATTTTCAGATTCA
This sequence comes from Fukomys damarensis, assembly GCF_012274545.1. NCBI lineage: Eukaryota > Metazoa > Chordata > Mammalia > Rodentia > Bathyergidae > Fukomys > Fukomys damarensis. Next base: position 27,016,476 of record NW_022900918.1, on the reverse strand, counting down.
TAGTTTATTTGTGTTATTACTCCAAATCTCTTGCTAAAATTTATTATAATCATCAATTATGGAAAGCAAAAGTGCTTCAAACTTTGATCACAATTTGAAATTTTGGGAAAGTGCTATAAATTACAATGTCAAATCCATTTATTCATATAAACTGGGTAACAATGGAGGTTTACATTCCTCACCAAGAGTATGCCATCTATATTTTGATAATAAAAGGCAAAAGTATGACATATAATCAACTTATCAATTATATACTTCTTGATAGTTACACATACATAAATCTTGAATTATCCAATCTGCACCAAGAAAAATGAGATAATTTCAACAGACCTATCATAAATAGAAAAATCAATCACTAAAAGCTTATACTCAAAGAGAAGTATTAGGACAAGATAGAATAACAAGAAAACAAAAGAAAAGGAAGGAAACCCTTGTTAATACCTTCTATATTATCAGAATTACATTAACAAAAAGCCACAGATACCACCCAAAACAAAAGAACTGTAGAAGAATATTGTGATGAATGTAAATGCAAATTGCTCAATTAAATATTGGAAAGCTCAAACCAAATAAAACAGTATCATAAATGCATACCACATCCAAGTGAAATTTATCCAAGGAATGCAAGAATATTTCAATATTACAGAATTGATCAATACAAAGTCACACATTTTTAGAACACACACACATGCAAAGAGAGATAGAACCATCTGAAATAGACACAGAAAGTCATGTGACAAAATTTAAAACTAGTCCTTGGTAAAAATACTCAGCCTACTCAATGCTATGAGACAGAAAGCTTTATTTCTAAGATCAGGAACAAGTCAAAAGACAAAGACTTATGTTTTCACTATTGCTTTTAAATATTATAAGGAAAGTTCCATTCAAAGTAATTAGATAAGAAAAAGAAAGGCAGACAAATTAGAGAATACATAAAACTATCTCTATTCCGTAGATGATATGTTCTTTCCATAGAAAATCATAAAGAATCCACAAAATTATTACAGCTATTAAACACTTTCACTAAAGTTTCAGTGTAAAAGATGAATGTACTAAACAACTGTATTTCTATGGAACAACAATGAAAACTCCAAGAAGGAATTAAGAAAATAAATTCCCTTACAATGATATTCACAATAAAAAGTTAACTAAGGTAGTGTAAAGTGTATGCAATAAAAATTGGAAAAAGGCCGGGGATATAGCTCACTAGTGCCACCACCTACTTCACAAGCATAAGGTCCCGAATTCAATCCCGGGTACAAAAAAAGAAAGAGAGAGAGAGAGAGAGAGAGAGAGAGAGAGAGAGAGAGAGAGAGAGAGTAAAAGAAAGAGAGAGAGAGAGAGAGAGAGAGAGAGAGAGAGAGAGAGAGAGAGAGAAATGGAAGGAAGGAAGGAAGGAATTGCAAAATATGCTGAAATAAAGAAGACTCGTGTAAATGGAAAGATGCTTTGTATCATGAACTGAGATATAGTAGTTTTACAGGAGTACTACATCCCAAAGTAGTCTGCAGAGTCACTGTATAACTCTTATCAGAATCCCAAAGGCCTTTCATGGGGAAACAGTAAATCTAATCCTCAAATTTAAATAGAATTGCAATGAGCCTTGAATAAATAAAACAACATAGAAAAGGAAAACAAAGTTGCACTATTCATGCTTCCTGACTTCAAAACTTACTGTAAGCCTCAGTAACCAAAAGCCACCAAACAGCACAAGGAGAGATCTACAGACCAATGGAGCAGAATTGATATTCGTGCAAATACACAAAGGGGCAAATCTTCAAGACCTTTGATTTGGTAATGTTATCTCTTGAGCATTGAAAGAAAAAAAAAAGTCATTGGCTATCCTAAAGTATAAAAATAGTTCTCTGAGACTCGTTTAGTATTGATGCTATATTTGTTGCGTTTGTATTTCTGTAAGAATCAAAAAGTATTCTAAAGTTATTAGTCATAACTGTATATTAATGAACAAGGAAAATGTTCATATATGAGTGGAATATATATTTCTAACTCAGGTTAGAAGCAACTTTTGCTGTATATGAAGACTGCTGTCTAATTGTCCATTGATTCCAAGAAGGGAAATACTACAAACAAAAATAGTGTGAATTTCCAAAAAAAGGTTTCAATAAATAACATTCTTAGAGAACATATTTATCTAAAAATATTTCAAATGTTTTCTTTACACTAGCATGTGAAATATATGTATATATTATATTTTAAAATGCAATGTCTAATATTTGTATTTGTCTGTTTGTCTTGAAAGTACTAGGATTTTTTTTTTTTTTTTGGCAAATTCAAGATAGTAACACCTTGAAAATAGTTGGGTTTTTTTTAGGTAACCTTTTAAAATCATTGTTTATATAATATCTGGTAGTTCAAATGTAACTAGTTCTGATCAAATGGTATTTAGAGACCATACTAAAATATTAGTGGAGGGCTATATTCTTCCTGTGTCTGAATATCATCAAGCCAGGGTGACCATATTGTCCATTATATTCCTGACATGTTATATTCATGTCAGATGTTTGTGAATTACGTGTTGATCAAATGACTGTTTCCATAAACAGATACAGAAACAAGTTGTCTACTGTGCCACTTTCACGATCAAAACTTTGAATCTCACTTTTTGAACGCAAAGACTTGACCCTTTAATTCTACAGAAGACATCATCAACTACAAAAAAATCAATGCATATACTTCCCATTTATATTTAATCAATTTTTGATCTACTGAACATCTTTCTGGCAACAGAGGAATGAGTCATTAACTTACATGCATTCTTGGGCTCAGGGAGGTGTTTGCTACACATGGGTATAATAGGAAGTTATGTATAATCTAACCTTTTAACCAAGTATACAGTATCAAGTCTTTGACCATTCTGGAACATAACTCAGCTATAATTCTGCAGCCAATAGAAAAAACAAATTTATTTCTTTTGAAGCAATTCTAAGTGATTCGGTGTCACTTTAGAATGTATATACCATGATTAATTCGGTGGATGGCAAAATAAAGTTCAATTCTCTGTTTTCCACTAAGAAAGAGACCTTTGAGCCATCACAACTTTACCGTTCTCTCCGCTGCGCAAGGATACTCGAGCTGTTACGGGTTGCAGCCCCGTGCTATTCATCCATTCTCCACACTCTCAGGGAGAGAGTCTATACCATTGTAAAAACTAGGAAGCAAGGTTGTGAAATTGCTTCTTTATATTACTGCATGATAATAATGACCAGAAAAAAGGACTCAAGTTGTAGCACTGAATCAACCAGGCATGGTTTCGGATTAGCCAATATTTTAAGCTACCGAATGTCGCTTTGGCATTTCTTATAAATTTAGAAGGAAAATAAAAGTAATAAAATAAAAAACAACTAAAAGTAATGCTTTTTCTTCATACTTTTATATGACATATTTTATATACAGAGTCCACCAAAAAATGTATACACATTTCAACAGTTCGCATGCTAATCAACATCTGAGGTCAAAGGTAACTTGTATTAATTTCATGATATCTTAATAAATTTAATATTAAAATATTTGTACAAGTATTTTCCTAATATATACATTTACTGGTGGAATATGTGTGTGTGTGTGTGTGTGTGTGTGTGTGTGTGTGTATGAACATAGTATGGATAAATAAAATTTTATTTGAAAATCATTTGATATTATTCTCTGAACTATATAATAAAATTTTACTAAGTAATGTTTTCATCTCTACTGAGGAATGATGTTAATTAATGGCAATGTTAATAAACATGATCTATATTAAGTCATTACACATCTATTGGCTAATTGCATATTTAGATGTATTCTAGGAATGCAAAGCTATTGATTCTGAATAAGTAATTCATACACCAAAGTATAGCACAAATATTCTTGGAATATGTTCTGAAAATTGCTAGGTAGGTAGTTGAAATACTAATAATTCAATAAGTAACAAAATAAAATTCTGTTACCTATAAATCTTCTACTATCCCAGCCAAATGACATCATCAGCTTAATGATAATTTAATTTTACTTGTGATGTTAAATATGAGTTCTTTTGATTCTCTCTAACTGTAGTAACAATACAATGGCCTCCGAAAAGAGTACGCTTATCAAAGAATCTATTCATATTCAAAGGAAAAACTGAGATAATCTGAGAAGAAACTAGAATTTCAGAAAGTAAGAACCTGTAAGAACAAAGTAGAGCAGCAAAATAAAACATTCTAAAAATTCAGAATGATTAAGTGCGTTGTGGATCATAAATTATTGCCCATTAATTTTTAAATGAGTTTAGACCTCTGTGAAATTTAAACCCCAGGACCAGTGATCTGTGTGGCAGCAAGTTACAAAAGGAACAAAGCGTTGACATGCAAATTCCAGCTTTCTGTTGTATCAGGCAGGTAACCTTGCAAACAACCTTCACACACACTGGAAGCTGACTGATGCCTCCCATATGGGTTCATGCTTCCCTTCCCCTTCCCAGTCAAGTTGACAGCAATTCTCAGTTCATTTTCTGAATGGACTGAGAAAAGCTATGCTAGGCCTGTACCTGTGATTAACCTCCCTTGCACTATTATTACTCATAGATTTTCCTTTGAGAAAAGTAGCTAAATGCAGAAGCTAATCTTTGCATATGGTGAGTTGTTACCCCTCAAAAAGAATTGCAAATGTCAACCTATTATTGGGTCATTAATGTCAGGTCGTGATATTTCAGAGTTTGATGTTTTTAACCTTTGCAGACATTAACCCACGTACAATACACTTTTGAAAAGAGTTTATTTATCCTTGGTAACAGTCAATACACAACCCAGGAATACTGTCCTGTAATATTAGGTACTATGTATTTGGCAAGGATCATAAAGTATATTTATGCAACCACCTATTACCTCGGAAATACAAAACCATAGATGAGTGAAAGGCCCAGATGTATGATAAGAGAAATAAGGAAGAAAATACAATTTAATAGTGCTCCATTTTATTACAGAATTACTCCCCAATTCTGACTTGATGTTAAGACAAAGTTTGCAGGGATGATATTATCTTATTTCATTTATTTTTCATTGGAAGTCAAAATTGTTTCCTGTTATAAAATTCAGTGAAGTCAATTTCCCTGCATGGAGTAGTTTTACTGTTCACCATTAAAGTCATAATTCAAGAGGTAGAGGAAAATCTATGATAAAATCATTTAAATAGATTTTGCAAACAGCTGTGGCAATGCGCACATTGCTGCAAATACATTATACTTGTAATATGAATTTCAAAATACTAGAAAACACATAGGTTATATGTGAAATATGAATTTTTGTGATTTATTTATAATAAATGTTCTTCTGTGCGTATGTGTGTGTCCGTACTTTTTAACTTAATCGGCGTGCCTTCCAAAATATTTTGAAAACTAATAACTGAGGGAAAGAATGAAAGAAAGAGAATCTAGTCAAAGGAGAACAGATGAATATAGTGAAGCAAATTCATTCATTATGCTCAAATCAAGAGATTTTCCATATATTTCTCCAAGCGAGCTTCCATATGTACCATGTATTCATTAGATTAATCTTTCATTTGCCAGCTTCCTCTAAAATCCTTGTATATTTTGGAAGGTTTTTCTTTGGCGTTTGCTAGATGTTCTTTTGAATTTTTTAAATTCACATAAATGAATACTTTGGCACAGTCTGTCTAGTGAGGTAACATTCTTATTATTTAAAATTATTTCATTACTGCATATAGCTTCTTTCATTATTCCCTTTTTAGTATAATGATAATTGTTAACACTAATGCTACATTAATAGGCATGAGTATATTCTATATTCCATATTCCTGTAAAACTTCATGATATGCTTCAATGATTATTGTTATTCTCCTTGTTTTATAAAAAGAAAAATGACTCAGAGGAGGTCTTTTTTTTTTTCAAGTCCAAACAGCCTACAAGGGTGGAAGTTAGAGACCGACTCAGGCTGACCAGCTTTGTTACTGTCTCTCAAAGTCCATTTTGATTCATATAAATGAATCACACATTGATTAGTCCAAGAGATTATTAAATGATACCCACACTCTCCAGGCATGCGACTGGATGATGGAAATACTGTCCTAAAAGGACATACATTACATTGTCCGGAAGATTTTTTTTAAAGTTAAATTTCAACATGATAACAAAAAGAACACATGAATGGATACAGCACAACAAAACCCTGATGTTTCCAAATGAAATGCCACTGTACCATTTGCAGGGAAATCTCAGGAAGTGACGTCACCTGCCTTGGGATTCCCCCGATTTCTACCTTCACAGTGTTATCACTGCTTTCCTTGCTTATCATTTATTTCATATATCCGTGTTTTTGCCACAGTCTGGCTTTCTGTTCTACTCAACTTGGAGTCATGCTATGTCTCCAGCGTCTTATCAAGGATGTCAAATTACTTTTTAAAATGTTATAAGCACTCCATAAGAAATCATATATAGAAGTGTTTTCCTTGGACTCTCAGAGATTCCATTCCCTCCACTTCACAATATATTCTTCAAAACCACGGTGTTGAATTTCATTACTTTTCTCATGCTCAACAAAGAAGGAGCTATGCAACATTAGTATCTGCCCTTGGCTTTGACCAGAGGCCACACAGTTTCTTTGCCAGGGCAATTCCTTCTCACAGTGCAAGCGGACAGCACGTCCCTATGTCAGTCCTCCCGCAGCTTTGGTTGTGTAGAAATAACTTTCTCTATCACAGTGTAGTCCACTGACAATCTGGAAGAATATTCAATGGCTAGCAGTACAGAGTCATTATACTTCCATTGCAACCCACACATGAAGATCAGTTCTATTTCATAAATCAGAATGTTGTAAGATAGTTCATGGGCAGTTGCTGAAACGTAGCACCTAGTGGTGCATGGCTTGTGGATATTCTTCTCAGGAAAAGACAGGGGCCGATTTACAATCTTTATGCTCCCTGCTGATATGATTCTTCTTTGTTTTCTTCACTTCTACCCTTGGATTCTGATATGTGCATTTTACTTAAAACTTTAGGAAGGGTATATTACGATAAAATAGTCACATTACATTTTAAATGGAAAGTCCATTGCTCAAATGTCAATCTTGAAAAGTTTTTCAGTCTCGGGATTAAGGTATAGCACATGCCTGCTTTCATAGGCTGAGTCTACCAAATAATGTTGGTAATCAGAACAGAGAGGATAGAGATATACCTAATATGACCAGAGACCCAGGAGAAATAATCAGTGGGGTGTCCCCTGTCATACCTATAGGATCAGTGCTACTGATTTAAGGCTTTTTCTTTGATTATTTATGGATAGTCTTATCCTTAACATTTACTTTTAGTTTATTTACAGTTGTGATTAAGAAACACAACTAAGGTCATTTACATTGTTAGACATCTGTATCTAACTATATAAATTATACATATCTATCTG
>NW_022900918.1:26985521-27008654 GCF_012274545.1 Fukomys damarensis | reverse complement strand
TATGGCTTTGTAATGTCACTGGAAAAATATTTAAGAAAAAAATCCATCTGTACTAAACATGTGCACACTTATAATCTTGGCTCCAATTCCTAAACAATATAGTATAACAACTATCTCCCTAGAATCTACCTTGTACTAGGTGTTACATGTAATGTAGAAATAATTTAAAGTTTATAGAGGATGTTGTAGATTATATGCAAACACTATGTCTGTAGAATAATAGACCTGAACAGCAAGGATTTTGGTATGTTGGGGTGGAGGAGTGGGATCCTGAAATGAATCCAACATGTTTCCAAGGTTCAGCTCAATAGTGGAGAAGAAGAAGCTGTAGCTTCCACTTCACTTCTTCGTTACACACCACTCATTTGTAGTAAGATGTGCTGATTTATACTCACCATTTTCACTGATCTCTAGATCTCTGTCTTCCACCATGGTACTCAGCAATCCAGCTTCCTATCCAAGCCAGTCCTGGATTTCTTCATCTCAAAGAAATGCCTTAATGCCTTATGTACTTATTAAACAATTGATGTAGATGATGACTACTGAGATCCTTCTCTTTATTATTTATGACTTCTTGCATCATATGCCTACAGAATTCTATTTTTGACCAACAGTTTCTTCCTCTTTCCCCAAAAGATGGTTTTATTAGCTCACTCATGCACAACATGTGTCACCAAGCTATGTACTATTTAAGGCTGCTGTCTTTGATTCATGGAAAACATATGTTCCCAAGAAGTTAACAAGAAAGGTACAAGACATAAAAGTGTAGGGTTGGAAACAGATTGTCTATCTATCATGATCTCTGGAAAAATATTTTGCTTCAAGTGACAAATAGCTCTCATTTGAAACTTAGTTTAAATGTGAAGCCAAATATGACTGTATAATGTATTTTATTTGTTCACAAAATGTCACCTTTGGCAGACAAAAGTAGATGCCTTAACCTGGCAGAGCTCTGCAGAGCAAGTTAAGTGGGCACTCTTCAGAGATAAAGCAGAGGTCACATATCTGACTCACAGAACGGGGCTCCAAGGAATTGGCTTCTAAATTGTTTCTGTGGGGGGCTGGAAACTGCAGTGTACATTTAAAGATAGGTCAGTTCCAGACTCCAGGGGTAGACCACAGAAGATGTGCTTGCTTTTTGAGAGTAAAAATGATTTTTTAAAAGGTAGTTTGCTTTGGCAAACTCGGTTGTTATATACAAACCATACACAACTCCATAGAGTTAAAACGGCTCTTCTGTATTTTAGCACAGAGCAAGATTATGTATTTTGTATACCCAGTATAGATCTAGGACTAATTTAGGTTTTTAACTGCTAACATTTTAGGAAAACATATATGGTCTCCATCATCAGCTCAGTTTGAAATCAATGAACTAAATTTAGATTTCCTATGTGAAGATTTACTATTAAGAGAGAACAATCTATTAAAAATTATTTTCACATTATCTTCCTATTATGTGCAATTCATCTAATGGAGTAGTTGATAACTGCCCACATTGCCTAGATATACAATGTAAACATCTATCATAGCCCATCCATAAAATAACTTCCTTTATTGAGTTTATCTGTGGCATACTTATCTCACTCTCTGAGCCATGTTGTTCTTACTGCTGCAACAAGTGACTTAGGACATGGTGAGCCTGGTCTCCCCACTCATGCCCCCCTTATCTGAACAGTTCGCACGTGGGCTTGCCAATAGAGCAAGCAAGCACAAAGGTCTCAAAGTGACAAATGAAATCATTCTCACAACATAAACATAAGTTACTGTGTCAAAGTAGGCTTTGGTAGAAACACTTGCAGGAAAAATGAAACTATTGTTAATGTCTATTACTAGAGCCACATATCAGAGTCCTGAACTCTTCTAAATGCAAGACGAAAAATACCAACAGAACCCCAAATCCTGTCCTAACTTTGATAGAATCCTATGGCTCACTGGAAAAAAATACAGTAACTCAAAAGCTCTGTAAGACTTAGGATGTAAATCAAATTAATCCTGTACCAAGGATTTATTATGCACCTTTTATCACTTTATATTTACTTGGTCAAGGCAGGAATAACAACTATATCTTTTCTAAAGATTGAAATAGTAACTTTAGCATTCTCCTTTTAACACATTTTTCCCACAAAATCCTGTTCTTGCTTAATACAGTGGTACCTGTGTTTAACAATTTGTTCCAAGATTCAGGGGAAAATGGTCACACTCATGTTGCTGTTCATCACTTGATGTGGAGTTCCCAAACAGAAACAAAAACTTGCCAAATGCTTTTGTTTGCAAACTGAATCATTCAGGTACAGAAGCGTTCATGGACTCAGGTATTACTGAATTGGACGTATTTATTTTTATTTGCCTAAGTACAGTATGATCATCACAATAAGATGAAGTTCTTTAAGACAGATTGTGGTGTTCTCGTTCTCCACAGTTCTTTCAGAGTCTTACGTACCGCATACATTCAGTAAGTAGTTATGGTGTTGAATGTGTTTTGAAAGAATTTAGCTAACATAAAACAAGAGATTTTCATAGAAAATAGAATTTAATGTCAATGAAGTTGGATAATAATTTAGTTATAAAATTTGCATATCACCACTCTGATAAGCCTATGAGCAGAGATGAGTAAAATAAGCCTTTTGTTCTAAAAATTTTAATCTGATATGAACTGAACACAAGCCTAGTAAGAACTGCACTGCAAAAACAGATGTGGAAATAAAGCTATTGCAATTAAAACAGCTTTATCTAGAAGCATGTTTGATAAATAGAAAATTGCAGCAAAATAGAATATACAATATGAGAATTTTTTCAACTCAATAAAGAAAACATGGATAATTTAATGATGGAGACTGGACAATTAACTATACAGTTGGAAGAAATGAAATATTCCCAATCTTAGAGTACACAAATACAAATTCCAAAAGTGTAAGGGTTCAAGCATGCTATAAGAAGTAATGCAAAATATAATTTTAATACTCGTTGAGTAGAAACCCTGAAAATTCATGAAGTAATTAAGTAGTAAAGTTGATTGTATTAAAACAAAGCATAACCACAACCAACATTTAATGATAAAATATGGGCTGAAAAGCATTTTTTAACCAAATGAAGAATTCTTATACATAAATAAGAACAGAGAAAAAGTTGAAAAAGTTAAAAAATGAAAAGGTATTATAAACCTGCAATGAATGAAAATGTATAAATGTCAATGAAACAACATATTTTAAATGTTTTAACAATGTAAGTATAAAACTGTCATCTTCGGAAAATTTTATTGACAATGGTAAAAGAAATAATATCCAGAAGTGTGGGTTTTATGCTTGACTTAAAATGATTATTTCTGTGATTACCCGAAGCAGAAGTCATATATTCATTTCACAGAACAGAAATTGAAAGGCAAGAACAAGAAAATAAATGTTAGAAAATTATGTTAAAGTTTAAGAAATACATCTATTAAAATTTTATCGGAAAGAAAGATAAATGAACAAACATACTTGGCATTTGTATAATTATAATTTGTTTTTTAAAAGAAGATACTATGTGTACTTATCTAGTTAAATGATATGTGCTTATCTAAAACTGGTTAAAGGTATGTAAATACAGAATGGTGGTTAAGTTTAACTGTGTCAACTTGATTGCCTTGGGAGCCACGTCAGGAATTAGTAAAGCGTTCTTCTGAGAGTGTCAGAGTTAGTAATGGAGGTATGACCTTGGGTACCATATTGTGTCCCCTGCTCCTTCTTTACTGGGGCTGTTTCCCAGCTCTGCTTCCCTGCCAGCTGCCATGAACTAAGCACCTTTTCCTGACAGCAACTTGCCACAGGATTTTCCTGCTTTGGATCCAGCTGAGTGTGGAGTGAGTCCCCTATAATCATGAGCCAAATTATAACTTTCCTCCTTTTGAGTTGTAGGTGTCACCTGTTGTGTCTCTGCTGAGGAAAGGTGAATAATACATACAATGGAGCTATGTTGTAAAATAAAGTACTGTTTTCACTGACACTAATAGAAGTTCATTAAAAGCATACATTAAATTGTCTTTAAATACTGCATTCTATTATTTTGCATATCCATCTCTCAGAATTTTCTGTGAAAGCACAAAAAAGAGATGGATACCAAACTAACATTGACCATTTCTGAGAGGAAGGGTGAGACGTAGCCGAAGCACTGGAGTGGGAAGGCTAATGTGAGTTTATATAATTAAAACATAGATGCCAATATTTTGGGAAACTCTCACTTACTTTTTCTTTTTTACAAGAACTTCCCCCCAAATATTGAAACTTGGTAACTAAAATCTAGTGTCATATATCCCAAGGGCATCCCCAGGTACCCTTGGGAGATTGGTCCAGGACCCCCAGGGATAGCACAACCCATAGATATGCTAATTCCTTACATAAAATGATGGTGTACCTGCACATAAATGACACAAACTATCTAGAACAAACTATCTAGATTATTTTGTTTAATCACTGATATATTATTCATAATACCTAACACAAGTATTATACAAATAGATGTTATGCTATTTAGGGAAAAATGATAAAATATGTCCATACATGTTCAACACAAACATGATTTTTCTTAATACTTTCAATTCATGGTGGTTGAATCTTTCCAGAACTTATAGATATGTATGGCTCACTGTATGTAATAATAGAAGCCTAATACATAACATAGAAAAAGAAAGTAATGATTACTTAGAGCATTCAGAAAATGTTTGAAATGAAGGTGACATTTATATTATGTTTTAAAGGACAAAAAAATCATTTCCCAAATGACTTATTTCTCAAAACATTTCAGACAGAAAAAAGGTATAAGGACAAAAATGCAAAATACTGAAGAATCAACAAACTCTTAAGAATTACTATACTTAAAATATATTTTTGAAACAAATCTCAAAAAGGTTTTAAGAAACAAAATATGAAGAACCTTTTAGATCATGCAAAATAAATTTTAGTCTAGATGCAGATTATCATTTTTTCTTATAAGGTCAGATAATAAATATTACATTTTCTGTCACAACTACTCAACTCAACTGTTATTGTCACTGCAGCCTAACCATGTATAAATGAATGAGTGTAGATAAATTACAATAAATCTTTTTTTAGTAATAAAAGCCATAAGCCAGCTCACAGAATAGAGTTTTCCAAAATTTGAAGAAATAATAGCTGGGATTTTCTCAAGTTCAATTTAATATAACTGAGAAGGTCTAAGAAAACAACTGAGCTCTAACCAGCATAAATAGAACCGTACCCAGATGCATTAGAAACAAACTTCTTGAAAATCAAATCTGAAGACTAAATTTGAAAGAAACTAGAGGGGAAAAAATGAAGCACACACACAGGAACAGAGATTTAAGTGACTATAGATTTCTAATGAAAAACCAATAGAACAAAAGACAATTGCAAGAACATTTTAAAGTGGTGAAAATAAGGAACTTACAATCTATATGTATGGAAATAGGGAAAAAATAAAGACAATTTTAGCTAGAAGATAACTAAGGGAGTTTGTCATTACTAAACCTACTTTAAAAGAAATAATGAAGGAATTCATTTCTTGGGCAGAAAATAGTAACCAACGATTCTATGGAACACCACAAAGGAAGACAGAGGAACAGAAAAGAAAAACAGTGGGTGGTACAGGCCTACAACTCCAGCTGCCTTGGAGGCTGAGGCAGAAGGATTGCAAATCTGAGTATCATCTAGACAATTTAGAAAGTTACTGTCTCACAGTAAAAAAATTAAAAAGTGAGCAGCACCCTCTCAGTTAAACCCCCAGAACTGCTAAAAAAAGGAACATCACAAAAAGAAACAAAAGGGAAAATGATCTTGGTAAGCTGCTTGCTTTTTAAATTCCTTAAAATATTCATTTCTTTAAAAGAAAAATCATAAAACTGATGATTTTTTCCACTGTAAGTAGATGTAATATACAACCTAACTACATCAGAGATAGTGTAAGCAGAAGCTTTGTGATGTTTTTTACATGAATTGCAAAAATATTAATTCTAAGCACAAAATTTGTTAATATAATCTTTAGATCATTGTTAAAAGCTAATATGTATAATACATTAAAATTAATTCTAAAATAGTCAAATATTACAAAAGAAAGGACAACAAAGTCATAAACTTAATTGTGACTGCATCAATACTTACGTTAAACATAAAAACATATCAGTTAAAAGACACAGCAGCAGACAAAAATATAAGATCCAAATGTATGCTATACCGATCCTCTTGAAATAGAATGGTGCAGATTGATTAAAATTTAGAAGATGGGTGATGATATGCCATGCTAAGAGTAATTCAGAAAAAGGGGGGTCAATGTACAAAGAGCACAAACCACCCTTGAGAACTAAGGAGATCTGGGAAAGAGAGGGACATTGTACATTATTAGAGGACTAAGGTCCCCAAGGAGACGAAAGAATTCTCATTGTCTATGTGCCTAATACCAAAATACCAAAATAATATGAAGTGAAAACTATAAAAAATAGCCGGGGATTTAGCTCAGTGGTTCCACCGCCTGCCTTGCAAGCGAAGGACCAGAGTTCTATCCCCAGCACCCCCCCCCAAAAAAACTATAAAAAATAATGGAGGAATAAACAAATTTACAATTACACCTGGAATATTTAACACTAACTGACAGAACATGCAGACAGGAAGATGGTAAAGATGTAGAAGATCTGAACAAAGCAGTCAACAAATCAGACCCAACTGATTTATGTAACACGATTCCCCCAATTAGGAAAACATACATTTTGTTTCAGGGGCACAAAGAAATCTTCATTAAGATACACTACAACATCAACCATCACACCAGTACTAAAGGAAAGCAGTTTGTCTTTAACCATTAAAAATATTTACCAGTTTTTACTGCTTTCTCTGAATATGTTAGTTATTTTATTCAGGTCATTGTATATTTATTCAGTATTTGCATTTCTCTATCTCATAAAATCCGACAGAGGAATAATACCTATATAATAAAAAAATACTGTGAACTGCTTCAGAGAGACAAGAATGATGGATTATGTGCACTTTTAAGCAACAGGGAGTATTTTGAGGGAGATTCGTGGTAACGTGATAAGCCAGGCAAGGTGGTGCACAACTGTAATCCCAGCTCTTGAGAAGCTGAGGCAGGAGCATCACTGCGCGCTCGAGGTCACCTGGACTACACAGTGAATTCAAGGCCAGCCTTAGCTACATAGTTCAAAATTAACTACCTAACTCAAAAATTTTTTTAAAAAGGTAATGTGTAACTTTTTTCTATCTTAAGCACTCAACATACTTTCCCATCACATTTCATAATCTTCCATTACGATTCTGGTTCAGATTCCTGTTATTTTTATTTTTAATGGCACTTTATATTTTGTTTTATTTGTTTATAAATTTTGTCTTAATTATAATCCCTTTCTGCTAAATATCTTCTTCAGAGATTACATTATTATTATAAAATATTGTGTTTAGACATTAAAGGTAATATGTATCAAGTTTACACAATCCCATGTTTGTAGCATTTCACACATAGTTATCCTTCCATTTTCACCCTTTGTGTACACTTTATAGTTGCTAATATCATACAGTTATTTTTTCAACCCATTTGTTTTGTTTGTTTGTTTGTTGTACCGGGGACTGAACTCTGGTCTTTGCGCTTGCAAGGCAGGCCACCGAACCACTGAGCTAAATCCCCGGCCCTATTTGAAGATTATTTATATTTCAACAGGTTAGTACTGATTTATATAATTAACATTTTTGGTTTTTTCCTAACTCTTTTTGATGCCCCTTATTTATATTATTTTCCTTTGGTCGTCCTTCTCATGTTGTTTTTTGTTTGTTTGTTTGTTTGTTTGTTCATTTTCTGTTGGATACCAGAGATTGAAATCTGGACCATGAACTTGCAAGTCAGGCAGCAGCACCACTGAGTTAAATCGCCAGCTCCTTCTTATTATGTTGATCCCTGCACCCTAATATTGATCATGTTTATATCAAAATTGCCTTTTTTTCTTTTATATTTTGTCAATTCTGCTATTAATTTGTTATTTTGAAACTAATAAAGACATTTGAATCCATTTTAATTACAAACACAAAGTGTTATATAACCATCAGCATATATTTCTCTCTCCACACCTCTAGATTTTCTCCTGTATTTTAAGATCATTTGGAATTTTAGATATATTTTTATTCATAGCTTAATATTAACAAAACCACAAGATTATAATATTCATTAAATTTTTCCTATTATGAATATGTAGGATAAGAGAGTCTAATACTTAATTGAATATTTTCCATAGAAATTTTGAAATAATTGTATTTTTTTGAATAAAGAGGACAAAGGTGAATTTCTGTGGGATCTTGGATGACTGAACCAAACAAAACTCGACCTGAACACTCTTCTACTTTGTTCCGTCTCTTCACTTCTGGCTTTCAATTTGGCTCTCAGTCAATGATACAGAAATGAAACAGTTTGCATATTTAATAGTATTTTTCACTATTTATTTAACAAGGAAAGTAAGACACATGTTGAATGTATAGAAATTCAGCATAGTGACAAGTTAAAAAAAATCTAAAAATTGAACATGACTTCACAAAATGCCCAATTAAGTAGAGCAGAAAATAAATGCATTGTCAAAAGAATAAAGTAAGAGCTGTGGTGATCAAGATACTGAATGAAAAGAAAAGAAGCCACACCAAAGAGTGTTATCTTGGGCCAGGGATTTAGCTCAGTGGTTCTCCCGCCTGCCTTGCAAGCATGATGTCCTGAGTTCAATGCCCAGTATCAAACGAACAAACAAACAAGCAAAGAGTGTTAACTTGCCTGACATTGGGGATATAAAATCCCCATGGACATGGATATAAAATCCAGAGAAGCAGAAGCCATGCTTGCTACACTAGCAAAAGCCATGTTAGATGGTGT
This sequence comes from Fukomys damarensis, assembly GCF_012274545.1. Lineage (NCBI taxonomy): Eukaryota > Metazoa > Chordata > Mammalia > Rodentia > Bathyergidae > Fukomys > Fukomys damarensis. Next base: position 26,999,768 of record NW_022900918.1, on the reverse strand, counting down.
TAGCCTATAATCCTAGTATTCTGGGAGGCTGAGCCAGGGGGATCACAAATTCAAACCAAGGCTTGGAAATTTAGTGATTTAATGCAACACTCTCACAAAATATAAAATATGTTGAGGAGACCCTCTGTTCAATCCAGTCCATGTGTGTGTGTGTGTGTGTGAGAGAGAGAGAGAGAGAGAGAGAGAGAGAGAGAGAGAGAGAGAGAGATCTATGAAGACAATATAATCACAAAATACTTATGGTGTTATGGAAAATGGAAAGTTGTAAGAACTCAGTACTGAGAAGGATCTTAAATATAAAAAGCCTCAAAACAACTTGCTAAAACTTTAGACTTTATGCAAGGGATGGTGATACACACTTGTAATCCCAACTAGTTGGGAGGCTAGGCAAGAGGATGGCAAGTTCAAGGCCAGCCTGGACCACTTAGTGAGATCCTATCTCAAAACAACAACAACAACAACAACAACAACAACAACAACAAAAAACAAACAAAAGAGGCCTGGGGTTTAGCTCCTTACTTCTCCTGTTTAATCCCCAGAATAGAGGGAAAAAAATTCAAAACACTCTAGACCATATTTTAAGGGCAATATTATTAATTCTAAATTGGACATAATTCAGAGCTTTAACATGTCATTATGCTAAATAGTTATATATATATACTGACAAAAAAGAACAAGTTCAAGTCATTTGTCAATGATCCTAAGGAAAACTAATATGCAATCCAAAGAAACAGAAATATCAGCTAGTCTTCAAAGAACAAAGGAAATCAGACCACTTGAATGAAGAAGGAGTTCTTTGCTTTGTTTCCAAAGCTCTCAAATTTATATCAATTTACTGTAATTATGCATCATAATGAGGATAATCATTTATTATTCTGGTATAAAAATATGTCATAAAATATTTTCTTGAATTAATTCATTTATAAAGCTATTTATAAGAAAATAAGTTTTTATTTGCAAGCTTTTTTCCTTTTTCTTAATTGACAAAGAATCTTGAGTATAGTTCCAGTTTAGAAAAAGTAAATACAACTATTATTTAGTTCCTTTCCCCAGTGGAAAACATAAAATTACATCTTTAATTTTGAAATAGAACTAAACTTTAATAAATATTTAATGGTTACATGATAATATTCATATTAAATTGTAGCTCAATATAGAATTTGAGTTCTTTTTTGAACACTAGATTACTATGTTCCCATGCAGCTACTTGAAAAAGAAAATCTCACCCATAAAAGGAGTTTGAAAACAGAGATGTAAGTTTTTATTGTCTTATTATGAATCTGTTCTTAAAATAGAGATAGTCAGGATATACAAAGCAATTACTACGATAATGAGGTGTTTGTGTGCGACCCAGTTCCATAATAATTATCCTGAACATTGCAATGTCATTGCCTCGACTTCCACACATATGACCCTGGAGGATTATTTTTTAGTTGCTTTGTCTAAAGATGATTCCAATTTTTACTTCATTTATACTTATGTTATTAGTATGTGTAAACATGCAATGCATTAACATTTCATTGTAAAATAAGCATGTTTTTCAGGGTAACCATTGCTAGATAATATCTAAAATAATCAAGACCACAACCAGTGTATCCTTTCTCTCTATTGGAACATTAATGATCAGAACAAATGCAGGCACTTGGTCCATTCTTGCCAAATATTTGCTAAACGTAAATGTAAAGTAGCTTTATAAAGTTTGGCATGCACTCAATTCATATCATTCATGTAGTTATTTTCTACAAAATAACAGAAGACACTGAGTTAATATATCCTGAACCACTGACCCTAAAGAAAATGCAGGGTAAAATTCCTGTGAGTTTCTGGTCACATTTTCAACAGGTCATCAATACAGACTTTATTTTATTCCTGTTTCTGTGAATAGGGCTGGTATTTAGTATGTCTTTCATTCTTCAGCATTGCATTCATGGCAAAGAACCCGATAACTCAACTTGAATGAGTTTTACCTTACATGCTCATTTTTCTCCATAAGGAAAATAAGAACTTTTTTGCACTTGGAAACAGTAGGCAGCATTTCAGTTCTACACCTTAAATGGAGGTCATTTTAAGCCGCAAAACCACCAATAAAAGGCATAAAAACACAGCACCTTGAGAACTGCAAAATAACTGCTGAAACAATGTTTAATAGGTTGAAATAAAAGGAGTTATATACCATACTCATAGAATGGAAGAGTTAATGTAAAAATTTCAGTTCTTCTGAAATTTATCTACAGAATAAATGCGACCTAAATCCACATTCTAGAAAGATTTCTCTCTATCATTTGATATGTCTATTATGCACAAATGCAAAGGACATAACCATGTTAGAGAACCTTGGAAAATACCAAATTAAATTTTTAAAAACTTGATTGGTTCACACATTCATATTTCCCAATTTCAGAATTTCCACAAAACTACAATAACATAGATTGTGGTAATTGTGAAAGGACATATAGATCAATGAAATAGGCTCATTCATTCATGATCAATTGAGTTTTGGCAAAGATGCCTAGATAAATCAATTAGGAAAACAATGTCATTTATTTCATAAATGTGATTAATAGTGGGAGAAATTGACAGGATTATTTAAAATGTAAACCATTTGGAAAATTAACCTTAATTGTGATTAATGAAGAGATAATAATACATAATCAATTTTCAGGTATGCCTCGTGAGAACTGGAAAAATGCATTTCTTCTCACAGTGTGGCACATAGAGTCCACTGGGATTCTGAAAGCCCTGTCCGGGGCCTCTTCATTCCACATTAGTCACAGCTTCTATAGTTAGTAAACCCTTCTTACTTTTAACAAACCCAAGAGTCTCAGGTTTACTAGTCTTGAAGTTGAAATTTCCTATAGCTTGAAAGCACAAATTATGAAGCATCCAACATTTTAAATCGTGGCTAAATTAAATAGGACATATATATATATATATATATATACACACACACACACACGCAAACACACACACACATGCCATGTATGTGTATGTGTGTGCATAGTTTTTTTTGTTTTGTTTTGTTTTTTGGTACTGGGGATTGAACTCAGGTCCTTGTACTTCAGAGGCAGGTGGTGGTACCACTAAGCTAAATCCCAGACTAGTTAAATATATTTTTTGATAGCAGGTACACATATTGGATTTACTTCTGCTTTATGACCATTAATATTTGTTATTTTTGTAAAACTCTTTCAAAAGTATATATAAAACTTAGAATGAGTAATTTTGGTAGCTTTGTGTGTGTCCAAATTATAGGTTCTCAAAGTTAAAATTATGACTTTCAAATTTAGTGAAACAGTAGTTACTGAGTAACTCTAAATATCCACACAGATAATTGTTGATAGTGACATCAAAATAAAAATTTTTAACTGAAGAAAGTTGTGTGAATTAACGGCATCTTCTTGTAACATGTTACTGTAGCACAGCTTTGTGAAATAGTGATAATGCCTCAACTGAAAGATATTTTTAAAAGGAGAGTCTATTTTGTTCATATAGTGTCTTAATAACAATGTCTACTACTGAAAGCATTGAATAAGTGAAAAGTCATTGAATAAACATATGTATTAAGAAAAATTTCCTAGCATTTCTCTTTACTATTGCAGAAATATTTCTCCTAAACCACAATAAAGAGATAAAATTGTCTTTGTATTCAATTCCCTTTATTATTTAATCCATAAGCAATTTACAAACAATGGCTGGTTCAGATGAAGTACATCAGGATGTCATCCTAAGAGTTACTAGCAAAATATTAAGTCCAAGTAAGTGAAAAATATCTGGTAAGGAATAAATATTTCAAAAAAATCTCAATTGCTTCTCTCTCTCTCCCTCCCCCTCACCTTTTTCCATTACTGGGAATTGAACTTAGGACCTTGTGCTTGCCAGACAGGCACTGTGCCACTGAGCTACATCCCAGGCTAGATAGTTTTTATCAGAACAGTTGTTTTTATGACCCTGGTTTTGATGTTTATTGCTTTGGGTATCTCTCATGGAAATGTGTTCTCAGAGCATATGCAGATATTTTGAAATGAACTGATAATAAGAATTAAATAAGAGAAACGAAATTAGATAACATCAACCAATGAGGAACAAAAAGATCTGGATTATATGAAAATCTCAGCTCCACATGAAAAGATTATAAAAAGTAGAAAGGACCACTCAACTTTATTTTCAGAGGAGTCACAAATAAAAACATGTAGAAAACATGACCAAAAGACCAAAGAGAAAAGAAAAGAGTGTGTGCAAAATAAAAAAGTAAGTGTGTATGTGTGTGTGTGTGTGGGGTGTGGGTGTGGATGTATGTGTGTGGGTGGGTGTGGATGTGTGTGGGTGTGGGTGTGCTGAGGGAATCAGACCTAGAGCCTCAGGCATGCTACACAAGCTGTCTGCCACTGAGCTACATCTCAGCATGGAAGTGGGAATTCAGATTATACAACTCAACCATGCATCAAGTGGAGTAAACTAAAAAACACTTTTATACAAATTACCTACCTGGAGAGAGATTTCTTTGTGATGTAAAATGAAAAATAACATCAATATAATCAAAATATTACTTTGTCCTCTACTCCAATTTAACCAGACCTTTCATATGTTCTTCAATGAAGAACAAAGTAGACAAACAATAATATCGTGGCAAAATTAAATTGCTGTAGTGATCTCAGACTTCTTCAGCTCTAGCTGCATCTCACAAAATTTAGGCTATATTTTCATTATTATTCAATTTAAAATATTCCCTGATTTTTCATTTCCCCTTCAATGTACCAATTACTTAGAAGTATATAGATTAATTTTCAATGACATGGACTTTTTCCTATCCTATGTTCATATGCTGTATGCAATTTTAATCCTTTTTGATTTATTGAAACAATTTTTATAGTGTTTGGGTTGAGTGTGTGTGTGTGTATGTGTGTGTGTGTGTGTGTGTGTGTGTCAATTCATTAACAAGTCCAAGGAACCAGGAAGACATTTACAGTAAAATTAGCTGTCAAGATATCAATGCTTAAAAAGCAAATTGGAAGATGGTAGGACAAAACAACAGTTAGAGGGTCTATGGGAATTCTTCATTTGTCCAGGGGAAAACAAAGAATAATAAATGTAATACCAAGTACTGGGCTCGTCGCCATATTTTGCCTATTTTGAAGTTCTATTTTGTCATCTTGGTTTATCTCTTCCAAGGCAAGTCTGTAATACTGAGCTATACCCAATAGTGCTTAAGAAACAATACTGTTAAAATATGACAGCCATGCCTCTGGAGACATCTGATTTCATTTTTTATTCCTTTTCTGAATATTGGTATTTTTAATTTTGTATCTTTATTATCTATTGAGATGGGTTGATAGTATAAGGTAATACTGTTACATTAAGGGAATTCATAAACAATATATGTGTATATATATATATATATATATATATGTATCATTCAGGCTCATTTTAAATATTTTGTAAATTTCTTTTTTAACATGGATTATAAATATTTTATTTTATTTTTTGTTTTAACTGATAATTTTATATATTATTGGGTAAATGTAATGTTTTGATATATGTTTACAATATGGAATGACCAAATCAAGCTAATTAATAATCCATTACCTTGTATACTCTTTTCCTATGGTGAAACCATTTAAGATACATTGTTTTTATGACTTAAAAAATACAATGCATTACAGCATTATCATAGTGAGTATTCTGGGCAATTATCACAGTAATTTCTAGAATTGGTCCCACCAACTAATGAATGGGTTATTTTCAATTTTCAGAGAAAAATTCAGTTACTAGCCATTTAACTCACCTTTGGCCTGTCCCTTTAACAGTTCTCCAAGTGACTTGGCAAAAAATATAGGAGGAAAACATATTCTCAGATGACTCTAAGCCAGAATGAATCCTTAAAATCTAAGTTAAAAATTAACCACCAAGGGTTAATGATTTGTCCTCATCTATAAAAGCACAGAATGAATAACATCTCCAGTGTAACACAGCCAGGACTTGAAGTACTGCCTGGCTCCATAGCTCAGTTCCCTCTCCTCCACCCATGTCACGCTATACTTTATGGAAGACAGGAAGCAGAAACATAAATGATCTAAGAAGGAAATATTATCCTTGGAATACAGAATCTTTCTTCTCATTGAAAACAATAAAAGGAAAATGATACAAAGTAATATTATGTTGGCGAGGGGCAAGAAAAGAAAACATACATCCTTGGGTGTGGATGTTGATATTCTCAGCACAGTGGAAAGCACGCTTGCACTGAGAACAAGCCAGCATGCAGGAACTGTGTTGGAGACCTTACATCCTCTGGGCCACAAACAGCCTGTATTTCTATATTAGTTGTAATATTTAAACAACATCCATGTGATAAATTTAACTTCACATGATTTTCATATTATCAGTCTGTTCTTCTGTTTTACCTAATATTGTTTCTACCTACTTTCCTGCATAATGAAAAGAGACCTTGAATTCCTCCTTAAGGTAAAATAGCTATTTTTTCCATTCAATAATTCAAGCCAAGGTGTCATAGCTCTATGATGTCGTATAAAATATCGGGTCTTCAGTGATAGCTGAACAGTTCAGAACTGATAAGATAGAGAGTATACTGATATAAGATGACAAGGACAGTTTGATTCAGGGCTTAATGTTCTCAGAAGGATAAAGTAATGAAACATATGGTGAAAAAGTTAATAATTCTTGAGATTTTTTTCTCTCATGCTTTTTCAAGAGCACATTTACATTATTCTGTTAACATGAAATTATACACTGTATGATATATGATATATATTTGAATAAAACAATAATATCACATTGTCAATTACCTCATTAGGATCTTATGTACTATTATAGTTTTTGACACCAGAGAAACTATTCTGTATTTACACATGTGCGATTATTTATTTCATTTAGGAGTATAATTGACAATGTGAAATAGGAAGACAAGGGCTTAAGCTGTAGGGAAAGTGGGAAGGGTAGGAGAAAGGTAATAAGGGAAAAGAAAAAATATGAGAAAAATGAAAAAAATGGAAATAAAGTGTTTGTATATAGAGAGGGAAGGAGGGGGTGAAGGGAGGGCAGGGATAAGGGGAAAAATGAGAACCAAGACCTGTCATGTAAATGTACAAGATCCCAATAATGAATGTAACTGTACTGTATACCTAGAATGTACCAATAAACTCAATTAAAAAACCAATAATATCACATATTTTAAAGATTGAATATATGTTTGAAATAAATACTTGTAAGATAATTGGATAAAGACATTGTATTTCATTTTACCAGGATAAAAATATCTGAATCCATGACTTGTTACTGCTTAACCTGTATTTTATTGGTATTTGCCAGTCATTCTGTTCAAATGAACATATGAAGTATTCTCTGAAAATACATGAGATAAAATTCGTGGCATAATGCTAAATATAAAGACCCTTTCAGTTTTTGCTCTCCTCCTGGCCCAAACCACTCCACTTTAAAAGAGAAAGACATCTCTAGATGACATATTTATTTTCTTTATTATATCAGGTCTTAACCCAACATTAATATCAATGAATAAAATCAATTTTAAAACTTGCCCCAAATGTCACATTATTCAAATAGACCATGTTGTCACAGATTGTACTGTCTATTAAAGCAATAAACTGAAACACAAATGCCCCGTGCTGACATTTCATTGCATAGCATCTTCACTAATAAGATTCTGGCTCCAGTTCTAGTTGTAATGCACTTGTGAAATGCTAGAAATGAAATATAAATCGGATGTTATAAAGTGGCTCCAAGCCTATGACAATTCAAGGGCCTGCACAGAAAGAAGCACTAGAAAGAAACAAGCAGAAAAGTTTTACTTCTATTTCTCTCCCTCAAAGATAGTAAGTTTTATTTTTACTTTATTAAAGCAAATTGCTTTTTAGAAGGAAGACCCTGACTATAAAAGCAGTCTTAATAGACTCTTTTAATTGCACACCTACCTTATACTGTTTTCACTACAACAAATGCCACAAGAAAATGCACGCACATTGGACAGAAGATGCACCGTTTTATCCTGTAGTTATGTAATTTTTGATTATATACTGTCTTTGATTTTTATAATAGTATTTAATGGCTTACAGACATGTCTTACTTAATCATTATTGTTTTATTTCCACCTATGAACTAGCAATAATTGCTTCCTTATGCTCTACCAGAGATATAATAAAAGGAAGTATATTTTTGCTTCTATGCCTTTTACCATACTTTACTAGCAAGTGAATTTTCTATCTCAATAAAATATTTCTCTATTTTTAAAGTTCTGAATCATTTTTCAAAAGCTATATACATTTTACAGCGACCTGTTAAGAATATTGACAATTATTTTCTCAATACATTCATTCATGTTAAATTTTGCCCATTTTTACTTATTTTCCATTCTGTTTACTAATTATTTTAAATTGGCCATTTTATACTTGCATTAAGTTGCATTAAAGTTTCCTTTTGCTTGTCTGTTTACTCAGAAAATAGTAAGTCAAATAGTTCTAGAAAGACACAAAACCTTGAACTGGCAATGCCATAATAGAAAAGTTTGGGGGTTGCTCTCCCAGGAAAGCATTAGTCTTACATGAATTTGAGCTTGTGAAGTTCCAAAGTTTCTTTCTACACTTTAATTTTATACCAAACAATATCAGGCATTAATATTCACTGATCGAAAACCATGAGACATAGTTTTGCGATTAAATAATATTGTTTCATTGATAAATCAAGTGAAATACAAATGTCCCTTGTTGGCAGTTCATTGCATAGCATCTTCACTAATAAGATTCTGAATAGCCAAGTTGTATTTTTCAAAGTACATAGGATAAGGTTTCTGAGAAACACTGGAGAGTTTATTACATCTCTATTTCTGAGAGATTTTTATTAATTTTGAATAATGAAGTCTTTCAAAGGGTAAAAGTTAAATATCAACTCCCTTTAATTGTCCAAGTCTTTATTAAAACAACAAAAGAAGGGTTTTTAAAAAAATGTGTACATAAAGCATTTTATTATCCAATAAAAATATACCATGAACTAATGTCTTTTAAATGTGAAAACAGTGAAGTTTTCCTGATTTCCCGCACATCATTTTTTTCACTGTTTTTGTAGCAGACCCCTCTGCCCAGTACTAGCAGGCTAAAGTGGCACAATCTTCTTGCCCCTCCGTAATTGGGCTGTGCTACACTGGAAGTAGCAGAGCTTGGCTGAGTTCCCTCCCAGCCAAGGGCAACTGACTCCAACTAAATTCTCCCCCTCTGAATTAACCATTTGTTCTCTTCCACAAAGATAGGCTGTGCCCTCATTCTGCAGTCCTGCCCGTTGACACTTGGTATCAGCAGGTGTCCCGTGGCCTGCCCAGCTTCCGCTTCCCACACTTGTAATGAATAAACCCTGGATGTCCTGGGAGTCCTCTGTCTTCACTGCCCAGAGCAGCTTGGATCAGTCCAAGACTCAGTGTCTCTCAAGTCTCTGTGTGTGTTTTTCTAAGTTCCCACTTCCTATTTTGCTGATGTCCCACTGGCTGGCAGGAGGCTGGGACCACTGTAGGGGTCTCTGGCAACTCCCATTACCCTTTCCCTATAGTTACAGTTAGTTACAATTAAATATTATCTCTCTTAATAAACTATTTAAAGCCATCAGAAATCAATTCTACATCCTTCTCATTTAGATGAGTAACATGTACTCTACAGAAAAAATATCCTCATTAGATGAAAATATATATTCTGTTCTTGGAGAACAAGATCCACTCACTATACCCGTGAGTAACCAACACCAGTAATCACTATTTAAAAATTCTTATTACAGTGTAGAAATTTACTGGGGAGTCTGACTTCTAAACATTTTTGAGCTTTCAATTGCTTTGAAATATATAACATAACAAATGGAAAGACAAGCTTATTGGATTTTAAATAATTTTCTAATTTTCTTAAAGGTTATGTTAGCAAAATCAGAAAACAACAAAAAATAAAATAGCATAATAAATTGATGGAGACATAACTTACCTTCATTAGTTACTTGTCTATACTTTCCCATCAATAATAGGTCATAAATTTCTTTCTGTATCATTTTAAGCAGATAATTTAACCTGTTAAATACTTTAAATGTCTAAAGATAAGATATTCTTTTTTTTTTTTTTTTTTTTTTTTTGGTACCAGAGATTGAACTCAGGTCCTTGCACTTGCAAGGCAGGCCACCGAACTGCTGAGCTAAATCCCCGGCCCTAAATATACAATATTCTGATGGTTATTTTAGTTAAGTGTTATCATAGAAAAATCAACACAATATTAGAGAATTCATACAATGTACAATCATCATTAACTCCTATTTGTGTGACTACTGTAAAAGCTGAATTTTGCAGTATTAAGAATTAATGTTTTAAGACATAAAATTAAACATGGAGGTTTGAGTCACTAAATATAAGTGATTTTAAGCAGAGAACATCTGAATTCAAGAGAGGAGAACTGGCTGGTTCCATTCTTTGTGCTAATGAAACCAAGCAATAATATAAGGATGAAAAAGACTGTTATATAATAAATATTCTATAAAAAAATAGTTTTGAATCAAGAATGTAATGGTAGTTACCAAAAGCTAGGGATAGAAGAAAAACAGGAATTAATTGAGAAAATTAATTTATTACAGTGCATTTTTTATTTTCTTGAAAGTATTCAGGAAATATTTCCTTTCTAATATGATCTGTATATGCAAAATTCATAATCTAAAAGAAAGGATAAACAAATTCTATATTATAAAATGATGACAGAAAAGAGAATACAGAGGATACAATCTTTGTTTTGTTTTATTTGGATTTATTTAAATGCACACACACACACACACACACACACACACATATCATTTCACTCCAGAAACTACTGATTCAAGGTTAGGCTTTAGTTGGCACACAGCCATATTTTAGTATTATATTTCTTTCCTTTCAATGGACAATAAATAGGTTAGAACTAGGCATATGTTATATTCTGAAAGTGCAGAGCAAAGCAGCAGCTTAAGAATCATAAGAAAAATAATTTTAAAGGTAATACTGTAAAATGATGGAAGTAAATTTCATTCAGGGTTGTACAAAGTACAATTTTCTCTCTCTCTCTCTCTCTCTCTCTCTCATATTGCTATGTCTGGATGACCTCTGATAAAGATCAGATTTGAAAATAATTGAATGATTGATGGAATTGGCTTTGTAAATTAAACTACTTATGTTATAGCTAACTCTTGTCTACTCTGAGCTGTATAATAATGAATATTTTCACAAATGTGAGAACATTCATCATTCAAAACAGTATGCCATCTTCAGTGTATAGTATTTACCATGATTTATACTATAAAATATTGTAATCTATATTTACTGATGTTCTAAATTCACAAGATCTAAAATTGAATTTAGCCTTCTTCAAGAATATATAAAAAATTATAGATAGAGAAATCATGGCACATTAGGAAAAGTAAAATATACCTTATTGGCATCAATGTTACCGGACCTGTCTTGAAGGATAATTTATTCATAATAGTAAGTCCTGTTATTTTCATCCTAAATTATTTTGAAATGACCTAAATTATTTTGAAATGTCACATATGAAGTCAAATTTGTATAAAATAATTCACTTCTTTCTAAATACTCTGTACTCATTTTTTGAAGTGAAAATCCTTGGAATAGAACTGGAGACAACAAAAACAAAGAAATAATAAATGGATAAGAAAAATATAATGACAAAACTGAAAGAAGCAAAATATTGTTTTCTGAACTCCTGGAAGCCAAGGGACCCAGCTGTGCTGCTGCTGAAATTTATCTCTATGCTAATATTCAGAAATGTACCAAAATATCAAGTGGAGAAATCCAAACAAGAGGTGATTGCATAAATGAATCATCTGCCTGAGCAACTGTATTTTATTTCATTTTTTAAAAACCTGGATATCATCATATACTAAACACACACATTCTAATTAAAATTTTCAGTTTGTATTCTTAAATAGTGAGCATTATGTGACACACTTAAAAAAACTTTTTATTTTTCAGGTGTGCAAATATACAGATTTGTAGAGACAAAATTATCCTCAACTAGAATCTGAAGAAATTAATATGTTTTTATGTTAGATGTTCTTTCATGAAAGTTCATTGGTTTGATTACCACAATTTCTAAACTAAGGAGAATAACACTGCTATTTGATTCTCACATGGAACTTATGTTTAGCTCCCTAAATGACCAGTTTAATTAATAATAGAATGTTTTTTAATCTGCTTTCACAGTTATCTTATCAATATATTATTTTCTTTAGCAAGTAAGTGCCCTGGAGTCTATTTTCTTTCCCATTTGTCCAGCACAAGTAGTTCTCTTTTCTAGCCAATTAGATGAGAAACTAGTCCAAAACTACTTTAATATGAGTCTATATAAATTTCATTAAATGCAGAATACCCAACATGATCCAAAGTTCGTTCAAAAATGCTTCCAGCATCTTTGAAAATGCCTGAGGTTACTAATTCATGACTAGATTCTCGGTAATGAATTGTTAGCACCACCAGAATTTAGGAGTCCTGCAACTCTGAAGAATCGTTTGTCCATGTGCCTATCAGATCTCCCTGCTGGTGTTTGTGCCAATCACCTCCCTTTGCTACCCAGATTTATTTTTCACTCAGCTCTCTGTCCCAGAAGGCCCATGTATATAGATTACATCAAACAGTACCCCACTATTCAGTGCCCTTTTTCTTCAGCCAATGAGGAATTTCAGCTGGAAATTCAACAAAAAGAGAAACATTCAGTTTTTTGTCCTCTAGTTCACTCCCTGTGAGGCTGCCTTGGGTTAACTGTAGCTCTTGATTTCCTTCAAGATGTGTAGCTATGCAGAACTCTCTTCCCTCTCTCCTCCTCCCATTTAGCTGAGAGCCAGAGGCAGGTGGGCTGCTCCTTGCTCTGGGCTCCCAAGTTTGCTTTGTGGTTTCCTCACTAATAATTTAAAAACAAATTTTCTTTGATCAACTCTTATTTTTTCCTTAGTAAGCCTAACTTATACAATATTTTCACCTTGATCTTCCTAAAATAAAATTCGTTAATTCCCCCACATATTTTCTTTCCATGTGTCTGTTGATAAAAACAATACTATTTCTCTAATCATGTTATTATGTTGCTTCATAATAAACCAATAATATTATTCATTTCCTTAGAGCATTTTAATTAACAAATCTATTTCATGTACCTAATCTCATTTAATTTCACAGCAGTCCATGGTAGGCATCATTAATTCAACTGCACACATGGAGAGACTTGCTTTGCAACACCTTGACCCCAGTCAGCCAGAACATCTGAGCACTGGTACATTTGGTCTCAGCTACTAACAGGTAAATGCTTTGCATTCCTATCTTCATCCTGAATTGCTTATTTACTTCTTTTGCATCAGTAGTACCTCTCATGTCCTGTGTTTATCTTCTATCTGCCATTATTTATACCCGTAAGGCTTGTCACGCGGAGCCCTGAATATATTCCCCACCGTCTGATCCAGCACTCCTCCGGCATGCCAGCCCCATCCATAGTACAAAACCTTTCTTGGAGTTCTCACGTTGCAATTCAGTTTTCCCTTTCACCTCACTCACATTTCCGCCTGTGCTGGAGAAAAAGTCTCCCTTTGCTATAAACTGATAGAATGTTCCTCACTTTAAAAAACCCAGTTCATTTTATAGAAAAACCACAACTTCTTTATCCAGTTTCCAACGGATGGGCAAATAGTTTGTTTCCAAGATTTAGCTATTACAAACTGTGCCGCTATAAACATGGCTGCGCATACTTCTCTGTGATATGATTCTTTTAGTTCTCTTGGAAAGATACCCAACAGAGGGATGGCTGGGTCAAATGGCACCTCCAGTCCAAGCTCTTTGAGGTATCTCCATATTGATTTCCATAGTGGTTGCACTAGTCTGCACTCCCACCAACAATGGAGGAGGGTTCCTTTCTCCCCACAACCCCGCCAACATTTGTTATTGTGTGATTTCTTGATAGCAGCCATTCTTTGTGGGGTGAGGTGGAATCTCAGTGTTGTTTTCATCTGCATCTCTCGAATGACCAGTGATGTGGAACATTTTTTCATATATTTTCTTGCTGCTTTTACTTCTTTGTATGAGAAATGTCTGTTCATTTCGGATGCCCATTTTTGGATCGGGTCTTTATATTTGGGGGGACTGATTGTTTTGAGTTCTTTATATATCCTTGATAATAGTCCTTTGTCTGAGGTACAGCTGGTAAAAATTTTTTCCCACATTGTAGATTGTCT
>NW_022900918.1:26982524-26983535 GCF_012274545.1 Fukomys damarensis | reverse complement strand
CAAAAAAAAAAAAAAAAAAAAAAAAAAACCCAGTTCAGACACCATTTTAGGTTTCATTGGCCAGAAGAAAGTTGCTCTGCTCTCTAAATCCTCACAGAACTTCCATACTCTTTCTGTCTATATTGGTATTGTATTTTTATGTAATTTGTGTATGTAAATATTTTGTATGTCCGCTGAGTGTTCTTGATCCATAAGATAAAGAAATTTTTCTTTTTTATATTTGTCACACTCTTCACGCAAAGGTTGATTGAAAGAATTCAGCTTAGAGTAAATATTTACAATTGTTTTTTTAGGATTGTCCATGAAATTTACTAACAACAATGTTCCTCTATAATTTTTTATGGTTACTTTAAACTTCTGCATTAAAAAATCCTATTTTACAAATTTTAAACGTCTGAGGTTGTAAATACACTGCTTTATATATTATTTTTATTTTAATATCAAGAATGGAGCTATCACTTTTCAGTCTCAACATAAACAATTTATGTTAAAAAAAAAGCAAGAAGCATAAGACTAAGCACATTATCTATTTTTCTACTAAGTTTTCTCAGCATATCTGTAATACTTTGGTAGATATGAAATAAAAAATTTATTGAAAACATATACAAAGCTTCTTTCTCTTATGTGCCTTAGTATTTCCATTTAATAAATGAAATATCTATATTTGTAAGTACATCGCTTTATGTATTTTTTTCATCCTAATATCAAGGATAGAACTATCATTTCACAGTCTCAACATAATAAATTTATGTTTAAAAAAAGCAGGAAGAATAAAACCAAGCATTTATCTACTTTTCTACTAAGGCTGTGAAACTATGTTTAATACTTTAGTAGATATGTAATAAAAACTTCATTGAAACCACACAAGAAGCTTCTTTCTATACTTTACACATGCTTCAGTTAACTAGAAATACCCATAATTTGGGCTGGGGATTTAGCTCAGTAGTTCCACCGCCTGCCTCAAAAGTGCAAGGACTGGAGATGGATCCCTGGTACCAAAAAAAAAAAAAA
>NW_022900918.1:26968311-26982441 GCF_012274545.1 Fukomys damarensis | reverse complement strand
CCCCGAAACAAAAAAAAAAAAAAAAAAAGAAGAAGAAGAAGAAGAAGAAAAAGAAAAAACTACCCATAGTTTATTTAAACATCAGTCTCTTTCCTCTGTAAGAAAAGCGAACATAATTTTCAAATGCATATGTCTCTGATTTCTTTTCTGTTGTCTCCAGAAAAAAATGCAAGTATTCATGTCACAGAGGCCAGCTTTGTCACTAATGCTTTTCTCAGATCGAGTGTTCACCAATTCAATGTTGCTTAATGTTCCAAGTTACTCAAGTTCCACCTTCTGTCAGACCATTTATCTCTTCAGATAAGATATAACATTAAAGAATATAACCACATTGGAGATATTATTTTACTTTGGCTGCATAAATTCAGTTTTAGATAATTCCATTAGAGTGTTTGATGCTGTCTCTGCTGACTGCCTTTTACCCTTGCTTGGCATTATTGGTTAATGCTGTGGTATGGATGGAAACCAGCTACCTCTGGATAAGAGATGATTCAGAAATGAGCCAGAATAAATACACCCCACCAGGCCTATGAATAGCTATTTAGGCTTTCTTTGTGCCTTTATTTTAGGCATATTTGGCTATTGCCTTATTAAAAAAAAAAAGCTTCATAAAAGTCTAGCTTTATTCTATCCCACTATCACACAATTTAAAAGGAAATAGATATTGTTATTCAGTCTTATATGTGTCAGGCATTGTACAAGGATTACTTCCTTCTATTTTTCTTTTTTTACAAAAGTATATTTTATAAATAAGTCTCCAAGAAATCAGCTTTTGCCAATGGTCATAGAGAGAGAAAGCTGGAAACAGATTCTAAAGCCTGGATTTTTCCATATCTCATGCTGCAACCCACGGAGTAATCAGAGTAAAAGAAGCCTACATGAAGCCCAGCATTTTCTCAGACCTACATAGTGGTGGGCTTGTCAATGAGCCTGTAAAACTTGATATTTGGTCTTTAAAAATGTTATGGTATTACTTCTACACCAAGTCTAACTTGTTTTCTTAAATGTTATTAGCACATGTGTGCATGATAATGATTACATTATAATAATGATTGCATGTATAATAATACATGTACATAACACATCTTAAGGGCTAGGGATGTAGCTCAGTGGCTCCCTGCTTGCCAGGCAAGCACAAGGTCCTCAGTTCAATCCCGGTATCAGGAAAAAACTGTCTTACTTCCCTTTTTCCTTCCTCCTCCTCCCCCATCTCTCAGTGCCTTTCCCTTTTGCAAATGAACTATCTCCATATCCTATTATCTATTATTCCTCTTATCTATTATATTCCTATTACTTTGTTCTGTAATTTATTTACGTTTTGGTTTTTCATATAAAAAAAGCATGTGTTATTTGATTTTGTGTGTCTGATTTATGTCACTGAACATTATGGTCTCATGGTACATCCATTTCAAGTGATATGAAGTCAACGAATGTAGACACAGGCAGAAATGTACCCAATTGGCTCGTGTAGGCCAGGGAGAGCTAGCTCCAGGATAGCTGTGAATATCCCAAAGGATGAAACAGTTTGTTATCAACAATAACACACCAAGTATCTCCACCCTCAAATGTAAGGGTTGAAAGGCAGATATGGTTTTTTTTGTTGTTGTTGTTTTGTTTTGTTTTTGGTACCAGGGATTGAACTCGGGTCCTTGCGTGAAAGGCAGATGTGAACAGACAAGCAACTTCTCACCAAACCCCAGCTAGCCAGAGAAATATAATTTTTATAATGTGCCGTAATTGTTAGCTTCGGCATT
Source organism: Fukomys damarensis (assembly GCF_012274545.1). Taxonomy (NCBI): domain Eukaryota; kingdom Metazoa; phylum Chordata; class Mammalia; order Rodentia; family Bathyergidae; genus Fukomys; species Fukomys damarensis. Next base: position 26,980,687 of record NW_022900918.1, on the reverse strand, counting down.
AAAGTCTAGAATACTTAATTTTTAAAGCAGAAATGTATTTCCATGAGATAGCCTCAGCAGTCAGTCACATATTAAATGAAGGAGGCAAAGACACTTCTTAGAAGAGGAAGATAAGATACTGAGGGAAGATAGATCATATGTCTAAGACATATCAAAAGGAAGTCCTACGAAAATTCATCATGGGTCTTTCCAACTTTGGGCTCTAGTATATACATTCCCATAAACAGTTGTGCATGTTCATAGATTATTTTGTCTATTCATTAAGTAATAAAAAGGCTATTCTCCTGTGGCAAGCATTAAGGCCCCGAAGACATACATGTAACCAAACATCAAAATTATGTTGAAAAAGTTTATATTCTACTGAAGAGAGACACAATTTAAATTGTATGGATAATAATTAAAATATTTAATATTCCATTAAATGTTTAAAAATGAAATTTCTAAAGCCCAAGCTAACCATTTGAAAGTAACATATGAGAAGAAATCTGTCTTACTGTATTGTGTCTTATACCCTGTGACGGTTCAGCTTTACTCTCATCTTGGTTGGTATGGGAGCTGTGCAGGGGATTAGTAAAACACTGGGTTCATCATGTAGGCGTAACCTTGAGCAGTACTGATCTTGAGCTCTTAACCTCACTGTTGCTGCTCCCCAGCTCTGCTTTTTGGCCACCATGAACTAAGCAGCTTTGCTCTGCTACAAGCTTTGGACAAGATATCCCTGCCCTGGAGCCAGCAGACCCCAGACTGAGCTCTTCAAACTGTGTATCAAATAAACCTCTTTGCTCAAGTTGCAGGTGTCTAATACATACAGTAGCCGTTGCGTTTCTCAAGTCTTATCCTCGAAACTACCGCATGCAACCACTGTTCTCAGCAATAGGCAAATTGTTTCCCAAGTCGTGGATTAACCTCTACCATTTGTAAAGAGGGAAGAAAAACATATGCACACATGAAAACGTGAGGTAATTTTAGATACAGATATTATTACAAAAATGACAAATAAAGGTTATATGTCAGTGTCTAGGTGACAACTTAGACTACAGTGATTAGTCCTTCAAATGTGGATTGTAAGAGATCCCTGAGAAAAAGACGTCCAACTACTCCAATACATGAATTCCTCTTCTGCCCCCTGTTCATATTTCAGGGGCTTGTACCCTAGTCCTTTTGGGACCAGCCATGGATGGTGTCAAAGCAAAGTATTCCAGGCTAAGGAAACAGAAAATGCAAAAGTATTGAGGTAAAAATGACCGTGATGTATTTATAAGTACATAAAGAAAGTTCATGCAGACTAAGAATAAGGATAAGGAATTTTACTATTGAGATAATCAGAAAGTTTACCATTAACCCATTATGAACCATCTTATTACATGTCTTACTAAATAGTTGGGAATTTATTCAAACTCTAAGATGAAGTCATTCTAAGGTGAAATCATGAGTACAGAAGTAACACAACCTGGTGTATGTTTTTTAGAAAGATCATTTTGACTGCTGCTGTATTCCCCATGACAGATGATGGTGACCTGGAATGGAAGAAGAAATGGTCAGGAAGATAACTACACAGTCTTGCAGAATGCTGTAGGGACAGAGAGGACTCCTTCAGGCCCAGCCCATGAGTCAGGTACCAGAGAAGACTTCCCTGATGACTTTGTCAGCAGCTGCTCTTCTCCAACATAGTGAACCATCTCCCAGAGGCCCGTCTCATTTTTCACAGTAGATTAATCTGAAATTATTAATTTTGTAGGTCGGTATCTACCTGCCTTCACTATAAGACAAATCAAGAGTGCTCAAACTTGCATTTGTCAGAGCAATATCTCCAGTTCACAAAGCACTGCTTAACACACAGTAGGTGCTCTTTAATTGAATGACTGAGAAAGTCAATTAATGAGTATAACTTCCAAATGATGTTTTTTTTGTTTTACATCTGGGGTGACATAGAACACTTGACTCCTTTTTTACAAGAAAGCCCTTAAAACGAGTGACAGTATCCATGCTATCCCTCCTGGTTGTCTCATCTAAATGCTAATTACTTTGAATTCTTTCTGTATCCCCCTTTTACGCAGTCAACCTGCCACATCCATGAGTTCTGCATCTGGATCATGAATTCTGGGTCTGCAGGAATCAAACATGCTTTAAAAATCGAATCTCCAGTGATCGGTTACAGACTGTTTCTTGTCACTATTCCCAAATGATACAGTAGAATAACCATTTACAGAGCAAAGCAAGAGACTTGAAGATCTGTAGATCTGGGGCCTGAGGGGGATCTGGGAACTAATCCTTCGTACATAGCAAGGGAGAGATGACTATACATTTAATTTTCTAGCATCTTAGCTAATTTTAAAACTTTGATTTATGGAACAAAAATCTATGTGGGCTTCCATACATTTATATGTAAACCTACAAATCAGCTAGTCTTGAATTTTTTACATATTTGATATCAATTATTAATAGCTGATTTCAGTATTGCCCATCTTATACTACCATTTTGAAGGTTAAATAGCTATCATAACAAATCATAAATAAAAGATAAGAAATTTTCATTGCTACAAAACTGTCAAATTATATTCTCCCATGAAAATTAAGTGATTTAATTGTCTATTGGATTCAGTGATAGAAGTAGTTGCTTACTACTCATGACTTTATTCCTGGTTAACAGAAAATCTGTTTAACCTGGGGTTAAGTTGAAACTGTTCTGTTCAAAAATATGAAAATATGGAAATTAGGATAATTGAGCCAGGGATGTCACTCAGTGGTAGAACATTTACATGGAATGCATGGGGTCCTGATTTTGATCCCAAGCACACACACAAACACACATAAGTGCTATTCAAGAATTAGAGGAAAAATGTGTTGGAGTGAGGGATGCTTTATTTAACCTCACTCACCTTTGAGCCTTCTACTACTCTCAGAAATGGATGAACTGTTACCGCTAAAGGAGCTCCTACAGCTCTGTTGGAGAATGAGGCAACTAACCATAGGCCATAAATGGAAGAATAGGAGAATTGGGAGGGAAAAAAAAGCACAGTCATTCATTATGATAAGATACCACAACACCTGCTGATTGCTTCCTTTCAAATAATAATTTTCAGTATTCATTAACTTTCAGTGATTTGGGGTTTTCCGTTGTAGGCTGATAAACCTAACCCTAATTGATGGAAATTTCATCTGTGTTTTTTTTTTTTCTGTGTTTCTATAGTTTTACAAGACATTCCTTAAAGTTGTAAAACATTTTGTGTTGACAAAGACAAGAGTGTTACTGAAAAAAATGGAGGAAATTTTCACTCCACAGAACAATAAAATCAGCTCTAATGCTTTAAATATTAATGATGAAAGACAGTGCTGGGAATAACACATACTCACCTCCAGCTCTGGTCTGTTTATACAGTTATTTCCCTTCTTTATCATTTCTTAAACAATTAAGATATGCACCTAGGAATTTCTGATATTATTAGTTGTCAGAAAAGAAATATGGCAATAGGCAGAATTATTTAAAATTCACAAACATGCTTAAATTTTTCAGTTTGCAAAACAGCAACATAAACATTCATGTATACTGGGAAAATTAAGATAATAACACATTTCAAAACCGCAGCTAAGTCATGGAGTGAAAGACTGTTTTTCAGGTTAAAAACTTTCACATAACTATTTCATTAATTTGTATCAAACAGTTGTGAACTTGATCCATTTCAGTGTAAAATCTTCCTAATTCCACTTTAATGGAAGTTTACTTTTTATTGGTAGATGTTTGAATACATAGCTATTACATTCATCTTAGGGAATTGGCACATATAGATAGCTCGTCTTGATCACTTTTACCCCTCTCACACTCTTTTCCTCTCCTTTCCCTTCAGGTCTCTTTCTCTTTCCCATCTTCACAGAGTCTGTTTCCCTGTTTCATACCTCCTCTTTTACTCGTTCTTTATGTTCTTTACATGTTGGGTTTCTCATGTTAGAGAAATCGTGTGATATTTAATCTTCCTTTTCTAATAAATTTCACTTAACATAATGGTTCCAATAGCTATCCATTTTCCTACAAATGTCTCAAATGTATTGTTCTTTTAGACTGAGTAGCAATCCATGCTGTATAAGTGCCACATTACCTTTATCCATTCATCTGTTGATGGTCATATTGTCCATTTACAAAATTTAGCTATTGTGGATTGTGCTGCTATAAATATAGGTAGGGTAGGCATGTATAACCTTAACTCATTCAGAATGAAAATAAGAAGAGGCATAGCTAGGTCAACTGGAATTTTGATTTTTATTTTTTTGAGGAGTCTCCATACTGATTTCCATAGTGGCTATATTAGTTTACTTTCCTACCAACAACATAGAAGGGTTCCTTTCTCTCTACAGCCTCGCCAGCATTTATTGTTTTTCTATTCTTTGATTATAGCCATTCTTATTAAAGAAAGAAGTAACTTTAGTGTTGTTTTGATTTGCATTTCTCTGTGGCCAGAGATACTGAACATTTTATTGCATACTTATTGGCTATTTCTTCTCTTCATTTGGAAGTGTCTATACATTTTAATTTCTCATTTTTCCTGTGGGTGTCTAATTTTATTGAGTTCTTTATATATACTAGGTACTAGTCCACTGTCCAAGAAGTAGCTCACCAAAATATTTCCCATCCTGTAGATTATCTCTGTACTCTGTCAGTTATTTCCTTTGCAATACTGAAGATTTTTTAATTCATTATAATCCCATTTGTTGATTCTTGGTATTATATCTTGTGCAACTGAGGTTTTTACTTACTTCTATGTCTTCAAAGGTTTACCAATTTTTTCCAGCAGATTCAGTGTTTCTGTTTCTATATCTAGGTCTTTGATCCATTTTGATCTGATTTTAATACAGGTTAAGAGAAAAAGATTTAGAATTCATTCTTATGCACACAGTCAACTAGTTTTCCCAGAAGCATTTGTTGAAAAGGTTATCTTTTTTTTTCATCAAAGCTTATTGGGCCCAATGTCAAAAGAAAAAAATCAGAAAGCTGAAGGTGTTTGGGGCTTTATCTACATTTACAATTCTATTCCATTGGTGAACTTGTCTGTCTTTGTGCCAGAATCATACTGCTTTCATTACTGTAGCTTTGTCAAATAACTGTAAGTCCTGGATTATAATGAGTCCTGCTTTGCTTTTATTGCCCAGGATTTGGCTATTTTGAATCTCCTCTGGTTTTATATGAATTTTAGAATTTCTTTCTAGTTCTGCAAAAAAATGCTGCTGTCATTTTGAGTGGAAATGCATTAAATCTGTATATCATTCTGATAACATGGCTATTTGATGATATTGATTTTTATTATCCAAGAACAGGAAAGAGGCAGCATATAATACCAGTATGCAAAAACTGATGGTGTTCCTGCACACCAACCATGAACCCACTGACAAAGAAATCAAGGAAACAGTCTCATTCACAATAGCTTAAAAAAACAAAACAAAACAAAACAACACCTGAGGATTAACGTAATCAGGGAAGTGAAAGAAATCTATAACAAAAACTACAGTGCTCTGAAAAAATAGTAAGAGACTGAAGAGGACATTAGAAAAACAGAGACATTCACTTAAATTTTAGAAAATATAATACATTTAGCAAATCTACAAATAGCTGACATTGCTTACTATCTATAATAATAATAATAATAATCCATTTATATGTATGCTATAGACATTCTCTGATTTGAAATCTAAGAGTACAACCACAGAGTCACAATCCTTACCAAGTCCTCCTATGTAACAGCATATAAAGCACCTTGGTCTCCAAGAGCAGAGATGAACACACACAAGTACATGTGCTACAGCTGATATCTGTACAAATGACCATCACCACGTATGGGAGAGAGGAATTTAGTTTGCACTGGACTATCAGCACCACCTTTCACTGCCTCCCCAGCCTCACTCCCCTATTCATCAAGTTCTCCTGGAGTTGCACATGGAGTAATATTTTAGTTAAGATTACATGGCTTTATTTTCTCTCTCTCTTTTTTTTTTTGCTTTTCTCTTATTTCCTCTCCCCTACCCTTCCCACTTTCCCTCCACCTTTAGCCCCTTTCTTCCTATTTCGCATTGTCCATTATCTCATTAGGATCTTATGTATTATTATACTTTATTCACACCAGAGAAACTCTTTGGTATTTACATGTGTGACTTATTTATTTCACTTAGGAGTATTTCCTCAATATGCATCCATTTTCCTATGAATGAATTTAATTTCTCATTCTTTATGGCTGAGTAGTATTCCATTTTATAGAAAAAAACACATCTTCTTTATCCAGTTTCCAATTGATGGGCAAATGGGCTGTTTCCAAGTTTTAGCTATTAAAAACTGTGCCGCTATAAATGTAGGTGCACATATATCTCTGTGATATGATTCTTTTAATTCTTTTGGAAAGATCCCCAGCAGAGGGATGGCTGGGTCAAATGGAACCTCCTCAGCTCTTTGAGGTATCTCCATATTGATTTCCATAGTGGTTGCACCAGTCTGCACTCCCACCAACAATGGAAAATAGTTCATTTCTCCCCACAACTCCACCAACATGAAGTGTTTGTAAAGGAGGAGGGAGGAGGAGTGAAGGGAGGGCAGGGACAAGGGGGAAAAATGAGAACCAAGATCTGTCATGCAAAGGTACAAGATCCCAACAATGAATGTACCTGTATTGTATACCTAAAATGTGCCAATAAACTCAATGAAGAAAAAAAAAGGCGGGGAAGCCAAAAAAAAAAAAAAAGACTATATGGTACTATAAAAATACTGTGTGTACACAAACAGCACATGGATGGCAAAGAAATTAAGAGACTTAGAGAATCCTCTATAAGCTTTATATTTGAAGGCGTGTCTATAAGAATTTAAAAGATTTTTAACTTGGTTAATATGATGCCAATTTTGGAACAGATTTATTTTCATGTGTGCTGCATAAACATTCTTTGAAAGAAAACAATAAAATGACCTGCCATATGCCATCATAAAGCTAGTCAAGCTTTGCTTTTATTAGTTACATTATGTCCTCACTTAGTGGGACCTAAAAATCCAATCATATCAGTCAGCCAAATACAATTTTTAGATTCATTATTTTAATAGATTGTATATATTCCAGCTATAGTTATTTCTTATAAATAATGACAAGTTGTGGTTGATTTTATGTACCAAATGTAATAATAAAAAATCGAGGAAAAACAGCAGCAGAGGTCAGGCAAGCTGTTTCTGATGAGCATTTGCATAATATCGCCTGTGACTTTGAGGGGTCACTCTTTGTCTAAATGTCTTTAAGTATGCAGCCTCCTTTTAGACATAAGGAAGGCTAAGGCGCATATAAGCTCTGCTCAACTCAAGACACATGCTGCAAAGATCACTGTCCTCTTGGGGAGCATTGTGCACTGCACTCAATGACAGCTGTCAGCTGTGCCCATGATTATAAGCTGGCATTAGTGGAAGTTCATTCAAACCAATCTTCATCTCTTTGAAGGCTAATATTAAAATGGACATATGGTAGTACTGATGTTATAGATAAAACTTCCTGAAAAGATAGGGACCTAAACACACAGTCATACAACACATAAAAAACTATACATCTGCTTTATACCTACAAGTGTCCATGTACACATGTGTGCAGAAGCCTTAAGTTGTTATCTTTGCCCCCGTTTTCATTTCTTTGTCTGAGCATCTATAATTTCTGTAAAGTCTTTATTAAGTTACACCACAATTTATAATTTAATTTGATTACACTTGTTAGGAAAAGATTATACACACACACACACACACACACATACATACATACACTCAAATGAATTCAAAGTTACTTATTATCCACTGATCTGTTAGTGTATATTTGTAAGTTAGTTATCGATCTCTGGCATAGGTATATAATAATATAAAATAGAATTGTGTTAACTAAACTATATTTATCATGTATGACAGCTACCAGAAGAGTCATTGTACTGGAACTAAGGGAGATAAATTGATAATATTTCCACTAGGTGAAATTTTCACTACACAAGTATTTAATTTCTATAGTTAGATAATGTTTTTTTCAGGTAGGATAAGATGTTGTCAAAACAGAACTAATTAACAAACATAGATTCTGAATTGATTGCCTGTTTTGCTCTGTGCTCACTACATCCTCATTCCTATATTCTGCAACTACTTAAGTGGTTTAACACACTTCACTTAACATATTGTTTCCCTTCCTAAAATATTTAATATTCTCCTACTAACCACTTGGATCATTCCCTTGACACTATATATATTCCTTCAATACTATAGGAAAAGTAACAACAGGAAAATACCAAGCTGAGCACTTATAAAGAGATTCTGTGTCAGCCCTGACTTCTGCTGAGAATTAACACCAAAAAAGGCACATAGAAGAAATTTCCGGAGCAACTCTTTAAAATACTTTTTGATAATACTGCTGCTCATATCGCTTGGTACTGGCCTTTGTAACATCAGTTTAAAACAAGAATCATATTTACCAAAACTTAGCCATCATAAACTCTTAACTTTAGCAGCTCTATTCTGAGATAGTTATCCAGTGGATGGAAAGTTGGATCAGGCAGACAATCTTCAGCAACAGTGAAATAATTTTACTAACTGAATCCCTATCTAATCACCCTGTGTTCAGGCATTACTTAGTGTACTTTGCAGGTTACAACCCGAGATTTACTGGACAGCTTGACAAATGAAAATAGCTTATTTTTCTTAAGACTTTTTACTGAATCATCTTCATATATTTCCTCATTTAATTCTCTCATAACACTATATAGGTACAGTATTATGAACACTTCACAAAAGAAAATTGAGAGCACAGGAGTCTAAACAACTTCATTTAAGGTCATGCTGTTGGAATTTAGTAAAACCAGGATTGGGAAGCCTTCTATCTGCGTCCAGAGACCTAAGTTATACCTCCAATGGCTAGGTACATACTGTGCATTGTCAGATTTCATTCACATGTCTGAACTTCCCTCACTGCCTGCTGGCATTGCCCAGATGCTGAGTTCTACTTGCTGGCACAGAAATCCACTTTCCCAGGTACCTGTAGCCACCCTTCCTGAATTCCTCAGTCTAAGTGGGCTAAATGTCCACTGTTTTCCTACGGTCGTGTCACAGTTTTACATCCCATCCACCCATTGAGGCATGCTGCCTGTCTATATCACACCCTCCAGACTTGCTTAGGCAGTCCACTGAAATAACACTTACCAGGCAGTTTGCTTGTTATTTTGATTTCGAACATCCTGATAACTAACATTTTCTGCTATGTTATTTAACATGTTTATGTGTCTCAGCCCATGCCTGGATGATTAAGTGTTGAGAGTCATTTGTAAATCTAGGCTGTCACAGAAATTGTCAAAGGTAATGCACACACTGAACAACTCAGGTTAAATGTTATATAACATGTATCAGTGTTACATAATTTCCTGTTTGATCTACAACTAGACTATAAAAAGCAAATATTCCACAAAGTGTTAAGATGTCTCAAAAAATAAGCATGATTTTATTGTACTGTAATTCATATCAGGTGCTGAAACAAAAGTGGTATTTTTACCTTAAGAACAGTAGTATATTTTACGAAAAAAAAATTCATAGCTTATTTAGTTTACATAAGCATAAGTATTTTGAATTGCCTCCCATGTACTATGCGCATTGTGATATAAGTGCAGTGTATGTGTCAGTCTATACCACGCTAAATATAAAGTATTTTTATTTTTATTTACAAAACATTATAGTCCCCAAATATTTGCAAGTGATTGTCTCTAATCCCCCCAAACTCTTGAGATTATTTACATATAATCTATGTAAACCTTCCCAATCACTTTACTTATAGTATCTAACATTGTACAAGTGATGGGTAAATAATCACTATACTTTAATTTTTAGAAAATAATTTAAAAAGTAGGTACATGCTAAGAAGAGGTATAATTTTGACAAATGTCGTCAATCTGTGGTTGGTTAATGCGTGGTTACAGAATCTTCAGATACTGAAAGATAATTGTTCAGCTTAGTAACTTCTCTTCTCATTGAGACAAAATACCCAACACCTATGAAAGGTGTAGTCTTATAATTTCAAGGCATTTTTCTATTTGCCTGTTGCAGAATAGGGCTTCTTTCTAATCTTTTCAGCAACAAGGCTATTCTCCATAAATCTTTACAGGCTCCAACATCACAGATCCTTCCTTTTTTGATCCTGCTTTTCTTATGATAAAGCCACCAGCAGTATTTACACCATAGTTTCAACAATGGGCTGCCTTTGAAATCTTCTTCTTTAGATTATTTCATCTGCTGCCCTTAATCTCCTACAAAATCTCAGGACAGAAACAAAATGACCCATTTTCTGTCAGCCATAATATACATGCTCCTGAGTCCAACTACCTGGCTTTGCTCCCAACTGAAACCTCCCGAACCTGGCTTTTACTATCTGCATTTCTAACAGTATTCTGGTCTTTTGAGTTCCAAACAGAATCCCCCATCAAGTTTAACCTACAGAATTCCAGTACTTCTCTAGTCAGAGTCTCCAAACCTTTCTAAACTCCTCTCCCAAACCATGCTCAAAGAGCTCTAAGCAACATGGCCAGGCACCGTTACAGCCACAACCCCACTTCTGTAGTATCAAACTCTGTCTTTGTCCCTTTCTCTTCACTTGGACACAATACTCGACACCCATAACGTAAAGGGGGAGTTTTGGAGGTAGGGGATTTTTGTTTTGTTTTTTGTTTCTTAGCTCAAATTTTCAGTTCACAGTCAGCTTCAGGGCAGAAATAGGATGGTAGAAGATGGTATAGTGGAAGAAAGCAGCTCACATCGTGGCATTCAGAAGCAAAGAGAGGAAAGGAAGAACTACATATTGATTTCACCATATGGAACATAGAGCAACATATACTTGAATAGTTTCACTATTAAGTGACTGCTTAGTTGTAGATAGGACATTTAACTGATTTAGGTCTTCATTTCTTTGAAATATCAATTTCATAATAACTTTTAAAGAGGTTCTCCTGAGAGACAAACAAGGCTTTAGAGATATGACACACACATAAATAGATACAAATACATGCTTACATACATGCATTGGTATGTTTTGTAAGATATAAGGTATTTAAAATTTAAATATTATAAGAACTTTGGAAGAGAGTGGCTTCACTTTCTTTTCTTTCAAATTGTAGAATTTTAGATAAAAATTGAGACATTGTTATTGTTGAGCTGCACATGATATCTGGTACAAGCCCTAATAGACTGCTGATCTTTAATAATCCAACACAGGAAAAAATGCTATCCTCGTAGGAGAATTATGATCCAGCATGGCAAACCTTGGAAGAGAAATATTAATACCATATTAGACTCACCATAGTTATCTGGAAATTTTGTTTTAGTGGTTGATGATAAGATTAGAATTAATATACATAATTTTTTGTAATTAGATGAAGTAATTTAATAAGATTACTGACATTTAGAAATTTGAAGAAAGGAGCTAAAGGTGTAGGGAAGGTGTGATACATAGGGGAAGAACAAAAAGGGAAAAGAAAAAAATGTGAGAGAATGAAAAGATGAAAATAAAGTGTTTGTAGATGGGGAGGGGAGGAGGGGGTGAAGGGAGGGCAGAGGTAAGGGGAAAAAATGAGAATCAAGACTTGCCATGTAAAGGTACATGATCCCAACAATGAATGTAACTGTAGTGTATCCCTAAAATGTACCAATAAACTCAATAAAATTAAAAAAAAAGAATTAAAATAATCATATTACAAAAAAAAAATCATTATTTTAACCCAATGTTGAAAAATGTTACACTGTGTCTAGCCACAATAAATTCTAATAGAAAAATTGATTTTTTTAAAGAAAAATATGTTTTCATAGCCAGTGACTAGGATTCAAAACTGAATTTCATAGTTTTTCAAGATTCCTTTCTGCATTTTATATTATGTAGATTTTTTCATATATGAATGTCTAAACAAAATATCTGTACCCTCTAAACAACATGGTACTGGGGATAAAAATCAAATATGAAGGTGTCTAATTTAAAACAAATACCTACCTTTCCCCAGTTGATACTTTAGGAAGAAAAATTTATAGCACAGAATATTATTTGCAACTCAAAAGGAAGAGAAACTTTTTACAATATTTATCTTTTAGTAGCTCAGAACAAACCAGGTTCCTGAATAATCCAATAACTTGATGTTTAATTTACTGTAATTTTATTATAAATGACATCTACTTATCTTTTTACTAAACAAAAAATAGAATTATATACTATATGCTATGTATTACATATTATAAGTTATCATTATATTATATATTATGTATTTTATATATTATGCACTATATTATATATTATATATTGTATATTTTATATTTATGTATTTTATATACTATTATACTATTTATTATTATATATTTCTATATTAT
>NW_022900918.1:26962399-26968288 GCF_012274545.1 Fukomys damarensis | reverse complement strand
ATATACTTATATAATATGGAATATAACCATAAATATATAATTATCTTCATAAAAATATTCAAAAATAAATTTTTCAGTTAAAATAATAATTCAATAAGTTTGGTGTGGTGGAGACCATCTCTAATCCCAGCACTGACTGGAGAGTGGGAAGTAGGAGGACTGATATGATTTTGAGGCCAGCCTGAACAACAATAGTGAGTTCAAGGCCAGCCTACACTACTAGAGAGAACTTGTCTTAACAAACAAAAACAAAACAAAGAAAAAAAAATTAATCAATAAATAAATTAGGCTCCAAACAAAGAAGTGTACTCCATAAAACAGTATTAAAATAAATAAAAAAATTGTATAAATGTGCAAAAATACTCTAACCATGTGCATTGTACTTTAAGATATATTTGATTTATAGATTAAATATACTATATTAACAAATTATTTTAATAGCAAGTAAGTAGTCAAATATATTCTTTCTTATGTCCTATTAAAATATGAGGTATATATATCTATCAAACTTTATAGTTATGGGAGCATATAGCAAAGTGTTATTTTTATTGCTTTACTCTGCCAATATTTTGTGACTCAAATAAGTTGGAAATATCTTCACTTTATAGATTAAAGAAACTGGAGTTCAGACATGTTTATTAATTTAATCATTCATGTTTCACCACTAATATTTAGAACCTACTTTAGACTGGGTATCATCACGTGAGAAATGTGAATTAAAATGTAAATTCCTACTTTCTAATCTTACACATGGCAAAACAGGGATGTAAAGTCAGACAAATAAGTGAAAATGTCAAACAGGGATAAACATAAGTAAAAATAAGTCAGGACATCAAGACAGAGACTAAGGGCATAGGGCCAGAAAACTATTTCAGATAGTGTGGTTATGAATAGCTTTTCTGAAATAATAATTTAGTAGACGTCAATAAAATGAGGATGAGCCATGCATACATCTAGACAGATTGCACCCAGAAAAAAGAAGACAGTAAGTTCAACTGACATGAGGGAGCTCAGAATGTTTTAAGGATGACTGTGTTTGGGAGACACAGGTATCCAAGATGCATAGATTTGAGATGGCTTACCCAGTATGGCAATATGCAATTTTAGATTGTTTTCAAAATGATATACAATGATTAAAATCATGTTCCAGGCTTAAAGGAAAATATATTACATATATAAATGCAATCCTGAGTAGTTTGAGAGTTCAAAAATTGAAAAGAACAAAAAGCTCCAGAGTTCCCTGTCTAAAGAAGATCACCTAGGAAAGTGAAATATAAGTCTATAAGAAAAACTGCTTGGTGCTAAGCTGAACCGTAAAGTTATAAAGTTTTGGGGAATTTATTGGGATGATAGGGAATATATTGAGTTTTGAGAGAATGTAGAATATGGATCTTAATTCTTTGTATTTAAATAGCAAAGGACTGGTCTATGCCAATGGATATGTACTTAGCTAAAATACATGATATTTTACTGAGCAACTTCTAATATTTCCTAATCCAAGTCAAATGTTATAATATCAAAGTAAATTTCAGCAAAATTATCTATGGGAAAATTAGAATGATTTCAGTCCTATCTTCTGATGGAGTGAATCAGACATAAAATCAGTGTTGATATGCTGAAAAGAAATAATGTACTATGCACACTTTGGATGAGCATCTACAGGAACTGTTTCTTTCACCAACTCTAAGTGATTTGTAACAATGAGTTAAAGTTATACTGCATCTTAAAGTTCAGATATGGAATCGTAAATTTTAACATTAAACTCATAAAAATTGAGAAGTGTACCAACAATGTGTGTCTGTTTGTCTTACTATTTATCATATCTAAATTATACTTTTCTACCCTAATCTGTGGCCTCTATCTATGCCTTCATGGTATAACACGGCTTTCAAAAAATGTAAACATTATGCACTGCAAATATATACTAAAAATTAAGCAAAAGGATCAAAGGATGGGTAGGGGGTTAAGGGAGTGAAGGGAAAGTGGATGAAAAAAGGAATTGAGATGTGTTATGAAAATGTACCAACTCCCCACAAGCAATGTAATCATTATTTACTGCAAATATATACTAAGAAAAGATAAAAGGAAAATAAATAATTTTTGGTTTCCTCTTTCTGACCCTAATCCATGGTGTTTCTTTTCCTTTGTTATAATATTTTCCATTTCTGTTTATGTCAGTTTTTATTGACCAACCCCAAATTTTAGGCATGAACCAAAGCAGGTCCTGGCACACAGATTTATTTTGTAGGTTTTAAAATTGATCTATAGAACTCCTAATTTTTATCTGTAACCCAGACCTCTTCCATTATTTCCAGACTCTTAAATCAAAATGTATGTCCAGTAAAATGACCAAAATGCAAGTCAGCCAAAATACACTTATAACTGTACCTAGCAAGTGCAAGGTGCTAAGTTTGACTCCTGGTTAAAAAAAAAAAAAAAAAAAAAAAGGTACCATATATCTTAATTTGCTATCACTTTAATCAATTTCTTCACTAACCTTCATCCCACTCCAATAAATGACATTATTATCCTTATAACTAATCAAACTAAAATGTGCAGTCCACCTTGACTCCACTTTCTCTCCTCAGTGATATCCCTTCTATCAATCCTAAGGACGTCAAATATGCAAGATCTATCTAGGATCTATTCATTTTCCCCATTTTTGTTGGTAACAAATGAGCCCAAGCCAGCCTCAGATCTTTCCTGAATTATTGCAATAAACTCCTAATTTGTCTGATTGCTTTCCTGTGTCTGCTCATTAGTCCAACTTTTGATACTAGATTTCTTACAGATCACTTACACTGAGGTAGGAAAACTTTCTCTTTCAAAGATGAATTCACGTCTAGGTGTTAGTGAAATTGATATTCCCACAGAAATATTGATTTTCAAAATGATCTAAACAGAAAGGAAAGAGTTCAAAATGTAGCTCTGACTCAAAATATATGACTGCACAAGTGCTGTGAGAAAAAATATTTGGAGAATTACAACAGAAACTAGGGTGAAATTGTTTGCAATACCAGAGCAGATTAAATCTCAGAAAAATATAGGCTTGAGATGAGTATTATTTCTAAAATAATACTGAAAAGCAGAGCATTTAGTATACTTGAAAATAGTGTTTATTGAGGAAAATCTGTCAGCAAAACTGTGTCAAAAAGACTGAGGCACAGAATATGTTGCATTTAAATTAAATATTTGATTTTATCATTTTGGAAGATTACTGTACAAGATTAATAATAGAAATTAGGTTAAATACATAGAATCCTAAAGCATTAATATTTCTCTTATGAACTTTTGAATTTTTAAAGACACTCAGTAGCCATGTAATGACAATAACCAAATCAAATGTCTAATGTTAGAACCGTTATATGTAACACAAGACCTATGATCTCTGATTTTTTTTTTTTTTGCACACTTCGTGTTTTGTCTCATGGGTAAGAAGTATTAGTGAATTTTCTGAGTAAGTTCTGACATGACTTTAAAGGAATCAACAATAATTGGAGTGAAACTGGAGTTAGATTTTGAAGAACTTTCTGTAACACATGACTTTTGAAGTTTATTTCAAACATGTAGAATAGTTATTTTTCAAGACTATCTATTGCTGTAGATGGTTAGGAAAAGGGTATTAAAAACTGGAGTACAATGTAACAAGAAAACAATCAGGGCATTAAAATGGGAGTCAATCCAGAGAACACAGTACAGAGGAGCACCTCTCACAGAGCACTCCAAGCAAAGCATGCCACAAAGGTGGTACAATATTTGAATCCACTCTTCAGATGCATGCATGGGTGGGGGGGATAAAGGCCATGGTTATGAGCTCCAGAAGATAGAGCAGAAGTGAACAACACAGAGAGGGCCTCTCTAAGACTCCATAATGAAAATGGAAGCTCATTGGGAAAGTGAGGAAAATCTCTGCAATAAAGGTATACTGGACCACCATGGTTGGTAAGTTGGTGGGATCAGCACCTTCCATATAAACTCAGACTCACTTCAGGGCAGGGCAGCTGGAACCGGCAGTAGACCCTTGCAGAGTTCAATCCTGCAGAAAGTCAGAGAACTCAGCTTGGGGCTTGCAGCCAGAAACCAGCCTGAATCTCAGTGGACTATAGCTGGCTTGCTGAGACTAATCAACTTATATCTGCATATTCTGAAGGAGACCCTTTTGTATATATATATTTTTTCTCTTTTGCTTTCTCCCTTCTTGTTCTGCATTTCTCTCCCTCTTTGTTCCTGTTCCTGCCCTATTTTGGATTGTTTTTCTCTTTCCTTCTCTCAATGGTCATGATTCTTATAGGAAGATGAATACAGTTTCTAGCTTCCCTGTGGCAATTAGTTTTTGTTCTTGTCTCTGTTCCTTTGCTATTTTTTTTTTTCCTTTTGTCGTCAAGAGTCTCCTGAAATTTGTGTGATCTTCCTATGTCCTCTGGCCTCACTTCTACCTTTTCTTTTCCTTCTATCTCTCTACCCCTCCCTCCCTAACTCCTTCTGAGACCTTATCCTGAAGGGTAAATTTGCTATATTGAAGGGTTTATTTACTGCAAACATATTTTGGGCTGGTCCTTAATTTTTACCTTGCTAACTAAATTAAAGGTGACAGATTGCCACAAATTGTCATTTTTCTAAGCTGTGTTTGATGCTACTTTTGATGCTGATTGTATCACTTGGGTTAAGATGTTATGACTGATCTAATCAGTTGTCTCCCTGGTAGGCTGAAAATGAAGTTGCCTTAGAGTCATTAGACACTCAAGCCTAAAGGCCAGCTATACGTGGAAGACACCTCCAAGAAGCAGTCATTTTATAAGGATTCTCAATACAAGCAATAAAGATATTCACAATAAGCAAGATTGAAGTATTGGCCCAAGAATTAAACCAAAACCAGCACCAACAACAAAAATACAATTAAGAAGACACCTAAACAAGGCACAAACCCAGACTTTCAGCTGACCACAGGAAAATTCTGGGGAAAACAAACTGGAAAAATCTGATAGTGAACCACCTAGATACTCTGAACTGATAGCGCAGGAAATAACAAAACAGATGAATGAAGCTCTACAAAAATTCAAAACAGAAATAATTTCCCAGATAACTACAGAGGTAATGTGCACAATAAAAGTTATGGTTAAAGACTCTAGAACTCTGGAACAGAAAAAGATAAAAATAGATGAGCTCAGGACCATGATGGAAGCTATGAATCCCCAGCATAGGAAAGAAATGTAAACTATGAACACCCAAAGTAGGAAAGAAATAGAATCCATGAAACAGGTTCGCACATATATCCAGATCTTTCCACTGAAAGAAAACACAACAGAATGAGCCAATGTGAAGATAGAATATTGGATATAGAAGACAGGATTTCTGTTAGTGACCCTGAAAAGAGAGATTTCTTTAAAATAGTAAGGGACCATGAGAATGATCCAACACTTGCTAGGTGATGCAAAGAAGAATAACATAAGACTGATTGGAGTCCACGAAAAGGCAGGAGAAAGTACAAGTGACATAAAAAAATGTTCACAGAAGTAATGGCACAAAAATTCCTAAACACAGGAAAATTTTGACAAACAGATAAGTGAGGCATATAGGGCTCCAACAGTCATGATCAAAAATAAAAAATCTACACCTAGACATAATAGTCAAGATCCCAGAAACCAAACAGAAAAACAAAATTCTACAAGCAGCTAGAGAAAATAAACAAATCATATACAAAGGAAAGCCCATCAGAATTACAGCAGACTTTTGAGCACAAACCCTCATATTGAGGAGAGCCTGGAGTGAAATATTTCAAGCCCTAAAAAAAAAGAACCTTCAACCCAGATTGTTATATTCTGCAAAATAATCTTTCAAAATCAATGAGGAAATCAGATACTAACACACACACACACACACACACACACA
>NW_022900918.1:26804083-26962314 GCF_012274545.1 Fukomys damarensis | reverse complement strand
AACACACACACACACACACACACACACACACACACACACACTCAGAAAAAAAAAAAACAAACCTGAGATACTTCATGAATACCAGACCAGCACTCCAAAGTATTCCAAACAATACCCTAGAAAAAGACAATGAGGGTCACTACTCCTTGAAGCCCAACAGAGTGAAGCCATCAGGCAAGGCAAAAATTAAAGGGAAAGTGGGAAAAATAAAAAATAAAAAGGCCAAAAGCAGGAAAATATTATGACAAGTATGAATCAATACATATCAATTATAACCATCAATGTTAATGGCCTCAATTCACCAATCAAACGAAACAGACTGGAAGAATGGATTAAGAAGCAAAATCTAACAATACGCTATGCACAAGACACTCGCTTAATTCAAAAAGAAATTCAAAGACTGAAATTAAAAGGATAGAAAACAATTCTCCATATGACAAGAACCTGGAAAAACTCAGGGGTAGCCATTTTATTGCAGACAAGGTAGATTTCAAACCAAAACTAATTAAGAGAAATAAAGAAGGTCACTACATCCTTGTAAAAGAAACAATCCAAGAGGAAGAGATGATAATCATAAATATACATACATGAAATATTAACACTCTCAACTATATAAAACAAATATTAATGGACATGAAAAAACCAAATAAGCACTATACAATTGTACTGGGGGATCTCAATACTCCCCTATTATGAACAGACAGATTATCTAGACAAAAAATTAACAAAATACTACAACTGAACCAAAGTTTTGATCAGATGGACTTAATAGATGTCTACAAAGTGTTCCACCCCACAAAATCAGAATAAATATTTTTTTCAGCTTCACATTGGTCATTCTCCAATTAAGACCACATGTTAGCTCATAGAACATGGTTAAACAAATGAAAAGGAAATGAAGTTATACCCTGTATATTAGCAGAGCACATTGTGATAAAATTGAAGATTAATTGCAAAAGAAACCACAAGAACTTTATAAACACATGGAAATTGAATAAGACTCTCCTGAATAGCCAATGGGTTATGAAGAAATTACAGAGTTTTTATAATTAAATGATAATAGTAATACAATATACAGGAGCCTATGGGACACAATAAAAGCAGTTCTATGAGGGAAATTCTTAGCAGTCTATGTCCATACTAGGAAAACAGAGCAAGCCCAAATAAGCAATTTAACGCTGAACCTCAAGCTCCTAGAAAAAGAAAAGAGTGAGACAAATTCTTGTACAAGAGTGAGACAAAGCTTGTACAAGGGAGAAGATTATAAAGATCAGAGCAGAAATCAATGCAATGGAGACTAAAAGAACAATACAAAAAAAAATCAATGAATCACAGAGTTGTTTTTTCAAAAGAATAAACAAAATTGACAAATCCTTAGCCAACCCTATCAAAAACAGGAAAGAAAAGGCTTAAATCCACTCAATTAGGAATGAAAAGAGTAAAATCACAACAGATTCAGCAAAAATCCTGAGGATCATCAATACCTACTTCAAGAATATATACTCCAATAAAATGGAAAACATAAAAGAAATGGACAGATTCCTACATACATAAGAACTACCAAAGCTGAATGAAGATAATATAAAAATTCTAAACACCCAATTTCAATTAGTAAAATAGAAAATGTAATTAAAATTTTACCAACAAAGAAAAGCCCAGGTCTTGATGGTTCGCTGCTGAATTCTACAAGAAATTTGGGGAAGAGCCAATGCCATGGCTTATCAAACTCTTGATTGAAACTGAAAGGGAAGTAATTCATTTCTGGAAGTAAGCAACACTCTGATTCTGAAAGCAGATAATACCCAACCAAAAGGAGAATTACAGTTCAATCTCTCTAATGAACATAGATGCAAAAATCCTCAATAAAATACTGGCAAACAGAATACAGAGGATGACAAGAAGATCATATACCTTGACCAAGTGGGATTCATCCCAGGGACACAAGGATGGTTCAACATAAGTAAATCAATAAATGTAATACAGTATATTAACAGACTCAAGGACAAAAACCATATGATCATCTCAATACATGCAGAAAAAAGCATTCAATAAAATCCAATACCCATTTATGATTTTTAAAAATCCTACAGAAAATTGGTATAGATAGTCTTTATCTCAATCTGATAAAGGCTATTTATGAAAAACCAATAGCCAACATCATATTAAATAGTCAAAAACTGAAAGCTTTCATGCTAAAATCAGGAACAGGACAAAGATGTCCACTATCACCACTCCTGTTCAATATAGTTTTGGAAACATTAGCCACAGCAATTAGACAAGAGAAAGAAAGGAATAAAGATAAAAAGGAAGAAGTTAGACACTCATTATCTGCTGATGACATGTTACTCTACCTAGAAGACCCCCCCAAATAAAACTCTGCTAAAAATCTTCTAAACTCAATTGACATAGTAGAGTAGCTGAATACAAGTTCAACACTCAAAAATCAATAGCTTTCTTGTATACAAATAACAGACTCCCTGAGAGAGAAATTGGAGAAACAATTCCTTTCACTATATCACTCCAAAAATGCAATATCTAGGAATCAATGCAACAAAGGAAGTAAAAGATCTCTACCTTGAAAACTACAGCCCTTTGAAAAAAGAGATTGAAGAGAATATCAGAAAATGGAAAGATATTGCTCCTGGGTAGGAAGAACCAATATAGTAAAAATGGCCATATGTCCAAAGTTGCTATATAGATTCAATGCAATCCCGATTGAAATCCCAACAGTATATTTCACACAACTAGAGAAAACAATGCAAAAATTATTTTGCAATGAGTGGAGAACTTAAATAGCAAAAGCAATTCTAGGCAGCGAAGACATGACAGAGGGTATCACAATCCCCAATTTAAAACTATACTGCAAAGCCACTATGACAAAAACAGCATGGTACTAGCAAAGAAACTGAACCAAGGATCAGTGAAATACATTAGAAGAAGCAGACATAATTCCAGATATAGTCAGCCACCTCTTCTTTGACAAAGGAGCCAACCACCCTCACTGGAGGAAAGATTGCCCCTTTAACAAATATTGATGGAAAACAATTTCAGTTTAGGCAAGTATTAGTTACCAACTGCATAAAGAAGATGTGATTTTTTTTTATAAAATGGGGTAATATTCAATTACAAAGAATGAGAAACTAGAATAATGTATAGCTAAAAAGATGTAGGTTGAGGCCATACTCAAGTGAAATAAATAGGACACACATGTGTAAATAGCAAATAGTTTCTCTGTTGTGGAAATTGAAAGTGTAAATAGTTCTTGGGTTTTTTTTTTTTCTTTGTGGTACCAGGGATTGAACTCGGGCCTTTGTGCTTGCAAGGCAGGCAGCAGAACCACTGAGCCAAATCCCCAGGTATGGAAGTTTAAATAGGAATCAAAATGTGTCATAGATAATGTGAAACAGGAAGAAAAGAACTAAAGGGAAGGAGGAAGTTGGTGAAGTAGGGGAAAGGAAAGAAGGGAAAGGCAAAAATGTGAGAAAAGGAATAAATGGAAACAAAGTCTGTAAATATGGAGGGTGGAAGGGGTGAAGGGAGGGCAGGGGAATGGGGAAAACGTAAGAACCAAGATATATCATGTCAAGGTACAAATTCCCAATGATGAATATTATCATACTGTACACCTAAAATGTACCAATAAACTTGAATAAATAAAATAAAATGGGAGCTGAATTCTGTACACAGCTCTCAGAAATAGGTGTGCATTAGAAATGATCTTCAATAAATCTTGAAGATCATACTGTGCTGATTTAAAATCAATGCAGTGTTGAGGTGAGCTGGGCTCAGTATCTGGTGACAGTGGGAAGAACTGATGAGGTGAATGGATTTCTAATTTTCCTATTTTTTTTCTTGGCTCTGGTAGCTCCTGAGTATAAATAGTTTCAGTTTAGACAAGTATTAGTTACCAAGAGGAAACTTTTCTTTAGGAGCTAGTAAATGAGCCACAGAAAATTATATACTAAAACTCATTTAAATGAGGTAGATGCCTAAAATTTTTTTCTAAGACTATTTTTAGAACCTCTCTAAGATGAAAATAAAGAATAGAAACTTCAAAGAGAGGTGACAATATCAATATGCACTTTGAAATTCTTTACTTTCAGAAGGTAAAAATGACGTTATTTCAAGGCTTTTGCTAAAATCACTGTATTCACATTTAATCATCAGAGATTAAACCATCTAATGCAATGATTTTCAAACCGTGTTCCACAGAATATTCCACTATTTGTGGGTTTCATGATACACTTGAACAATTTACTGTCTTCTATTCCTGAACTACCATTACTAGGAACTGCTAAAACTCTGAAATCTGATACTCTAATTGTCCAGTATTTGATTATGAAATCTTTTGTTTTGAGGCATTTCATGCAAAGAAATTGTATCTTGACTTTGATGAATTCTCTATTTTCCCGAGAAGCTCCATTTTCTTTCATTCTTACACTTCCCTCTAATTTCCACCTATTTTCTTTTATGCAGGAAATCTATGCCTTCAACTACTCGTTTTTAGCCCACACAAACTTCCTGCCCCACACCTTTTATATTTATTTTCTTTTATTTGTCTCTATATCAGTCACAATGCAAAGGAATTAAATTTTGGATGAAAATTTTTAGAGATGCTTTCTCATACCAGATATACATTCTTGTGGGATATGTATGCTTAAAAACAGGGAATGAATATTTCTATAATGAATAACTTAGTACATTTGGTTCATAGAAAATACTATATAGCACAATGTTTATTGCGGTGGTAACACTCTTCCAAAATTTATTGTGGTGATTATACAACTTTGTGAAGGTACTAAAACCCATTGAATCATAAAATTTAAGTTAAAAATATGATTTGTAACATATATCTTATTAAAAGTATAAAATTAATACAAACTGAAAAATAGAGGCATGTCAAGTGTTCACATGCTTAGAAGAGTCTTATGAGCAGGACATTTATTGATGCCAAAGCAGCAAATTTAAAGATGTAATACTAGGGCCGGGGATTTTGCTCAGTGGTTCTGCCACCTGCGTCACAAGTACAAGGACCTGAGTTTGATCCCAGTACCAAAAAAAAAAAAAAAAGGATGTCATACTTTAATGGTTACACTATTGTTATTAACAAAAATATGACAAAAGCTAAAAATTTCTGTAATGTTATATGAATATATATACAGACTTAAGAGGCGAGTCTTCAGAGCATATCTGTTTCCCCGAGGTTAATCCTGCAAGGTAGTAAGTATGGAATGTTTCCATGAATATAATGAGGAGCATTTACAAAGGAGAGAATGCATTGATATCTTCTATGAATGAGAGAAAGCTATCCATACAATTCTGTTTACAAGATATATAAAATGACAGTCATAATATTGCGTAGGCTCAATAATTTGAAAAAGCATATGGCAAAGAGAAATAGAAAAGGTCATGAAGTAAAGAAAGTCACAGTTACACATGGGAAACATTTGGAGTCTTGTTGAACAGATCTAGGTAATCCGATTTTATGCTGATTTCACCATAAACATTTTTTAAAATAAAGTTAACTTAAGATATACTTCATAATTAATTAATTTATATATATGTTCTCTGAGTTGTATCTTACTATTATAAAATGTCTAATCTTCAGAAACTGATTTTTAAAAGTAAACCATAAGAAATAAGATTGAACATCCATGAAAATAAGTATCTTAAATGTATACATTATACTGACAATGTACAGATATTCCAACCATTATAATATTTGAAACATTTATTTAAAGAATGAAGCAAACAGTTTTAGTTTCACAATTTTATGGTTTCCATATATATATTTCACTAGCTTTTTCTTTTACACATCTACTTTGTGATATGGGATTTCATAAGAAGAATGCATAAAAATTAAATTACTAAATAGATTGATGTCACTTATGAAATAATTTATTAGTATAAAAGTCTACCTTAAAATGTTCTGTCCACATCCAGTTTTAGACTGGAGGAAATCCAGGGATACTTTACCACAGAGCTACATACACCCACAGCCTTTTTTTTTTTTTTTTTTTTAATTTTGAAATAAAGTCTTGCTAAGTCCTTTTCCAAGGGACTTAGTATGTGTTCATACTTGTGATGCCCCTGCTCCTGCTTCCGAGAGTGCTTGGATGCAGGAGTTCACCACCATGCCCAGCTAAGCAAATGATATTTTAAACAGAAAAACAAAGAAATGGCAACTAGTTTGAATCAAACATCATTTTCTTACCTACACAAAATTCAACTTAGCTAGAAATTTAGGTGGGAATGGGTTGTAAAATATAAAATTAACATGTAGAATAGAGATATATCAATTTTTAACTAATCAAATGAAATTATACAATAATTATAAATTTTGGATGACAAGATTAGTTCTAATTATTAGGAGTCTCTTTCAATAAATATAATATTAGTAAGTCAACTGTAAACTACAATCAACTCAAGAATGCCTTGAAAGAAATAAAAGTAAAATTTCTCAAAGCATTGTAATTATATATTTATACATATTTTCTGGTCAAGAAACTAGCAGAAACATGAAGATTTCACAGTAAATAAAATGGTCCTTATTAAGTGTAGAAATCCTAGAGAGAAAGTGACTTCAATATTTCCTCTTGTTCCAAGAAATATTTTTGTTCAAGTTTTTGCAAATAGTACTTTTCTATTCTAAAATCTCTCTCTCTCTCTCTCTCTCTCTCTCTCTCTCTCTCTCTCTCTCTCTTTGTGTGTGTGGGGTGTGTGTGTGTGAGGGGGGTGTTGTGTTTCCTAGGGAATTAAGCCTTTTCAATATTTACCTGTATTTCTTTCTTGCTTTTCATTGATGTATCAATATCTTCCTAATGGGTTGTAGAGCCCCAAATTGTTGATAGATTTTTATACTGAGGAAGTTAACTTTATACTATCCAGGAGTGTGTCAGTTTGGCAAACATTATTTTGGCTGAAGTCACTTCACAAATATCAAATGCAGAAGGGATATCACCTTTCTACAAGACATGCCCTGTAGCAAGCAAGATATGAGAATTCCTTTGAGAAAAATGCCCTCCCTGGAACAGAGAAAATAGTCCTTATTTTCAAAGCCTCGGAACTGAGGCTGCCGTGGATCTGTACACATAAATGTACTAAACTCACATTTATGCTCACCGGTTTTATCCTGCCTCCCATACTTCTCCTGATGACAAACCCACAATGTACTCTTTTTAGCTTAATCTCCTTTGTGTTCTCCCTTCTTCATACATTTATCATTACTTTGTGTACAAAGACATAAAATTTTGTGTTTTGGCCACTTCTTTGGGCCCTCAGATGTGAGGGTCCCCATTTACAGATTAAAATTAATAAAGTGTAAGTATTTTTCTTCTGGTAAAGTCATTTGTCAATTTAATTCTTATACCCAACTGCAGATCTTAAGGAGGCAGAGAACTTAGGCATTTCCACCAGAGTTTAGTTGTCCCCATTTAAAAACATGGACTGGGTGCTCTGGCAGCTTGCAAATCATCAGAAGTCAAACTCCATCTGATGAACGAATGTGTGCTTTATTAGGTCTCAACACATCAGTGCTCCAAATGCTTACTCTTGAAGTGTTAAATGCTGAAACTATAATAAAATGCCAATGCCTGCTCTAATTGCTACAAACTTTGTTTTATACTGTTGAACCTGGTACCTGGTGACAGCAATGACTTTTATCTTCTCCTATTCATCTGATTCATAATTAAATTTGTTTATAAAGCATGCTCCCTATTTAAAGACGCCTTTCTGATGTGGTGTCATATGCATTGTTCTCCCATTTCCCTGTAATGAGATGATGACCAAGTGTGAAAGCATTTTGTAGCAAGAGTGGCAATAAAGCAATAATCTGGAGATAGACAGCCCAAGAGATTGTATGGAAGCTACAGAGTGGCTGACATTTAGAAATGATAGAAATGCTCAATTTAGTTGGAGCAATTTTTCAAAGAGCACTATTCATATATCCTAAGAAGTTCTTCAGGTCAGGGTGAAGATTCTCTTGAAAACAGCTTTGATATTCTTGCTTGAATGGATGGAAAAATGTGGACATTTTGATAACTGCTTCAATTACACATTTAACATGGTTTCCTTGGGTTAGAAAAAAATCCATCCTACATATTATTATCTATTTAATAGGAAGAAAAGAGATTAACTTCAGTATCCATGGAAAAGTTCTATTTCCAAAGAAATATTTTTATGCAAACTAAAATATTTTTAGTATATTTCAGGACAAATCCATAGAAAATTCTAAAAATCAGATTTAACTTTCTAGCCAATATAGCACTTTCTTTTAGAGAAACGTTATAGAGTTACAAGCAAGAATTTTTGTCAAGAGTAGTATGAGGATGAGTCTGGTATATTTTCTACTAGTAAATAATAGCAGCCTGTGGGAGATATGAGTAATGCTCCGGATCCTCACTGACTTTAATTGGATATTGGTGACATTCTTTCACTCAACTTTGAGATGTAGAGAAGCCATGTTTAGGACAAATGGGCAAACAAACCACCCTGAGAAAACAGGTGGCAGCCTCCACGCAAATAAAAATTTAAAAAAGAAAAACCCTGGATATCACTTATTACACAAAATTAATTCTTAAACACACACAGAGATTAGATTTTAAAAATTATTATTTTTCTTTCTACCATTAACTGAAATGAAAACTACACAAACTAAACAAGTGTATACTGCCACATGAGAGTCTATCAAAATAGTTTCGATTAGAAGTTATACAAATGAAGAATGTTATAGGTACCAGGAGCTTTGAGGGAATTTATACTTTATATTCTTTTTTGTTATTAATTTTATTGGTACACTTAAGGTATACAATTTACTGACATTCACCATTGGAAATTTGCACCTTTACATAATCCATCTTGGTTCTTATTTTTTCCCCATTCCCCTGCCCTCCCTTCACCCCCTCCACCCTCTCTATCTACAAAGACTTTGTTTCCATTTTTGCTTTTTCTCATATTAATTCCATTCCTTCTTTCTCTTCCCCTACCCTTCCCACTTCCCCCTTTGCACTTTTTCTTCCTATTTCACATTATCTATTATACCTTTTAGTCTTTATTTACACTTTCATTTTCTCATACTAGAGAAACTATTCAGTATTTACACATGTGTGTCCAAGAGGATGGTTTCAATGTGCATTTATTTAATTATAAATGACTCTAGTTTCTCATCCTTTATGGCTGAGTAGCACTCCATTTATTAAAAAAAAATTCTTTTTTTTTTCTCCTGTTGATGGGCAGTTGGTCTGCTTCCAAGTTCTATCTATTACAAATTGTGCTTCTATGAACATGGGTGCACATGTCACTGTGGTGTGATTCTTTTAATTCTTTGGGGAAGATACCCAGCAGGGGAATAGCTCCGTCAAATGGAACCTCCAATCCTAGCTGTTCAGGTATCTCCATAGTGATTTCCACAGTGGTTTCACCAGTCTACCCTCCCTCCAGGAGTGTTCCTTTTTCACCACAGCCCTGCCAGCATTTCTCATTGGTTGATTTCATGATAGCAGCCATTCTTTTTGGGGTGACATGGAATCTCAGCATTGTTTTCATATGCATTTCTTGAATGACCAGTAATGCTGAAAATTTTTTCATATGTTTATTTGCTATTTCTATTCCTTGTCTGAGAAAATGTCTGTTGATTTCAGATGCCCCTTTTTGAGTTGGGACTTTAAATTTGGGAGGTCTGATTTTTTAAGTTCTTTATATATTCTTGATAGTAGACTCTTGTCTGAGGAAGAGCTGGTAAAATATTTTCTCATATTGTGGGTTGTCTCAGCTCTGCTGATCATGTGTCTTGCTGTGCAGAAGCTTTTCAATAAAAAGACATCCCACATGTTTATTGTTTGTGCTAGTTCATGGGTAACTGAGGCTTTGTTCATAAAAATTTTTGCTACACTAATATTTTCAAGAGTTCTACCTAACATCTCTTCCAGCTGGTTTAGTGTTTCTGTTTTAATATTTAGATCTTTAATCCATTTCAATTTTAGTTTAGTGCATAGTGAAAGATATAGGTATAGTTTTAATTTTTGACAAGTTAAAACCCAGTTTTTTTTCTGCACCATTTATTAGAGGTTTGTCTTTCCTCCAGTGAGGGTGTTAGGCTCCTTTGTTGAGGGTAAGGTAGCTGAGTGTCTCTGGAACTATATCTGCATCTTCTAATTTGTTCCACTGATCCTCAGGTCTGTTTCTTTGCCAGTACCATGCTGTTTTTATCACAGTAGCTTTGTAGTATAGTTTCGAGTTGGGGATTGTATTTCTTGCCTATAATTGCTTTTGCTATTCTAGGTCTTTTCTTGTTACAAATGAATTTTTGGTTTGTTTTCTCAAGGTCTGCTGGGATTTCAATTGAGATTACATTGAATCTATATAACAGTTTTGGAAGTATTGCCATTTTCACTATATTGATTTTTCCTATCCAGGATCAAGGGATATTTTTCTATTTTCTGATATCCACTCTGATATCTCTTTTCAGAGTGCTGTAGTGTTTAGAGCATAGGTCTTCAATTTCTTTTGTTAGGTTGATTCCTAGGTATTTCAATTTTTTGGATGCTACTATAAAAGGATTTGTTTGCCCCATTTCTCTTTCAGTGAGTATATTTTTCCTGTACAGGAAAGCTATTGATTTTTGTGTGTTACATTTGTATCCAGCTACTTTACAGAATTTGGTTATGTCTAGAAGGCTTTTGGTGGAGTTCTTGGGGTCTTCTATATAGAGTATCATGTCATCTGCAAATAATGACAATTTGACTTCTTCATTTCCTCACTTTTATTTCTTTCTCTTGTTTGCTATGGCTGTTTCCAAAACTATATTGAACAGGAGTGGTGATAGTGGGGATCCTTGTCTTGTCCCTGCATTTTGTGTGAAGGATTTCAGTTTTTGACCATTTAGTATGATACTGACTGTTGGCATTTCATAGATGGCTTTTATCAGATATATTCCCAATTTTTTGGAGGGTTTTTATCATAAATGTGTGTTGGATTTTGTCAAATGCTTTTTCTGCATCTAGTGAGAAGACCATGTTTTTTGTCCTTGGTGCTATTAACTTACTATATTACATTTATTGATTTGCATATATTAAACCATCCTATATTCACAGGACGAATCCCAGCTGGCCATGATGTATGATCTTCTTGATGATCTTTTGCATTATATTTCCCAGTATCTTATGAAGGCTGTTTGCATCTATGTTCATTAGTGAGATTGTCCTATCGTTCTCTCTTTCGGTTGGGTTTTCTCTGCTTGGGGATCAAGGTGATGCTTGTTTTCCAAAATGAATTTGAGAAGTATTACTTTCCTTTCAATTTCATTGAAGAGTTTCAACAGTATGGCAGTAGTTCCTCTACAAATGTCTGGTAGAAATCAGCAGTGAAGCCATCAGGATCCAGACTTTTCTTGGTTGGTAAGTTTTTAACTATGTTTTAAAATTCATTGATTGATATTGGATCATTTAGAAGTTCTGGGTAATTCTCATTCAACTTTGGTAATTCATATGTATCTAGGAATATGTCCCTTTCTTCTGTATTTTCCATCTTATTGGCACATAGGTTCTTGAAGTAGATATTGATGATCATCAGGATTTCTGCTAGGTCCACTGTAATTACACCCTTTTCATTACTAATTGTCTGGATTTGGGTCTTTCCTTTTCTTTTTGATAAGGTTGGCTAAGGGTTTGTGAATTTTGTTTATTCTTTCAAAGAACCAAGTCTTGGCTTCATTGAATTTTTGCATTGTTCTCTCTTTCTTTTAATTTTTATTGAGTTTATTGGTACAATCTAGATATACAATACAATTACATTCATTATTGGGATCCTGTACCTTTACATGAAAGGTCTTGATTCTCATTTTCTCCCCTTGTCCCTGCCCTCCCTTCACCCCCTCCTCCCCTCCCAATTAACAAACATTTTATTTCTTTTTTTCAATTTCTCATATTTTTCCCTCTCCCTTATTACCTTTCCCCCACCCTCCCCACTTTCCCTACACCTTTATCCCTTTACTTCCTATTTCACATTATTAATTATCTCATTAGGATCCTGTGTACTATTATAGTGTTTCACACCAGAGAAACTATTTGGTATTTCAGTTAAAGAAATATCTGTATGAACATTAAAAATAGGGAATCCTAAAATAAAACTAAAAAGAAAAGTGAAAGAGAAAAGGCAATGATGTAAGATTAAAATAATCCTTAATTCTGAAGATGAAAATGGTCCCTGAACATATTTAAACTGCTTCTTGCTCTTGTAGTCTTATCTTACTCTTTTTTTTCCATTATTTAGAGAATTCTTTATTAGCTTCTTTAATCAAACCCACATAGATATGACTTCATGTATTTAATACAGTGCATTACCCCTGTACAAATGGAAAAAAATAAAAAATAAAAATAAAAATAATTTAACATTTCTAGACCAATTTGGCTGTCAATTTCTGTACAATGCCAACTCAACATAGTAAATTGGGAAAACCTTTCCCAAAGTTGACAGCACAGGTAAAGTTTCCAAAAATTCAAATTATATATATATATGCATATATGTGTGTATATAAAGACCAATAATAGCAGTATGTTATGCATCAATAGCAGCAACAGCTTCTCCAGGTTCTGCAGTCATCTGAACAAAATTATAGAAATTCAGCACATTCCATTAAAAAAAACAAAACAAAAAAACAAAGAAAAGAATAAGATCCAGATAACAGCAAAGTTCTGTTGATGTTGTGGTACCTGGCATCATTTTTTTAAATTAGCATCTTAATCATCATCTGGAAAGAGAACATTCTAGAGTAATATCTGTAAAAATAGCTCTGATAAAGCACAGTCACTACTACATACCATAAAGCAGGTAAAAGATATTTTACATTCACAGAGGTATGATACAGTATAGTCCTACATCAATAATACTAGAATCAGTTTTGGTTTGAAATTTGCTTTGTCTGCAAATAAGATTGCTACCCCTGCTTTTTTCTGGGCTCCTGTCACATGGGTAATTGTTTTCCTTCCTTTCACTTTCAGTCTATGGGCTTCTTTTTGCACTAGGTGTGTTTCTTGTATAAAACATATTGGATTTTGCTTCTTATTCCATTTTTGCCAGTATATTTCTCTTGATTGGTGAGTTGAGGCCATTGACATTCATGGTTATAACTGATATGTACTGACTCATTATTGTCATATTATTGGCCTTTTGTTGACTCTTTTTACTTTTTCACTTTCTCCTTTTAGTTTCTTGCCTTGCCTATTTGATTTGCTCTGTTGGGCCTCATGGTGTTGTTGCCTTCATTGTCTTTTTCTAGGATCTTGTTTAGAATTGCTTGTAGTGCTGGTTTGGTATTTATGCAGTTTCTCAGGTGTACTTTGTCGTGGAAGTATCCTATTTCCTGTGCACAGTTGGGATGTTATCTAGGTGTGCCTCTTGCTGGGGCCTCTATGTAGCTATTGTCTGGGAGGGCCTTTGGTTTGGGGCTGTGCACCCCAATTCCTGTTCTCTGATCAGGTTTCTGACTAGGGTCTCTGTGTACTTATCAATTGTATGAGGGCAAGCCTTTGGCTCTTGCTTGTGGACCTGTGTAGCTCTTTTCCAGGTGGGCTCTTGGCTGTTGCCCATGGTATGGTGGATCCCTGGCTGAAGCTTGTGTGCCTGTGCAGCTCTTTTCTGTGCAGGGCTTTGGCTTGGGCAGTTGTGCCTGAGCCTCTAGGGTCAGGGAAGAGCCTGAGCTGGAATTGACCACAGCCAGGACACTCTGGTCCACACAGCTGCTCCCTGGGCTCTGCAATGTTATAGCAGGCTCTATTTTGTCTTCTTTTAGTTACAAAAACCCTCCAAGATTATGTATGTCTATATTTATATATTTCTATAGATAATTAAAATGAGAGATTAAGACAAGTTTAACATTACCTTAGTAGTGAGAGTAAAATTCATCTCAGGGTGAATTAATTTCTAAGGGCTACTTTAGGGGCCTTTATATCTACTAATGCACTAACAGGTATTCTCAAAATAATTGGGACTTATTAGAGTTTTTGATGAGCATATTAACAGAGTCAAGGACAAAAAAACACATGATCATCTCGATAGATGCAGAGAAAGCATTTGACAAATTCAACACCTATTCATGATAAAAACTCTGCAGAAAATTGGAATACATGGCCTTTATCTCAATCTGATAAAGTCTATCTATGAAACACCAACAACCAACATCATACTAAATGGTCAAAAATTGAAAACCTTCACACTAAAATCAGGAAAAAGACAAGGATATCCACTGTCACCACACCTGTTTAAAATAGTTTTGGGAACATTAGCCACAGCAATTAGACAAAAGAAAGAAATAAAAGCAATAAATATAAGAAACGAGAAGTTAAACTCTCACTATTTGCTGACAATATATCCTACATAGAAGACCCAAAAAACTCCACCAAAAGATATCTAGACTTAATTGACAGATTCAGTAGAGTAGCTGCATAAAAGGTCAACATTCAAAATTCAATAACCTTCTTGTACACAAGTAACACAGTCACTGACAGAGAATTGAAGGAAACAATTCCTTTCACAATAACATCCCCCAAAAATGAAATATCTAGAAGTCAATCTAATGAAGAAAGCAAGAGACCTCTACATTGAGAACTACAGCAGTCTTTAAAAAGAGATTGAAGAGGATATAAGAAAATGGAAAGAAATCCCCTGCTCCTGGGTAGGAAGACCCAACATAGTGAAAATGGTCATATTTCCAAAAGTGCTAAATAGATTCAATGCAATATTTCACAGAACTAGAGAAAACAATCCAAAAATTAATTTGTACTCATAAGAGACCTAGAAGAGTAAAAGAAATTCTAGGCAACAGAGACACAGCATCACAATCCCCAATTTGAAACTATACTACAAAGTGTATGTGATAAAAACAACATGGTGCTGGCAAAGGAACAAACCTGAGTATCAGTGGAATAGATTAGAAGACAAAGAAACAGCTCCAGACATACTCAGATACCTCATCTTTCACAAAGTAGCCAAACACCCTTACTTGAGGAAAGATAGCTTCTTTAATAAGTTGTGTTGGAAAAACTAGATTTCAACTTGCCAAAGATTACAACTAGATCCCTATCTTTCACCATGCACTAAATTAAGATCCAAGTGAAATAAAGATCTAAATATTACAACAGAAACACTCAACTTGCTGGAAGTTAATTTAGGTAGATCTCTTGAAGATATTGCCATATGAAAATACTTTATGAACAAATCCTCAGTAGCATAGGAACTAGCACAAAGAATCAACAACTGGGATCTGAACTTTTTAAAAAGCTTCTGTACTGCATATAAATCACCAACAAAGCTGAGACAATCTACAATGTGGGAAAAATGTTTACCAGCTGTTCCTCAAAGGTCTACTATCTAGGATCTATTAAAAAAAAATCTGATTCCACCAAATATAAACTCAAAAATGGTCATCTGAAATGAATAGACATTTCTTGGACAAACAAGTAAAAGTAGGAAATAAACATATCAAAAAATGTGCAACGTCACTAATCATTTGAGAGATGCAGATGAAAATAACACTGAGATTCCACCTCACCCAAAAAAGAATTGCTGCTATCAAGAAATCAACCAATAAATAATGCTGGAAGGTTTGTGGGAAGAAAGGAGCCCTTCTTTATTGTTGGTTGGAGTGCAGACTGGTGCAAGCACTATGGAAATCAATATGGTGATAAATCAAACAACTAGGATTACAAGTCCCATTTAACCCAGTTTCCTCTGCTGGGCATCTTCATGAAAGAATCAAAAGAATCATACCACAATGATATATCCTCACCAATGTTTTTGGTGACACAATTTGTAATAGCTAAAACTTGGAAACAGCTCCATTGCCCATCAAGTGGATACTGGATAAAGAAGATTTTTTTTAAAATAAAACGGAGGCCATAAAGAATAAGAAACTAGGGACATTTGTAGCTAATTGGATGCACATTGAGGCCATACTCTTAGGATACACATGTGTAAATACCAAATAGTTTCTCTAGTGTGAAAATCTAAACATGTAAATAAGGATAAAAATATATATTTGATATTGTGTAATAGGAACACAAGTTCTAAAGGAGAAGGGGAAGCGGGAGAGGTAAGAAAGGAAAAAATATGAGAAAAGGAAAAACATGGAAAGAAAGTCTTTAAAATAGGTAGGGGAGAAGGGATGAAAACAGGTCAGGGAAATGGGGAAAAAATAAGAACCAACATATGTTATGTAAAGGTACAAGATACCAATTATTAATTTAACTGTACTGTATACCTAAATTATACCAATAAATTTAATAGAAAAATATAAATTTTGTTTCTATTTTTAATTATACTTATGCAGTCATTGATTTCATTCAACTTCGAGAAAAAGTTTCCCAGAATACATTGCCTCTAGTAAACTTCCTTTTAGCCTTTTCTTCCATTACCTCTATTGTATCAGTTACTTATAAATATCTTTTGTCTCTATTAATTTTAATCTCTTAGATTAAAAGTTTTCCTTAATCATTCGGTACTCTCGGGCTCTCTATAAGGAAACTGACCATCCCTGTCCACCAGAAGGAGGCCGGGGGGGTCCCGGTGGCTGTGGGATATGTGGTGAGTAGGAATGTACTCCAGGTTTGGCATATTAACCATGCTACAGTCAAGAAAGCTGCTCCACGAGGCCACCTAGGATGAATGAAAAATAATCGCTGAATCCTCTAGGCAGGATTAGTAGTTTGGAGGTTTTGTTTGCTTGGGGTAGGGGTAGCTAATTGGAGATGATTGAGAAGCAAAGGGTGTGGAGAACAATTTAAATTTTTGGACATGCATTCATTCTCTGCACCAAGGAGTGGATTTGCTTTCACTCCTAAATCATCTGGTATTGACATAGACAAAGTCTCTGTTATTCAGTGTTTCTGTATGGAGACCAAACTTCCAGTCAGTTTTAGAAAGGGGCCAAAGAAAGATAAAAGGAAGCAAGTATGTGTCTTATTATGCAGAGCTGAGGAAGGGACTCTGGCTTCTAACATTTTCCTGAATGGATGAGAAACAATTTCAACATAATTGGCCCAAATTCAGGACCTTCTTGAGGTCATCTACCTGAATGTCTGCTACTTCCCCACATTGTAATGTTCCCACTCAGGGGTCCAGAGGCTCTGCCCTCAGGCCCACTGCCTTTAGCTCATTTGATCGACCCTTTGCTTCAACGCTGTGTGCTCTTTTAGGAAGGAGAGGAACAAAAATGTATATTTGCTTCAGCTGCTAGGATTATTCAGAAGCTATGATATAATATTAAAATTGTAAAATTGTGTTTAATTAAACAAGTAACTAAAGCGGAATCTTAAAAAAAATTAACATGGAGATATATCTTCAAAATTCTTAATTATTCTTTCCTTATAATATTCCCTTGACCACTTTATTATGTCAAAGTTTAAATAAGAATGGACTTAAAATGCAATGGTGTCTTTTAAAGTTTTTTATTATTTTTGAAATTCTAGCCAGTGAATTCTTAACTTTCAGCTAAGGCTCCATACCTAACAGTTGAGTTCAGTAATAGTAACAGGAATAGGAAAAAAAAAACGTGAAATTGAGCCTTTTGGAAATAGTTTATGAAGGCATTTTCAGGAAAAATTTAAGACTGGCATTAGTTTATTTTCCATAGGAATTGCTCTGCCAGTTTAAAAGCAGCTCAGTGCTATGGCACATGTATTTACACACACAAATATGCATTTGAAAAATAACAATTCAATTCTCTGAAGTAATATTTGCTTCCTTTTATATGTATCCAGAAATCCGACAAAGGTTCATGTATTTTATTTCTGGTCAATTAATCAAAGTTATTAGAGTTCACTAATCACATACAGAACATGAAATTACTTAAATTTTCAACAAATGCTGTGGTGTAATCGAAAGCATCCCCTCAGGTATTGTAAATGCGAGTTTCTGTGCAGTTCAAATGTCCAGAAAGTAACTGTGATGCAACATCTCCACCAATGACTTCTGAAAATTTCTTAATTCAGTATATGTATATTCAGTGAAGTCCAAGAAAAGAGTCATGCAGAGTGCAAGCAGCTGTAGTGGCACAACAAAAATAGCTGTCTCCATACAAAGAGCTTAAAATCCAGTAGGAGAGAAATGATAATGTGCAACCATAATTAAGGTGGAGTCACATGTGCCAGGAATTAAAGAAATTAATAGAAACAGCCAACTTCGGGACATTCCAAAGCCATTTCTATCTGTGGCTGGGATCAGTGAGGAAGTCAGGCCTCATCTTATGAGAAGGATGCCATCCACCCCAGCAGGGAGAAACTCACCCGTGAAGCAAGACGGTAAGAAGAGCCTGCATGAGGCCAGGGCCCAGGGTCAGCACAAGTAAGAGAGTTAGAAGGCGAAACTGACAAAACAGGCTTCTGAGACTACCGCTTGGCCCAAGACTTTCTTCACGTTTGGCAATTTGCTAGGAGCATTCTTAAGACTAACCATACAGCAGTACCCATGGCTATGATTATTACAGAAAAATACAAAAGGCAAAATCAATAAAGGGGGAAAAGGCATATTAAAAAAAAAAAACCTGTAAGAAATAAGACAGCATCTCCCAAGAGTCCTCTTCCAGGACAGCTGCACAGGAAGGGCTTCATTTCTCCAGCAACAGAATTGTAAACACCGTATGTAAAATGTTATGGATAAAGGAAGCTCACTTGAGCCTGGCAGTCTAGGAATTTTATTGGGAATCAGTCATATAGGCATCATTGGCTGAGTATTTACCCAATTTGCAGACATCCAGAAGTAAAGGTGTTTAAGTTAAACCACACTGTTGTACACTGATTTGGGCATTTCGGGGTGGTGGGCACCTTCAGAAAATTCAAGTTAGCAGAAGCCCAAGAACCTCTCAAGATGACCTTTCTAAGGACAGCAGACGCCAACGTTAGTCCTCCTCTACAGGATTACTAAATACAGGGGAAACTTTGTGAACAGAGTGTTGGTACAAAGCCAAGAGTTTCTGGAAGCATTAAATCTTATTAATAATGTAATTTGATAAATTGACAAGAAAACTTCCAGAATCACCTAAAGCTTCCTTTTTTAATCTCCACTAAAGAGAAATGAGAAAGGCCTCGATTCAGCAATAACATCACAGATATCATCAATATTCTGATGGCATAATTAGCACATCGCATAAAGTTTTTGTTAGTTTTGTTAGTATAGGAAGTTTTCTTTTAGAGATCAGATTTTCCTTTACAGAATTTTAAGCTACCATAATCTTCCATTTTGTTTCAAATATGTAAACATGATTTTCATAAGGTTGTTAAGAAGGATTGGATTTTAAATATGAGAAAATGAAAAAATGGAAATAAAATGTTTGTAGATGGGGAGGGGAGGAGGAGGTGAAGGGAGGGCAGGGGTATGGGGAAAAAATGAGAACTAAGACCTGTCATGCAAAGGTACAAGATCCCAGTAATGAATGTAACTGTATACCTAAAATGTACCAATAGACTCAATTAAAAAAATAAAAAATAAATAAAAAATCAGACGTGTATGTCCTGAGGGCTTACGTTTTCCATGTTCCATAAACTGCTTCATGCATTTGCTCACGTGTTTGCACTCATAGTCTTGGGATAAGAATTCACCTGAGAGTTTTATGCGAAGTACTTTTTAAGCAGGAAAGCCAAGACAAAACTGAAATGCCCTGCACATAATATTTTTGTTGGCTACAGGTTTATTGTTACTGGTTTTTATTCCTTCAAGTTTTGATCTTTTATAAAATGTAAATATGCTACAGCAAAGGAAGCCATTGTTAAATATGAACAACTAGTATCCCACAAACTCATCTTTTCAATGTAATTTTTACCACCCCCTCAGGGTCATAATTATAGAAAATATACAAGGGTTATAAAAAAGATAGCAATGAGGTTTCATCTTTTCATGCCATATGTTGATAACTTGAATTTGTACCTTCTATCATTGTGACTGAAGAAATAAGACCTCAGAATGCAGAAGTATGGTCCTTTGCAGATGAATTGAAGGAAGGAAATTACATGAAAGAGTGCATAAGAGCAAAATTATTTCCTTAGCTAGTTATAAATCGTCTTGTTGATAAAAGACCCCTGAAGCTTTAAGGATAAGATTCTTCTATGACACCTAATAAAAAACCACAGCTATGAAAGAAAGGTTCACCTCTGATGTTAAATTAAATTTACATTATCTCCAGGAAAGGGTGGGAATAATTTTGGCTAAAATTACTAGGGTGTAACTAACATGATGATTATTTCCATGTGTTAAACACCAGAGGAAGAGGTTCTTTCAAGTTTGTTAAGCCCAACTTTCATAGAATGGAACTGCTTAGAAGTCAGGTCTAAACACATTCATGCTATTAATCTTCATCTTTAAATAAAATTATTTATTTTAGCTTCAGGAATAAGTTTTGTCACATTTGCCATAAAAATAAGCTCTTATGAAAAAGAAGAAAATGGAGATAGAGTAAAAATTATAATCACTCTTGTATTTCTCATAAGAAACCTGCAAACACTACCACATAAAATATTTTTAATAAACCTGAAATAATTATGAAGAAAGTATAAAAATATGCTCTGTAATCCAGTACTTGCCATATGCTGATATCTGACACCAAATTATTATGGTTTATTGTTTAATGTCCATATTGTAATTTTGTCATTAATATGACAACTAATTATTTAGAAGTACTTTTAAACGATTACCTAGCAAAACCATTAATATTTGAAATTCTTGAAATTCCATAGGAATAACTGAGAAGAGATTTAAATGAAATATTCCTAAATTGGGAAACATTCTCTAAATGAAATAAAACTATGGAAGAAAATAAAGGAGGTTCTATGGAAATAAATTAAACAAAGGAAAGGACAAAAACACATTCCTGACAAATCTTAAGGAGGTAAAAGGAAAACAATAGCGAAAGGTGTGAAAGAAATTGCTTTGTGCCTGGGTAAAGCAGCTTCATTTCTTGGTTTC
The DNA here is from genome assembly GCF_012274545.1 of Fukomys damarensis. Lineage (NCBI taxonomy): Eukaryota > Metazoa > Chordata > Mammalia > Rodentia > Bathyergidae > Fukomys > Fukomys damarensis. The sequence goes on along the minus strand of NW_022900918.1, from coordinate 26,941,368 downwards.
CCTTTAATGTTTCTAATAGTTTCACATTAGCATTTTCTTCTTTGACCATCTGTTATTTCTGCTTTAGTGTTTTCTTCTCTTAATTTACTGTAATTAAACTTCTCTAATTATTTCTATCAAGTCTCAGTTTATGCACATCTCTATTTAATCAACAATTGCAAATGCATGAAATAAATAGTACAATTATTCAGTTGTAAAAAATATTGTGCCACCATTCATAATTAGTTGTCTGGCATTTTTGCTGCTTCGTGATTTCCTATGTTAACCCAGTGAGATCAAGGATGACAGCAGCCCCAGCCTCTCCTGCTGAGAGCTCTTCTCACAGTGTCCACCAGGCCAGAGATTACAGAATTGATCGAGATGCCTTAGGAAGATAATCACTTTGCCACAAAACAAAGAAAGTGCTGCTTCACTGCACAGATTAGTTTTGGGAAAACAAAAGGAGATAAGAACGTTCCCACTAGCGGAAAGATCAAGAATTCAACTCATTCATACCAGATAGTCAAATACCATGCAATTCATAAAATGTTTCTTCTTTGCAGCTATTTGAAATATGTTATGACTGAATGATGCTAATAAGACAGTAGAAAAGTCTACTCCATTCTTCAGAATGGTAATTTAAATTGTATATTGTCATTTTTCTCTGGAGAGCTTAAGGAGATAAATATTATTAACAGAAGTGCAAGTGCTCCTGATGTGAAAGCCAGCCCGACTCCATCTCATGCCTCAATGCTAGTTTGTACCTGTACTTGAACAAAGTGCTTGTGCTTTAACAAAGCACCCAAAATCCCCACATCCTGCTTGGCAGTAAACTTGCTTCAGTTGCAAGATGTTTTTTGTAGCTCACCTAGTGTGTATGAAACTTCCTTGTGCCCCACACGAACCTGGCATGGTTCTGCTTCTGTAAGATTCTGCTTGGTCTCCCCTGAGCCCTCTCCAGCTGAAAGCATGATTTAAAAGGAAAATTCACACTGCTTCCCATGGCTGAGGAAACATCTGGGCACCAGCCCCCCTCGGCCAGGGCTATCATAAAGGGCTCAAATCTGGCACAGAGTGTGGTGCATCTCTTTTGTTCGAACTTGCTCATTGGTAACAGTGAGAGGTGGAAAGGCATGGAGAGGAAGCCTGCCAGCTGAATTCTAGTGGCGATAGTTTACAATGGAAGAAAGTTTAGATTGCAAAGGATCAGGGATAATAGATGGACAATGTAGGCATGAACTATGCAAGAAGAGTTAGCAGAAGAGGCTTAATTGTGGGATGTTGCATATAAGAATTATGAATTAAACTGCTCTTGAGATCCCCATCAGACATCTAATTTAGTGGGAACAACATGGAAGGAAGTCAGGGGAACACAGCAAGGGTAGTATCCAAAATGGGGAAGAGGTTGTGTCTACACAGGCCCTTGTCACTCAGTTCCAAACTTGCGACTTTTACAACACTGCCAGTTCTGAAAGGGAAGAGATCTTGTGTTATTTATATTTACAGTAATGCCTCTGATGTGAGAAAAATTCTGAGGTATTCCCAATTCAACAAGGGCTGGAGGATGGGAGAGAAGTGAGCTAAAGAAAGTCAATCAGTTTAACAGCTGTGGGGCCAAATCAACTACAGTTATTCCACATTCATTATTGCATGTTTAAACCTGGATCCAAACTCCAGATTGCTGGTCTTGAGACGTAATTCCATCTGGTTAGAGGTTTTGAGCCATAATTCCGTTTTGTTAGAGGTGCGTCAAATATAAAACAACTATTGACATCGGAGATTAGGGCATGGCAGAGCTGTCTGGGAAGTAGGTGTGACCTGTTAATTACAAGATCCTATTAAGCTGTGCAGAACAGTTCCTGACTCTAATCTATGGCCAATGTAAATTCAATATGGACACTTGATGCTTTTCTTCCTCAAGTTTTCTTAATACAAATGTTTATAGCTCTAGCTCCAATGGATCTTTTTCTATATTCTAGTTAGGCCTGCCGCAGGAAGTTGTAGGAACTCAGTCAGGGCCTTTCCTTTACAGGGTAGCATCTTAACAGCTCAGTTAATGTTTTTAATTTCAGAGAGTTTTTTTTTTTTTTTTACCATTCTCAAGTGTTTTGATTTAATGTCTGTTAGTACCAACACTTCACACTGTAATGAGTAAAACAAATTGATACAAAGTGTTTCAAAGTGCAGGATAACCTTTTAGTTATGATTGGCCAAAACAATGGAATAGTTCTCAGGAATGGGATAACATTCTATTCTGGGTCAGTCAATAAATACATTACTTCTCAGTGATATACGAGCTCAGTAGTATGGAGCCGTGGTTTAGTTAATTATTTAACTTTTTATCTTGAAAGTCTTCTGAGATACACTGCAGGGGCTGAGGTTTGCCTCTTGCTCTCTACCCATCGACTAGGGACCAGCACTCTGCTGCTGATCAGGGGCTGCTTACCACATGTGCAGACTAAAGGAACTATAAAGGCTCTAATTAGGGTCACACACACACCTCTGAATTCCAAAAGGAAATGAGAGGCCCAAGGATTTAGCTCAGTGATGCCAGTGCCTGCCTGGCAAGCACAAGGTCCTGAGTTTGATCCCCAGTACCAAAAAAAGAAGGAAATAGAGTACTATCCCTGAAAATGATGTGTCCCTTCCTCTCCAAACAGCCTTGAAGATTGACATGCTGCCACCAATAGAAACATCCAGATACAGGCTACCAAGATCTCTATCCATATAAACAGATATTTTAATGAGTTTTTTATCATACCATTTTAAAATACAGATCTATTATTAGACATGGAATGAAAGTCATTAACAATGAATGAAACAACTCTATACAAAGTAAGATAAAGCATAATTAATCAGAAATAGTGAAAATTTGAACAGCTGAATTAAGCCCCCTCCCAAATTAGTATCTTAAAAGACATGAATACTGCAAGTAAAATTATGGTACCAAAATTTCACTTTGACTATTCAGTTCAAAGTCTGAATCTCCAAACTCTGTCTTCCCTGTCACATTTTAAAAATGTGTTTGTAGCTTTTTTCATAGCATCTATAAAGAACAGCAGCTTTTAAGTTTTATCTTGTCCTCATTGACTCCATTTTATATACAGGAGCAGCTTGCCAGGAGTTACTCCATTTGGGTAAGAAGGCTAAGGTAGAAACACTGCACTTTGTCCACACAAGTAAACAACCACCATCTGTGCAGCACAGCCATAAGGCATAGGCTGATAATGACTTCTTTGTGCTGATAAAAAATTACCACCTGTGACTTATTTTACAGCAGGAACACATAGAACATGGACCATATCAGTGACACCAGGCAGTGAGCTTATCAAACACACCAGACCAGTGAATGATGTAACTCCTGCGCCTGAGATGCGTGAAAGGAGGAAACACTTCCGACTGCAAAACACTCTGTGCTACAACTTGGCCGCAGACCAGTCTAATGTACATGTCATGTCCTCTTTCCAGGAAATTGCCAGGCAGCCGAGTCCCAGCCATCTCTGACTTTCAGCTCAGCACAATTCCATGCGCAGTTGGCACTGCTCACTATAAAGCTGGGGTACAGATACCTTGTTCTTAACTCTGCCTTTGATGCATTCACTCAGTACCTGGCCACGCACAGTGACTCTGCGTTAGCATTGAGTCTGCATAGTTGCTCATCTCCTGCGGATTCTTTACCATATTCTTGGGCCGCATTAGGTGTCATTTGAGTGTTAGCACATAAGTGTTAGATGTTAATAAAGATTGAAACAAAGAATTTGCAATTACAATGGTTCTGACTCTAAATGAAACCAACAGTACTTAGTGAAGTATTGCTGGCGGCACTGACGTAGTTTAGTAATTATTGATAGTCAATAAATTCTGATATTGCAGAAAGACACGATGTGTCAGTCTATGTTAATGTTATACCTTGTTCAGGGCAGCATTCTAACAGATTTTTTTGAAGATTTCGATGTGTATCGCATACTGCCCAAAGTTACATTTACTCACACACCTTTATATTTATTTACTTATTTTTAGTTTTTTTGAGACAAGGTCTCACTACATAGTTTAGGCTGGTTTTGACCTCATTATGTAACTCAGGCTGGCCTCAAAGTCTTAGCAATCCTCCTGCTTCAGCCTACCCAGTGCTAGGATTACAGTCTTACCCCACCATACCTGGTTAATACATTCCTTAAAAAATTGAATAATGCATCTTTATTATAACTCAAAAAAATAGACTATCTCCAACTTACAGATAAAAAAAAAAAAACAGTTGTGGAGAGTTTGGTTGACAGGCTCAGGTAGAGTTGCTAAAAGAGGGAAAATGACAGTATTAGAACACAAGCACTGTGATTTCAGGTGATTTGTTTTTAAAATTCTTTGTTCTTTAGTTGTAGCCAGGATCCCTTGAAATTATCCTTCACTCTCACTTCTTTTTCATCTTTTTACTCCATCTGAATCCTTTGGCTAGAGAAGCCCAACCTAAATGTAGCTGCTAGCTTTCCTTAGATTTTGAAACCCAAAAGCTCTTTTTAAAACCCTTCCTTGAAAACTTGCTGCAGATCGAAATCCCCTCAAAGTTCTGGAGAGGATACCAGCGAACCTGCAGGCTCACAGCCTCCTTCAGTCTGTTAAAGTCTCTGTGTGATTCTGAGCCTCCAGAGCTAGAGATTCTAGGAAGAAGACCCTCTATCTTCTTCGGAGCCAGCTTGCAACAAACCCAATTCCTTCCTAACTCTAGTCTCTTGAATACTGGAACTTGAGTGGTGGCAGCCAGAACGTTTGACCCAGTAACACTGCCATCTCAATAAAATGTATGTCCCTTAGAGGACATTTTTCTCCGTCTCAATGTTGTTTCTCACTACCTAGAAAGTATGTAGAACTCTTAAAATATTTTTAAAAGAGGAAACAAAATGATGCAAGAATGCACAGAACAGTATTGCAGTGAACTGCAAACAAAATTTATACATAGTCAAAAATATAAATACTGATTATTAATTTGACTAAAATCAGGGGCCAGGGATTTAGCTCAGTTGTTCCACGGCCTGCCTCACAAGAGGAAGGACCCAAGTTCAATCCCTGATACCAAAAAAAGAAAAAAAAAAAAATTATATCATTATAGCTATCTTAGTATAGAGTACACCTGGGGCCCTGAGACTACTCTCCTCCTTTCACTCAGCAATACCATAGGGCCAACTCCCCTGACTTGTGATATGTATGTAGAATTTAGAGACTTAAACCTTATCACATAGTATGAAGGCAAACGAAAATGGATACAGTCGGGAACATGCAGAAAGTGTTGCCTTTTCGGTATTACTATTTTAAAGTATGGAAGCAAATGCTAAAAGAAAGACTCTCAAAAGAGGAATATATTCCTTTAAAGGGAACCTGTGGGTGATACAATCTCCCTGCAGTCTTCTATGTTTTCAAAGTCTGAGTTAATTTTTATTTCCAGGTTCTGTCCCTAAACCTGATATAAACAAAATCAGCAAACTGTTTTAGTGTTCCTGAGAGGCTTTTTTGCCTAAGGATTGCCTTTCTAATTAAGCCCTCCAACTCTTTAACATGCTAATTTCATCCATTAACTTGTAGATGAAGTAGTTTCAGCTGTTATCTGTGAATCAGGCACTACAGAGCTTAATCTACAATTTTTGAAACCTGATTTGAAAATGTTTGCTGATTTTTGTCAAAGATACTTAAATTCTTATATAATACTTTTTTTTTTTTTTTTTTTTTTTTTTTTTTTTTTTTTTTTTTTTTTTTTTTTTTTTTTTTTTTTTTTTTTTAGTGTAGGTAACCGAGGCTTTTTATGGATTTCTTTTTCCAGTACTGGGAATTGAACCAAGGGCTTTCACACTGAGTTACATTCCTAGTGTTTTGTATTTTTTATTTTGAGACAAAGTCTCATTATGTTGCTAAATTTCACAGGCTATGTTTGAACTTGTGGTACTCTTGTCTTGACCTCCCAGAGTTCTTGGATTACAGGTATGGGCTGCCATATCCAGCAGATTTTATGAATTTTTAAGATGAAAAAGAAAAAAACAGAATTCTACAGTGAAGCAAGGAAGGAGGTAGAAAGCATGTAACGGATGAATGCTCAAGTCCAAGGTTTCTGGAGCACATTTCTGAGTCTCTAGATTTAAAGATCTTCAGAAAGTGAACATAAAAGAAAACATTATAACTATTATAAAGTTATGAAAATTTCTGGAAATTGTTATCCGAAGTAACATCACTTTGAGACAGAAAGGTAGGAAGAAGCTAAAACTGGATGACAAAGGAGGCCTGACAAGAACCCAGAACATGACAGTTCCCAAAGCCCTGCCCATGGACTTCTCACAAGAACTCTCACAAGTTTTCAGTAGGATGACCTAGAGCTGACTTGAGGAGTGACACAAATGGCAGTCTTCCCTGAGTCTGGGGCTTGCTGGCCCAGCCTCACTGTAAGGTGCACTTCTTTTTTGTTGTTTTTGTAGTTGTTTTGTTTTTTTGAAACAGGGTCTCACTATGTAGTTGAGACTGACCTGGTACTCATTATGTAGCCCAGGCTGATCTCGAACTCACCAGGGATCCTTCTGCCTCAGCCTCCCAAGTGCTGGGATTACAGGCGTGCACCACCACGCCCAGCTAGGGTGTACTTCTAGTAGGTCCAACTTTGCCCTTTACTGCCTGTTGGTTTTCCTACCTCTGATAAAACTTTGCTACTATTTATTTGTACTTGACTTAACTAATTTTTTATTCAGGACAAAAAGAACCTAGAGACCACCTCCAGAAGTTGACTCCAGCTCTCCAAAACCCAGTAGCATATTAGCCACATTGGAGATGTCCCCAGACCTAGGAGGAAAAGCAGAAATAATGTAGCAAAAGAAACACTAAACTTAACGACAGTTAAATCCTACTTGTACTGAATTTGCCCAAAGATGTATTTATGTCTTTACAACTTGGGTTTCTTTTCTCTTTTTACCTATTTCTTGTTGCTAAACATCTAAAGGTTAAGATGGTACCAGTGTGATGTAATCACTGGTAAAAAAAAATGCTTTCTGTATTGTTTTTATTGTGATGATCTATTTTACCTATTTGGTTATGGAAACATGGGTCTTGGCATGTAATGTACAAAGTGCTATGTTATTATCATGTAAGATTATCACAATGATTTTCATTTTCATGTCATTTTCTCTGTAAAATGCTTCTACGGTACAACTGCCTTAGTACCATGCGTTTAGGAAGCTTGCGCCTTGTATTAAAGATTGAGGACTCCTAATCTAAAAATTTTAAAACTGACACATCCTAATTCCCAAAATATTGAGGACAGATGCGACAGTACAAATGCACAGTTCCACACCTAATATTCTGTGACAGATATTAGTCAAAGTGGAGGTGCAGAAAAATGTATGAAATTGTCTTCAGGCTATGTATATGAGGGAGATGTGTGACATAAATGAATTCCATGTGTAGACTTGGGTCATAGCTCTAAGATACCTCATTATGAAGATGCAAATATTCCAAAAATCCAAAATCCAAAGCACTTTTGTCACAAGCATTCTCGATAAAGAATACTTAAACTTTTGATAGAGACTGTTAGAAGAAAAAAACATTTAGATAAATTGCTGGGAGCCCGTAGACAGGTCCTGACACAAGCACTTGAGGTAGGAGATTAGGGCTGGTGTAAACCAAACAGACACGGGGTGGAATGTTTCAGAGGTTATAAAGACCCAGAGAACAAGCACAAAATACGGACCCAAAAATGAGAAAGGACCCCACGGATACTGAGCACCTTTAGAAGGAACCAATCAGAAAGCTATATTTTCAGTCTTTCATTTGAATCAGGCACTATTTGCAGGACCAATAAGACAAAGGTATTTTCAATCCTTCATTTACATCTGAAGAGAAAACAAAGGAGTCTGTGGGTAGAACACTAGACATCTGGCTCCAGGCCAAGTGAGGTTTGCATAGGACCACTGTCCCTAGGCCTTATTTGCAAGAGGGAAAAGTCAATCCAGGAATTTTGAATACAAAAGTTCCCTTTTGCTTATCCTGGGTTTCCTGTAAACCTGGGTTTCCAGTCCCTCTTACCCCATAGGTTGGACTTCTTTTTCACCTTCAGTAAACATATACCCTTGCTATCTCTTCTGTATGTCTTGTCCAATTCTTTGCCCAAGAACCTGGAAAAAAACCCACCCAAACTCCATCTCGAATAAACCATCCTATAAATCCTCATATCAAAGCCTGTACCCAGGAAAAGGATCCCAAGTTTCTTTAACCTCTGGCCACCACTGTCCTGGCTAACCACTGTCTAGTTAACACACAGGAGATGTGCCCTATGAACAAGCGTGAGACTTCTTGGGTGTCGTCCCTTTCCTTCTAATATATGACTTTTTAATGAAAACTAGTAAGCTGTAACCAATTCATAATAACAATGGATCAACAAGGGGCCAGTCTACCTTTTGGTTAAGCTTCCCAATATTTCAGAGCATCTATTATCTCCATTTTCTTACTTCCCAAAACAACTCTGCCATGTTTAGTGAGCAGGTGAGTGGCATCCCAGGAAGACACACGCTGTAGTTTCCAGCTGTGATCTGTTCTGGAATCTCAGGTAGAAAGGAACCCATATTCATGAAAGAGAAGTCACATGAATTATTCTACTTTTTCTCTGATTCCTTTGCCAAATAGCAAATGTGGATGTATTAAAATTGCTTTAATTATTCTGTTGAATTGGTCCAGCAATTACATTCTCTCAAATTAATTAAGAGTGTTGCAAGCATTTTTAATGGAAATAAACTTGTTCAAGCTGTACACAGAGAAGGGGAAAATATTCTGAACACTGATAGAAAAGCAGATAACAATGTATTTTAACAAATCCCCTTCACAGTGAATTTTTCATTTGTTGGTATGGTATAATTCTGGACTCGTACCTCCTTGTTTTTCATCTGGTCATACAAAATCAGTTCTTTTAAAATGATACCTTATTAGTCAGTGATATCTGCTTATTAGGGTTATAACACTTGGTGGCTTAAAATGTTAAGCATTTTTGACCTTATGGTTCTGGTGGTCAGAGGTCTGAAGCAGATCTGAGGTGTGCAGCAAGGTAAGATACAGGGAGAGCTTCCTTGTTTCCAAAGGCTCCAGGGTGAGTTCATTTCCTCAATTGTCCAGCTTTCAGATGCTCTCATGCCTTGGTTCATGACCTTTTCCACCTATCTTCAAACCAGCAAGTGCCTGGCAAGTCTTTCTCCCACAGTGCTCTTTCTGGTTTCTGCCCTCTTCTTCTTCGTTGATCGAACAAAGTCCAATTCACCACTGTTGATATTATGGGGCTGATGCGGATAATCGTGGCCAATGTCTTCATGTCAAGGGCAGCTGGTTTGCACTATTAATTGCATTTCCAACTTGAAATCCCCTTTCCTGTGAAATCTAATATACTCACAGGGTTCCAGGGATTGAGACATAGACATTTTTGGAGAGATAACAAAAGAATAAGAGCCTCTTGGTTTTGTCCTCTGTGAGAAGCTCTTGGGCATGGGTGTTGGGCATGCAGCATGGCTGGAATAATTCAGAACTGGGTGGTGCTGGAGAAGACTGAAGAAGCATCCTGTTCACAGAGTCTGAAAGCTTGAAAGTGTCAGTAAATTACATACCTAACCCAAGACTAGTTTTAGGGACTCAAAGCTAATGCTCAGAAGGGTACAACAGGCTTTTTAACACGTTGCAAAGGCTTTTAAATAGACACCTCAGTGATGTTTACAAAGATAAATGAATGAAACGCCACTGGTTTCTACAGTGCTATGCAAAACTTTAGATGAATCCTTGGTGCTTCTTAACTGTAAAGCCATTTGTAAAAACCCCCAAACCTTGAGAAAAACCCAAGCATGGAGCAAGCCTTGAAACACAAGCTAAAGCTGTGTAGAAAGGGTTTATGCTTGAGAAGTCCTTGCTTCTCACAGGAAGGTAGAAGACAGTGCTGTTGTCATAGAAGATGGCTTGGAAGATGCAATGTAGTTCAAAGCTATGACATAAAAAACAAACAAACAAACAAAAAAAACCAAAGAAAACCTCACACTCCTCAGATCGCAAATGATTTCTTTTTACTATTAATCTTAGCAATATAGAAACCACTCCAGACATTTATAAAGAAGAGAACAAAGAGCAAATTACAACCAGATATATCAATAAATATTTTGCATAATTGAAGGAAAAATTTGTACATCTGTCACTAAAAGCTCCAACAACAATGCTAAATTAGAAAGTTCTGCCTACATTAGAATTTTGCAAATTTTTCCTTTATAAAACACCTGAATCTTCCAGCTTTAATTTCTGATATACACCTGGATCTGTCTACTAGAAGCAGGACTGCAACAGACCACTATCAGATGGAAGAGGGTGACCTGAAATATTTAGGAGTTGAGCATTTTTATTCTGAAGACCATAAAGGAACTCTTTATTATTGTTATTGGCATAATCAAAAAGGCAATTTTTGTTATGATTTCAGAATGTCACAGATTATTAACTTTTGATGGACAGAGTTATAATACCCTCTGGTTCCTAAATATTAGTTTATATAATGACTGCCAGACTATATAGTCTTTTTAGGGGCAATGACAGAAGTTTTAAATCCCTTGAAAGGAATTATTCACTGCATGATTGTTGTCAAGCAAGATAAGGCCTCATTTTACAACAGATTCTCAGAGGTAAGTGTTCCATAGATAGCAAATGTAAAGATTTTTTGTTCCAGGGCATTCTTTTTCCTAGGCTGTCCTTCTATTCACTGAAAATTATTGTATGAAATAAAATCTGTCTTCCCAAGTTTTCCATTAAAAAACTGATTTGTAAGTTCGAGGAGGATGGAAAGTTTGTCATATATTTGCTTGATACAAAAGAAAGCACACTGAAAATGTACAATTTATATTTAGCAACTGTAGGGAACATCTGTAAATCAAGGGACATATCTATTATTCAGGGCAAACATCACCATAACTATTTGATGATTTGTCTGAGAAATTTGAGCTTTGAGCTTAGAGAAAAATCTTTCCCTTCCTTTTCAGCTGGTGCAGAGAAAGGAACTGTGATTTGTGCCAATGGGATTGTTAACTAGATAGGACTTTGTTGGTTAGCGGCTCATGCTTGATTCATTGGGTACATTACCGAGTGATTTTGACAAAAGAACTGACGAATGATCACGCACAGGAGTGACATGGAAACTGGTTGACAACTGAGCCAGTGAAGACACCATGAGAGTAGACACTAGCAGTAGCATAAGGTGCTGAGTACTCTGCCATGCCAGACAAAGACATTAGGTTCTGGACCAAGCAGTGGCCAGTAGGAGACACTGAATTTTCTAACATACACAGAAGACATTCGTGGAGCTTAGGTATTCTGGAGTTTCTACCTCATAAATTGAATATAAGGTCTAATATAAGCAAAAGCAAATTCATTACTGCTTTGGGCTCCCTATGCCCTCCAACAAAGGTATTGTCCATGTAGCATTCGGTTTAAGTTACACATGGTGAGAAGATGTAAAATTTCCCCTTTAAGATTTTTGCTCCTTGAAAACTATGTTAAGGAATAGAGGGTCTAAAGAAATTCCAAAAAGCTGATTAAGAATTGTGCTGTACCACCTTGTTATTACTAATAGAACATTGTTTCTCATGTGTTGTAATGGATCTTTGGAGGGAATACAGCATAAATGAAAATTCTCAATATGTATGGCTACAAAGTCCTCAGTCCAAATCATGTTATCATTTATTGCTTCTGAAATCCTGTGCAACCTCTTTTTGCTTGGATTTGCATGGCTAGAGGTAAGGCTAATGATTCCTGCTCCATAGCTGTTCTCTCTCCTGTACTGATCCCTACATACATAATTTCATGACATCATCTTAGGAGATATTCCCTGGCCTTACCATCTAAAATTACAACCCATCTATGCTATCATCTATCTTGCTTTACTGCAGTACTTGTCACCTGCTGAAAAAGCCAATCTGTTTTTCAAATTTTATTATTCATTTTTTATGTTTATTCAATTAAAATGTAAACACCGTTAGGTTGGAATTTTATTTTGGTATCATGATTCACTTGCATATGTTTGATGATGAGAACCGTAGCTGGCACATACTAATATTTGCTAAATAAACAAACTAATATTCTATGTATTTCAGTGTTGTATCAGTTAGGATGTTTGCTGATGCAATTACAGAAAACTTGAGCTAAATGTGTTTAAAGAGAAAGGCAATGCATTGTTCTTCCTGAACTAGAAGCCCATTGATCTACTGGCAACATCACCATGTTTATACTATTTTCATTTTATCCAGCTCATTTTTATGTCAGTCTCTGTCTGTGCTACCTAGACTGGGTGACTCAAGCAACAAGCATTGATTTCACATAGTTCTGGAGGCTGCAAAGTCCCTGAGCACAGTGCTGGCAGATGCAGCCCCCTTCCTGACTCACAGACTGCTTACTTTTAGCAGTGTCCTGACATGGTGGGAGAAGTAAGGGAGTTCTCCTGGGTCTCCTAATTCCTTTCATGAAGGCTCCACCCTTGTGACCTAATCAGTAACCAGAGCCCCCACCTCCAAATACCATCTCAGTGGAGATCAGCTTTTTATATATTTTGATTATGAGATGGGGGAACAAAACCTTTCAGATTATTGCACTTAACAAACTGAATTCTCTGATACTATCAAAAAGCCTAAGCATCAGTTGGGGTAATTTGGTTCCATATTTAAATCAGGAAAAACCTATCTCAGGTATTCTGGAGTTTCTACCTCATAAATTGAATATAAGGTCTAATATAAGCAAAAGCAAATTCATTACTGCTTTGGGCTCCCTATGCCCTCCAACAAAGGTATTGTCCATGTAGCATTTGGTTTAAGTTACACATGGTGAGAATCTTATTCACAGGATAAAACTCCTTGTATCAGATTGAGTCCACCTAATTCAGGTACTCATCCCTTTACCCAAATTTAAGCAAGTATCAGAATCACTTGGAGGGGCTGTTAATATGCAGATTGTTGGTGGGGCTTCCCCCTCAAGTTTCTGACCCAATAGGTTTCAGAAATATACACTGAATTTCCATTTGTAACAATCCACAGGGAAAGCCTGAGGAGGCACTTGACCACAGCTGGAGAATCACTACCTTAACCAAAATCAGTCTTCAGGAGAAGTCACAATGCTTAGCTAAGGCTAAGTTCTGAACAACCTCTGGAAAAAAGATGGAACAATTAACAATCATGGATTGCTTGGATTTCAACAGCCATCTTTAGAGCTGAAATCAGGATCAACTTCCTCTAATTCATATAGGCCCAAGATATCCGGAACAAGGAAGAGCAAGACAATGGATTCTGGATAGAAATGGGCACCCAAACAACCCCTGTGTTTGTTACTCTTCTCTCATTGCTGAGACAAAAATATCAGACACCTAAAGTGAAAGGGGAAAGGTTTATTAGGCTCACAGTTTATAGATGTTTCAGTCCATAATCGGCTGGCTCCAAGGCAAAGTGGCGCACGGCAAATGGCATCACTGAGGAGAAAAGGTTCATGGTGGGAAGAAGGGAGCAAAGCAAGAAAGGGACCTTATCGATATCTTTCTTATCCGGACTACTGGAATTAGGGTGATGCAAAACCAATCAGGGTAATGGTTTAGTAATCACATGCTCTTAATCCCAATATTACACACTCTGGATTCAGCCACCTGTGAAAAAGCCACCTATGACCTGATGAAGCTCTGGGGGGACATCTAGACTTACACCATAACAACCCCTTTAATGAAATAGGCTTTTAAGAAACAGACAACATACATAGTTTTTCCCCCTTAAGAAGTTTTCATGACCAAAAATTTAGTAGCCAAATTCTATCCATTTCTTTTCCTTCCAAGCTTGCTCACTTTGCATATGCAAAGAATCAGCTGCTTTCACTTGCTTTTCCACTACCATTTATTTTATTCATTATTTTTACTTGTCTGAACATCTGCTTATCCCAGGACTGTTAAATACTACTCTAGAATAATTAATAGAAAACAGAACAGTTTAATAGTAAAGAAGGAATCATTTAACTTTGGTTGATGGTGATGTAGTAGAGCCAGTCAGTACATTGGGGTGCCTTTAAAAATAAATGCTTATGTTGCCTCGTCTGATGCATTGACATACAGTAAAAAGACTGGAGCTAGTGGGTGATCTACCTGATTTCTAATTGCCCCCTAATTGCCAAAAAGATACATTAGTTGGGTTGATTTTTATTTCTCATTTGAGAAGCTATACTTGCTGTAGGCAAGGAAAATAACTCAAGGTTATTTCTCATATGACACACAAATTTTTCAGCTCACATACATTTGCCTTACATTCAAGACTATAGACTCACTTTATAGTATACTCCGATTTATGTATTACATACAATCATTTCCTGTATCCGTGGAGGACAGGTTCCTGGAAATTCTCAGATAGCAAAATCCACATGGGCTCAAGTTTGTAATATAAAATAGGGAGTATTTGCATATAACTTGTATGCACCCTCTCATATACTCTAAATTATTTTTAGATTTCTTATAATATTTGTATATATTATAATATCTATCTATCTTATAATAGCTATTTATAAAGTTGCTGAATCATTGTATTGTTTAGGAAGTAATGGTGAAAAAATAATCTATCCCTTCTAGGTGCTGATAACTTTTTTCCAAATATTTTTGATTCACTGCCACTGGAGTTCATGGATATGGAAGCTTTGGATTTGGAGAGCTATCTATTGTTCCAAAAAATCTCAATTGTTATAAATAATACATTCACTCTCCACATTATAGTCTCTGTGTTGAAAAAAAACTTATGGAGCACTATTGAAAATGGCTGTTATTAGTATTTTTAGAGACTGAAAAGACTCATTAATTCACCTGAATATAACAAATGTAGATTTTTTTAAAAGGCAAATGATAAATTTGTCCAATCAAATTTAACTTCCAAGGAAGAGTCAACTATTTTTAGCAATGCTAAGAAAGAAAAGGTGGGAAGTGTACAACTAATCTCAGTAAGGAATCAATAAAAATTTCTAAAGCAACATCTAAAATACATATTGAAATATCTGAATGATTTAGGTTATTGAAATAGGAAACCAGAATCTACTATAAAAAAGAAACAAAGCTTAGAAATTTCCCTGATGTGTACTGAAAAACTGAATCTTTATGATACTGAAAACAAATTAAAATCTGTTCTCATCACTGCAATATTGATAGCATGTCAACCATTGAACATATGGTAGATAAGAATGGAAACATAATTTTGAGATAATAACTAGGCATTAATTTTTACAGTTCATGGAGTAGTCTTATATGCACTTTATTTATATACCCTACTGTCTCAAAAGGTTGTTGGAAGCTTTAACTGTTATTAAACAACTCATAGATTTGGGGTCAAGCTTATTACCAGAAGTCATTAGATCCTCAGGATGTCAACTATAATTTCTTATATTCTCTCACAGATAGTAGGCAACAATTTATTATAGCCATTTTATACAAAAGACTGAAGTCTGCATGCTTAAACATTGCACCTAATATCACAGGACAGTGATAAAGCTCAAATTTAATTGTTTAAATGACCTTCTATTCTTTTAACTAAGTAGTGTTCTATTGCCCCTTACAGTATGTCCTCCAAACTCTTCCCAAGGCCATTAGAAGAGTTCTCCTCAAGACCAGAAGATGACTGGAACCAGCAGGTGGGTCTCTGGTGTGCACTGGTTTGAGAAAGTAACCCAGGTCCATAAAATGAGCAGACATTTGGGTTGTGGAGGGGAGTTCTGGTGAGGCAGAAAGTGGCCAAATCTAGATATTTTCCTCTGGCACTTTCTGAGGCACAAAAATGTCAATAAGAACTGAGCTGTCTTTCAAGAAGAGAACCATAGACTAGAGATGGCTATGGGGAAAATTCCTTGAGGAGGAAGTTCTGTACAAAGCAGGCAAGATGGATCAATACCTACTGCTCCTAGAGGCTGAAGATGGGCCCTAACATGAATAGACAGCTATCCTGGACTGTATTTTCTTTATCTGCTGACAAAATCAAATGTTCAGGCCATAAAAGAACCATAACAGAAATTTCACCAATTTTGTCCATGGATTAATAATACATAGGAACAGGTAATTTTACAGCTTATAATGCCTAACAATAAATAGAGAAATTTCACTCAGAGGGTAATGGGTTGACAAAGAACTGGATTGAGAAAATGAAGCACTTATTGTCCAAACTAAGAGAAGAGATGCAAGAAAGGCTGATTCACATGCCTGCAGAAGATGGTGCTCATATTCAACCTAAATGTGGCCAACAAAGGGTATTCTAGATAGATTCCTTTACTTTTCTGTGAGATTGGGGAAGTAGAGGTTGGGGAGAATTCTAGTATGACTATACTATTCTTCCCACTGTGGAGAGAGGGGCATATGGTAATAAGACTACAGATCATTTCTTATTCCTGTCACATATTTTTAAATTTCTTTTTTCCTATCTGATGTAGTAGTCTGCTAGTGCAGAAAGCAAAAAATGATCCCTAAAGCAAGAATCTGCAACTGTGCCTTTAAGCCTTTACTCCAGAATTCCTTAAAACCTGTGAACATGCCTAGGGAAATCTGGGTGGGAGGTGAGGAGGAGTCAATTTCCTAGTGCTCTCCAAAACCCACTATCTCTGCTTGAATGAGAGCAGAAAGAGGGGAAAGCACATACTGGGCTAGTTTTACTGCTAACAATCTGAAGAGCAGAAATCACTGACCCCAACATCCTTTCCAATGATGAAAAATTGGCTAGAATTAAATGACGATAACTGAAAGTAAAAGAATGAAAGAGTAGTTATGCAGTGAGGGGAAATTTAGTATTGTATCAATACCTAAAGAGATTCTGATAACAGAGTGATGATATTACTCACTTAGCTGAATTTGACCATTTGTCTGAAAGGCACACTACCACTCCTGCTTTGGGAAACCTGGTAAAGTTAAATGGAAGGAAACTTGCAAACCAGAGAGGCACAGCTCTAGGAGATATTCAGCCATATGATATGATGATGAGTTTACTGTCCATCACGGAGTTGGCTTCTAAAAGTGGTCTGGTCTTTTCTGATTCTTATTTTTTAGATATCATCTGCCATACTATGATAGAGTGTAACACTTACATTATTGCTAACATGATAATATCAATGTTGATAGTTGGATTGGGGAATTAAGTAAAAGCCTTCTTGAGATTTAACAGTGATTGGAAAATGGCCATCCTGAAGAAAAACTATTTAGATAACTACCCGCTAATTTCTATGCTAAATAGTTATGTCCTAGTTTATCATAAGGTACAAATGATAGCAAATCAGAAGGCAAAAATATGAAAAAAAAATGTGTCATGGAACTACAGGATTGTGTATTTGTTTTTAAATGTATTACTATTTCACTGGTTCCTCCAAACATTTAGTATAATTATGCTGATACCATTGCTGTGTCTGTCATATAAATGATTTATTAAATACAAATGCCAAAAACATATGGATAGTTTTGCTCCAAGAATGTCTTAGCCAAAGGCCAGCACACATTCTGTATCATAAAGCATTCAGCTTTGCCCAGAGAGGCCTGCACTATTATTTAGTATATGTGCTGCTGGAATGAGCACAGGTCTGCACTATTATTTGCTCCTGGAAAGGCAATCTCTGGGAATTTTTGGAATGATAAGGATTTTCTTTATGATGAGCCTTTTATCCCACATTTGATAGCTGTTACTTATGGTAGGCCACTCAGGCCACATGAGATCAGCTTGTCTTCCAGGGAGGGGTTTGCTGGAGGCTGGCTCAACTGTACGGGGAATTAATCAATCATTCATGCCTATGTGTTGGAACGCCAGTAAAGACTTTGGACTCTGGCACTTGTATGAGCTTCTGGACAGCAACAAATGAATCAGAGATTTCCATTATGTCTCTTCCTTTGGTTGTATATTGTCTTAGTTACTTTTTTACTTGCTGAGATGAAATAATACTCAACACCCAAAGTTAAAGCAAGAACAGTTTACTTGGCTCAAAATTTATAGAAGTTCAGTCTATAGCTTTCTTGCTCTAAGACAGGATGGCATGGCACTATGGAGAAGAAACAGTTCATGGCAGGCAGAAGATAGCAAAGCAAGCAACTTACAAGTCCAAGCAACAGCAGCTTTTTTCTGCCCCTTATGTTCTATCTGGCCTACTCGGTGTAAGGTGGTTGGTAAACCAATGAGGGGACTGATTTAGCAATCACATAATCTTAATCCCAGAATCACACACTTTAGAATCAGCCACCTCTGAAAAAGCCCCACCTATGAGTGCATGATGCTTTGGGGGGTGGGGGGGTGGGGGGTATCTAGACACAAGCCATCCCATGTACCTTCTTTGTAAAATACCCTAACCCCGAGTATAACAGCTGGTAGCAAATTATCAACAGCAGTGATTGCCTGAACCCCTCAAATCTGCAGGTGGTGTCAACAGTGAGATGCTGCTGTGTTACTCTTTCCTCTATCATTAGACCCTAATGCCTTCCATTTACCTTCTGAAGTCTGCAACAGGCCCAGCAGTCTGGAGGACTGAGCCCTCACACTTGGCAATTTTACAAGTTCTGGGAAGTTACTAATATGTATGAATAATGTTACCTCTTAGCAAACATGGCAAAGGCCTTAGAACCCTTTCATTCCATAGAATCCCATCTAGCTCTTGTTTAGTCTTCGTAAGTCATTACTATCATTTTATGCAAGTCAGTATGACTTTGCAATTTCCTATGTGTTTATTCTTCCTGTTGCTATATATTTCTTCTTGAATTTAAAGTTTTCCTCACCAAAATCATTTCCTTTTTTTCAACAACTCCCTTGAGTACTCTGTACAGTATACAGTGGCACATCAGTTTATGAATTTAATTCTTTCCATGGTTCTGGTTGCAAACTGAATTGGACAAGAACTGAATCAAATTCAGGGGTTAGTTTTAATATTGGCCTTATAGGGAAATTTGATTAGGTTTGCCTACAGTTCAATTTGCAACCAGTATCATGGAATGAATTAAGTTCATGAACTGAGTTACCACTGTATTAGGAAAAAAAAAACAAAACATTAAAAAATGGTTGTTTAGAAATACTTTTATTTTTCTCTCATTTTTGAAGGATAATTTAACACAGTGTTAACTTTAAGATTGGGCATTATTTTCTTTCTTAATTTAAAGATGCTTAACCAGTGCAGGCCCTTTTTATCATTTTCTCTTTGACTTTGCAACAATTTTACCATAATTCATTGTTGGAGAGGTTATCATTGTATTTCTTCTGCTTAGGAGCCATTGAGATTTCTCCTCTATGGGATGATTTTTCTTTTCTACCAGCTTTTAGAAATTCTTGAAAATAATATCTTTTTCAAATATTGCCTCTGACTGCTTTGTCTTTTCTCTCTTTCCAAGACTTCAATTACACATCAGCTAGAATAAAGAATACAGATTCTTTATTCTTTTTCAGTTGTGTCTTTCAAACTGTTTCATAGAATTTCATAGAGATGGTCCAATTTGTGTTTTTATGAAACATTAGTCTGCTAACATTTCCCAGAAAACATTGAATTTGGTGATAAAATAATACAGGAAATACATAAGAAGAACAGTTGTTATAGTAAAGTATTATATTTAATAAACACAAAACAGTTTGGGAAGTAAATTTTTAACTATCAGTGAATAAATTATTGTAGATTTTTGCTATGTTTTCTAAATACTGAGACATCAACATGGAAGGATCAAAAGACCAAGAAACAGATGAAAGGCATATTGATTACTAGAGATTATTTTTAGTTTTAAAGTAAAAGGAAAACAAAACCAATATAAATAAATCATTGAAGTAACAATTGCAGGGTCTGAGTTCCAAACTCAGTTTTTCACCAACAATATCTGTGGGGTTAAGATTACTTTAACCTCTTTGCCATTCAGGTGTCTTAATTTCTAAAGTAAACATTGAATATATGATGTTTAGTTTTTCTTCTTGTTATAGTATTTTGCAATTTTTTTTACCTGCAAATTGAAAAACAAAGTACATACCAACAGAGCTAAGAGACAACTTACAATGTGGGAAAAAAAATTTTACCAGTTGCTTCTCAGACAAAGGACTATCTAGAATATATAAAGAACTCAAAAAAATCAGGCCCCCCAAATATAAAGACCCAATTGAAAAATGGGCATTTGAAATGAACAGACATTTCTCGGACAAACAAGTGAAAGCAGCAAATAAATATATGAAAAAATGTTCCACATCACTGGTCATTTGAGAGATGCAGATGAAAACAACACTGAGATTCCACCTCATCCCAGAAAGATTGGCTGCTATCAAGAAATCACCAATAACAAATGCTGGTGGGGATGTGGGGAGAAAGGAACCCTTCTCCATTGTTGGTGGGAGTGCACGCTGATGCAGCCACTATGGAGATATATCTAACAACGAAGATTAGAAGTTCCATTTGACCCAGCCATCCCTCTGCTGGGTGTCTTTCCAAAAGAATCATATCACAGTGATACATGTGCACCCACGTTTATAGCAGCACAGTTTGTAATAGCTAAAACTTGGAAACAGCCCAAATGGCCATCAGTTGGAAGCTGGATAAAGAAGATGTGGTTTTTCTATAAAATAAAGTACCACTCAGCCATAAAGAATGAGAAACTAGAGTCATTCATAGAAAAATGGATGCATATTGAGGCCATACTCTTAAGTGAAATAAATAAGACACACGTGTAAATACTGAATAGTTTCTCTGCTGTGAAAGACCAAAAGTATAAATTTTATAACTCAGGAAGTAAATGGCTAAAGATGTAGGGGAAGTGGGAAGAATAAGGGAAAAGAAAAAATATGAGAAAAGGGAAAAACGGAAACAAAATGTTTGTAAATGGGGAGGATGCAGCGTGAAGGAGGGCAGGGGTGTGGGGGAAAATGAGAACCAAGTTATGTCATGTGAGGGTACACGATCCCAATGATGAATGTAACTATGCTGTATGCTTAAAACGTACCAATAAACTCAACAAGATTAGAAAAAACAACAACAAAAGACATAGCATATCTTTGGAAAAACTGGCATAATAGAATACTTTTTAAATGCTTTATACCCCGCTAGCATAGGAAACCACAGCATTCTTTCATCTGTTTTTGCAGAAGGGTTTCAATTAAAAATCGACTGTGATTATTTCATCTGAGTCATTCTTAAAGATGGGGAAATAATTGTGTAACTCAAGTCACCATGAGTGTTTCAGATTCTGACCAAGTAGGATTGTCACGAGCTTTGCAGATGTGGAATGTTATTTTCAGTGAGAGGCAGAATCGCCTGTGGCATCATGGAAAGCAAGATTACCATCTTAGAAGAAAACCTGGATTCTTAATAACCATATTCCTGAGTGTGCTACTGAGTGGCCACTTGTCTGTCTCAGTTATGTTTAGTCTAAAAGCATTGCATTACAAGATAATGCTTCACACAGTTTTGAATCATAATTGTAGTCTGCAGTAATTGACTAGCTCACTTGATTAGCTGCCCATTAGTGTTTTCTCCTGCTTACTGCCTCACTAATCTCTCTGAAGCTATGGACACTAATCAAAATACCAAATACTTTGAAGGAGGCAAAAAATGGCACATTTTGCATACTAGATGCATTTTTTAACTGGAAACATTAGGTATGTGATTTAGGTAAATTATTCAAGATCTAAAATAACATTCAAATGGCCTCTGGAAAAAGTATAACTTTCCTTACTATGGTTATACTAATCTCAAACCATCATTTGTAAGAGAAAGAAATAATGAATTCCTTATTCTGCTTCTCACTTCATCCCGAACCATGCGACTTCATGTTTGAGAATGATTTTTGACATAATCCAGCATTTTCACAGTGTAAATGAATTCACAAATAGTTAATTGATTTCCTCTAGACAACAATGTTAGTTGGTTACAGGACTCAGGATTAGAATGTAGGTAGTCTGGACACTAGTAAAATTATCCTGTAAAATGTTGCTGAAGTGACTTCTGTGAAGTAAAAATCTCTAAAAATACCTTCAACTGTAGGATATACTATTACTTATGCACCATAAGAAAATTCTTGATCAAATATGACATAACTCAATAATTCTATGTAATTTGGTCATTTAAGTCTCTCATGTTCTTACATTCCTTTCCTTTCTTTCAAGGCAACCAGTAGTTAATGGATCATAACCTCAGTTGTGGTGCACTTGACCTAGTACCAGGCAAAGCACAACTTCATGTACCTTGTGAAGATTCTTTTCATAGGGTCCCTAAAGTACTTCTTTTTTACTCTAAAAGAAAAAAGCAACTGAGTTCTTCAGATTCTAAATATTTGCTTCAAAAGTTGTAAAATGCAGGCATAACTGATCTCTTCCAGGGACTGTTTGCAAAGACAATCTTTTTGTTGTAAAGATGAATCACTGCTTACATGTTTTTTGCACATAGTTTATATGACAGTTGAGGTCAAACCTTGTGGTATAAACTGTGTGTACCACTCAGTTAAAGAGAAAGTTAGCCAAGGCTGCCACTTGGCTAACTGCAATGTCTAACACCATCAATTACTTGAGATAACCAGATGACAGAAATGTGATTTAGGACTGATCAAATATTATTGTAAAACATCTGATTCCTAATTCTATGTCATTAAAATATCCATGGTCTTCCAGAACAGTAATGCTGTCTTCTCTCTGAGAATAGAAGGCACACACAGGAGCAACTCAAACTTAGGAAGAATGAAGATCACGGATAACCCAAATGATGTCAATTCCTTAGCATTAACAACTGTTAGAGTTCAAACACGTTAAATACAAGCTTGATGAGAGGGAAAAGGAAATGATAAGATAGTGACTTCTGTGAAGTAAAAATCTCTAAAAATACCTTCAACTGTAGGATATACTATTACTTATGCACCATAAGAAAATTCTTGATCAAATATGACATAACTCAATAATTCTATGTAATTTGGTCATTTAAGTCTCTCATGTTCTTACATTCCTTTCCTTTCTTTCAAGGCAACCAGTAGTTAATGGATCATAACCTCAGTTGTGGTGCACTTGACCTAGTACCAGGCAAAGCACAACTTCATGTACCTTGTGAAGATTCTTTTCATAGGGTCCCTAAAGTACTTCTTTTTTACTCTAAAAGAAAAAAGCAACTGAGTTCTTCAGATTCTAAATATTTGCTTCAAAAGTTGTAAAATGCAGGCATAACTGATCTCTTCCAGGGACTGTTTGCAAAGACAATCTTTTTGTTGTAAAGATGAATCACTGCTTACATGTTTTTTGCACATAGTTTATATGACAGTTGAGGTCAAACCTTGTGGTATAAACTGTGTGTACCACTCAGTTAAAGAGAAAGTTAGCCAAGGCTGCCACTTGGCTAACTGCAATGTCTAACACCATCAATTACTTGAGATAACCAGATGACAGAAATGTGATTTAGGACTGATCAAATATTATTGTAAAACATCTGATTCCTAATTCTATGTCATTAAAATATCCATGGTCTTCCAGAACAGTAATGCTGTCTTCTCTCTGAGAATAGAAGGCACACACAGGAGCAACTCAAACTTAGGAAGAATGAAGATCACGGATAACCCAAATGATGTCAATTCTATAGCATTAACAACTGTTAGAGTTCAAACACGTTAAATACAAGCTTGATGAGAGGGAAAAGGAAATGATAAGAAAAGAGGAAAGGCTTAACCTCTTCTCTCTCTCTCTCTCTCTCTCTCTCTCTCTCTCTCTCTCTGTGTGTGTGTGTGTGTGTGTGTGTACAGGTACATGTATGCATTTTCATTGCCTTACCCACCTTTCTTCTAGGAATTATGAATTCATACTGAAGATACTTCTTTCCATTCTCTGATTCTGATGTCAGACTAGGAGGCAGCAATGTTTTACGTGAACCGAACTCCATAGTTACAGACCTTGCTTTCACAGTGTCACGTGAACAATACTAGTTCATCATACCTAATTTCTGTATGAATGTTAAAATATAACTTCAGTATTTCTCTGACTAATGTGCCTATTTATTTCAAATGAGCATATATTTTGGGTACACAAAGACCCTCAAGATAAATCCAAAACTAGTATTTTTTTAGCAGTATTGGAACCTTGGGCCTTCAGTATTTATCCATCAAGATTAGAAGATGCAGAAATAACTCCAGATACACTCAGACACCTCATCTTCAACAAAGGAGTCAAACACCCTTACTGCAGGCAACATAGCCTCTTTAACAAATGGTGCTGGAAAAATTGGGTTTCAACTTGCCAAAGATTAAAACTAGACCTATATACCTCTCACCATGCACTAAACTAAAATCGAAATGGATTAAGGTCTATTATTAAAACAGAAACTCTAAACTTCCTGGAAGAGAGTATAGGTAGAACTCTCGAACACACTGGCGTAGGAAAAGATTTCATGAACAAAACCTCATTGGCACATGAACTAGCACAAAGAATCAACAAGTGGGATCTCTTCTTATTAAAAAGTTTCTGAACAACAAGAAGGGAGGGATTGAAGGGAGGGAAGGGAAATGGGGAAAAATAAGAATCAGGATATGTAAAAGTACACATTTCCAACAATGGCTGTCATTATATTATATACCCAAAATGTACTAATAAAATTAATTTTAAAAATATTTATCTATCCAACATACATTATATAAAAATAATAGTGGCCAGTATTGTCTTTGAAATTGTAATATTCTAATTTAAAGTACTGTAGACAATATTTTAAGCCATTGTGAGGTGTCTTAAATTTTGGGGAAATAACATGATTCTTTTTTAAAACTTCTGTGAAATAACATGAGTCTTGTTGTTTGGTTCATGTTGGTTTAGCTCACTATGTAGCTCCGGCTTGACTCAAACTCATGGAGATCCTCCTGCTTCAGTCTCCCAAGTGCTAGGATTACAGTCATGCACCACAACACCCATCTTCACTTCATTTTATCCAACACTGAAGATCAACGTTTTACTCTCACTGAAGCCATTTGTGCTTTGGAATTAAATTAGTTTACTGATTAATTTAATTTTGCTTCTAATTTAAAAGAGGGGATAATATTGCAACTAAACTCCCAGATATTTTATGTATCTTTTTATTGGTTAATATATAGATTATAAGCTTTTGAAAGACACATGTGTGTGCAGTGAAAGAGTAAATGTGCTTCCCAAATGCTATTTCGTACTCCCCAAGTCCTGCCATTTATTCATTTTTTTTACAGAGGTTGTAACACATGTGGCGCTGAGTCCATGTCCAGAAGGGCCTCACTCCGCTATGTCAGGGCTGCCCAGATGTTACGGTTGGGATTTACATGTTTGCCCCAAAGGCTCAAGCAGTGACAGGGATTCTTCAGAGGTGGCTGAATTTAGAGTGTGTGATGCTGTCTGGGATTAAGGGCATGTGATTGCTAAACCAGTATACTGATTGGTCTGGCACCACTCTAATCCTCGTAGTCTGGATAAAATAAAAGGGACAGAGACACTGTTAAGGTTCTCCTGTTGCTTTTGCTACCTTGTAGGCACCAAGAACTATTTCTCCTCCGCAAGGCCCCTCTGCCATGTGCCACTCTGCCTTGGAGCCAGCCAACTATGGACTGGAATCTCTATAAATCGTGAGTTAAATAAACTCTTCCCTTTTTAACTTTGGGTGTCGGATATTCTGTGTCAGCAACAAGACAAAAGTAAGACACGAGAGTATGGAGCTCTTTTCAATTTCCTTTGATGTGAAGTTGACATGAAAGCCAAGTTACTATTCCACAGAATAGAGTTATGTGGACAGAAGGGATCTGTGGACTTCTGCTTGATGTTAAACACTTTTAATGATGAGATAAAAATATGTATTGCTGATCAAACTTATTTATCAACCATGGGGTCTCCTACTCTATGGTATCTCAATTTTGTTATAAAATTAATAGAATAAGACCTGGAGTGGGTTCACTGTTTTCTTCCCATTTTTAGTAGGTAACAATTTCTCTATTTCTGAGACAGAGACATGTTTTCCTCCTCCACAAGTGATCATAAATAGCTTCTTTGGATTCTTCTATACTATAACCTACTTACAAAGATTCTTCTAATAGCCAACCAGAATTAAACGAAAAACTGTATCAGGCCAGTATGTGATTTTTGCCATGGACTTTAAGGGTTAGAGAGGGGTCCCTTGTAAATATCAATCTTGAAGGAAGCAATGCAGCTTCCTAAGAGTCCGACTTTACTCAATGCCAATCTGTTTGCCTTTAACATACATTCACCTTTCACATACGATGGAAATGAGAATTATGCCTAAACTAACTAGATCATGTAGATTTTTAAAAACTAAATCACACACATAGATCTTAGAAGGCTATGAAATCATTGTCTGTTAATAAAAGGTATTATTAATAAACTAATAAGGAGCATATGAATGATCTGTCAGGAGCTATTAACTAACCCGTGAAAAGAAGATATTGATAGTCATTTCTTAGTGATCGACTCAATTCTTGGTGTTGCAACCAGAGCGGGACAAAACTAAGGACTCTGCCCTCATCGAGGTAACATTCTGTTGAAAAGAGACACATTCAAATATCTAATATGTGATATTTTTAGATTGGGATAAGTTGTCTGGTATAAAGTAATAGGTGCTGTAACACTGAAGCGATGACAGACCTCTTGAGATGAAATCAGAAATCATCCCTAAGAGGTGACACATGACCTTAGACTGAAAAGATGAGACACAGTCTCAGGTCCAGAGAGAATTCTAGGAAGAGAAAAATAGCAAGCGTGGGGACTTTGAGGCAGGGTTGTTTTTCCGTCATGCCGGAGATCAAAAGGAGGCCCATGTTCCTGCAATGTAGCGGCCTTAGCATGCAAGGGGCCAGAAATGGAGAGGTGGAGGAAGAGTTAATATAGAGTCACGTACAAAGCAGAGAGACATATGGATTTTATTTGAGAAGAGACAGAGATGTCCTTGAATTAAATTGAGCAAGCTTTGAACTTTGTATGCCTATAAATCCTGTTTCCAATGTCTCTTGCACGGCTTGATAGATAAGTATAAACTTCACATAGATTTAGGTATAGAGATATAGAGACAGATGATAAGCAGATACAGACTTTCTTTTTTTTTTTAATCTCTCTACCTACCTACCATCAATATCAGACATCGGAAATCGGAAAACATGATTTACAAACAAATCTATCTCACTGTAGATATCCCCAGTTACCTGTGGCTACGTATAATCTACCTATCCGCAGTCTAAAGAAAAGGCAGCCTTAAGGGCCCTGTGTCATTATTTTATACACTGGGAGCCTCAGCAATCAAACGCAGACAAGGAGAGAGGGGCCTTACGGGTCTGGGGCGCTTTCCCGAGTCCTTTGTAAGGGAGGAGGCCACGTGGAGCCTCTTTTCCCACCGTTTTTCGGCACTTCTTCTCTTCTTTCAGCTCACTCCCCTTGGCGGGTGTTTCTACCCGAATAGCAGACCCACCCACATGAGCGCTGTCTTCACTCCGGACCATGGCATCTGCCGTGGAATATTTTATATTCTCTGAAGACGGAAAGGGAAGCAGCGGCCCCACGTCCCCTCGCTGTTTTCTGTGCTTCAATCCGCGTCTGTCTCCGCGTCTCGCTCGTGGGTGAGGTGAGGTGAGCTGCAGTCAATATCGAAAGCCCCCAGGGTACCCTGAGTCTCACGCGGAAAAGGACGGAGTTACAGCTTTGGATGTGGGCAGGTTAGGAAACAGAAAACAAAATAGCTTAGCAGCCAGAGAAATGTCGGCTTTGCATTGTGAACAGACGGCCCAAGCAAAAGTTTTCCAAACAGAAGTGAGATTTCTCTTAAACAGTTCACGAAAATCTTCACTGTGGCTAGGTAGATTTTAGTACAATTTTCATTCCAACAGTAATTATATTCTATTTTGATTATTTTTAGGATTAAATATGTAAAAACCTAATCAAACCTCTACTTTCCCCTCTGAAAAATCATTTTAAATTTTAAAATACACATTAAATATGTATATTTATATATTAAGTACTTTTGGACATAGAAAAATCTTCATTTTTCTTTGTAATCCCACATAAAGTGTAATATATGCCTTTAAAATAAAATACAATCTTTTCAATGCAATTTTTGGAAATATTAGGAGCTATTAGCAAAAGAAGTTGCAAAATATTTATATTTCATAATTGTCAAACTACCTTATACTAAATACTTAGAACTTTAATGACAGCATGTCATGTAGAATAAAATTAATCCAGTGGGATGCATCTTTTTATTCCAATAAAGTTTACACATAGAGAAATACATTTTGAAGATATAACTAGTTAAAAGGAAAACTAACTTCGTTCTAGTTAATGGTCTTGGTTCATCCTGGGTGACTCAGTGCATCCCTGCTTTCCGATATGAGCATAGGCTTTGCTGTCTGTGTCAAGTGCTACAGATCCACACTAAACCCTTGTGGACATTTCCAGTCATGGGCACGGTACGCTGCTGAGACCTGGTGCACAGCCAGTGTACAATGAATATGAGTGAATGAATGAGAGGATCATTGAAAGCCTGGGATACAGCAAGGAAACTTAAATAGTGAAAGCTCCAAATCGTGATTTTCATGACATATTAATAATTTAGCTTAAGCTAAGTATAATTTGCAATTGGTTACAGGGAGATCAACCACATGCTCATTCATAGCCTACTAGATGTTGCTGCCTGCCCACATCCAGGGCAGCTCCCCAGCTCAGTTTCCCATCCCATAAGTCAACAATGCCTAGAAATTCAACTAGGGATTCCTAGGGATTTCTCCCCCCGAGTAGGTTGGTATAAAGATTAACCCTAACACTTACTGTTATTCATTGTTAAGTGCATGGGTTCATATTCATACCATCTTGTATAAACGCTTTCTAATATCTAGGTGTTTTTCTACCATATTTTTAGAAAACTTGAAACAACTGTGGAGGCTGTTCTCCTAGGCTCTTGCAGGTATGTGTCAAATACCTTAGAGATGCTTAATTTCTGCTAAGAATTCTGAGTGTTTCTACTCCTTATCTAGATGTTTTTATAAAAGATACCTTAAAGTTGTTAAACTCATTTAAAAATTAGTTTCAGGTGGATTAAGAGGCTCTTCTTAGAGACCAGTAAATAGTTGGATCTGGAACTTGAACTCCCAAATTCCAAGAAGCTGGACCATCATCAACTGTTAGCAGATACTGCAGGTTAGTGTGTGACTTCTTTTTTTGTTGTCCATATTATAGTCTCTATTTTTCTGAGTAATACATTCACTCGGAAAAGTTTTGTGATGATGAATTGGAAACATATTCTCTTGGAATATCATTTCTCCATCTCACCAGTGGTTCCATCCTTCACTGTTTAGTTCCGATAGTTTTCTTTGAAGATATATTTCAATTTTAACTTTTCCCTTTGCAATTCCAGGAAGATGCGTTTCCCATACATAGGATATCCTATTTATTCTCACTATCTCAATTATTCTGCAATCAATTTTATCATTTTTTTTCACATTCCTGGTGAGTAATTTCCTGAACACTTTCCTGTATATCTCCTATGTGCTTTATATAATGTTTATTCTTTTTTGTTTGTTTTTTCTAATGCAGCTTCTTTCTTTGAATTTTATTTTTTCTCTATATTGGATTCTGTACACAAATGGTCTATTCATTCTTTGAAGCTGTGAGGATTTTTCTATCTGAATTCAGTCCATTTTCTCAGACCATACTTAAGTTAGTATTCTTTACTTACTGATTTGTATGATAAGGCAAATACTATTTTTAAAGGTAATATTTATTTACAGAGTAGGGTCTAGAAACCATGGAGAAGCTTAGAATTTTGATGTCTAGAACATTGTTCTGCTAAGTAATAAGACTGCACAGACCTTCAAGATAAATAAACATTACAACAGAATTTTTTATTAAGCTGTCTACAGATTTTTATTCTTGTGTGTAATTCTTATCCTTGTTTTTAATTCATACCGTCTTAAATTATTCTTAATGCAATACAAACTCCATATTTATAAACAGAGATCTTTGCTAATTCATCTCTGATTTAGAATCTTTCCAATGATAATTACCATAAAATAACCTTATTTTTTCCTGTCCTACTTTTTCCTTATTTAATCGGAAAAAAAAACAAAGCACTTTAAAATATTGAGATATCCTTCTTTGAACTTTTGTTAATTATTTTGGAGTGGAAGAGAAAATATTTTCTATCTTTAAGCAGAAATCCCCTTTATCTCAAAACTTAATTTTATGTAGGATTTGACTTACAGTAATCTTATTGATGATCATATCTGTTTATACCTGCTCGAACATTTTTCTTAATATATCTATGTACACATTTTAATATCTTCTGGAATAATATCTTATTATAGATTCATAATTTATAGTTGATAATTAATTTGAAAATGCATTGTTTTACGGTCCGTTCACTTCTCAAGGTGCCGCTTCTGAATGTGACTGCACTGGACGCCCTAAACACACAGGTTTCGACTTTGTATTTAATCGCCAATGGGTGTCAGTATACTTCTAGCTCAATGGATTCTTTTAAAGTTTATATTAAACAATGACTATAATCTTAATAAATAAAATACAAATTGCATTGTGCCTGGCTTCATTCTCTTTTACTCTTCTTTTGTGTTTGTTTTTAAATAGCACAACGTGCATTGGGACCTTTGAGGGTACACAATGATAGCACTCATTGCAGGGAACGTGCACCTGTGCGTGATACTTTCCACCTCTTTTTTCTCAATCCTCTCCTCCCTTGAAGCTCCTTCCCCTCCCTATGTACAAAAGCTTTGTTTCCATTTTTTCCATTTTCTCTATTTTTCTTGTCCATTCCCTCCTTTCTCTCTCCTCTTTCCCTTGTTCCCCTTCCCATCTTTTATGTATTTGTAATAGTAGATGTCTTCTTTTTTTTAGTTTTAGACACTTCATAACACTGAATTAAAAAAGAAACACATTTTATGTGCCTGAATAATAGATCAGACCTATTTTATTGTACTAGGGAATACACAGGCAGAATTTAATATCAAAGTTTGTTGTAGCGTGGATTTATCTTGATGGTCCATGCAGTCTTACTGACTCAATTTGCAGATTTTTTTCTTGCGTTTAATTTTTATCCTTGTTTTTATTTAATGATTTCATAAATTATCCTTAATACAATACAAACTTCACAAGTCTATAAGAGAGATCTTTGCTAATACGTCTCTGATTTAAGGTTTAGAGTTTTTCAAATGATAATTACCATAAAATAACTTAATTTTTTCCTGATGATAGAATTTTCAATCTGTGCCCCTTTAGAATACTATTATGACCCTAAAAATCACTTTCTTTCTCTCTCAACCTCAGATGATGGGGAAATGAATTCTAATAACATATTGTTGAAAAAAGAGCATTAGAAATGAGATCTTCAGGAAAGGCTAATAAAAAAGGGCAGAACAGCCTAATGTATGCCCTCCACTAATCCCTTTTACACTTGAATTTTATTTTTTCTAGTCTCTTGTCTCATGCATTTGAGCATACCTGCAGGCTGACACAAAGTGTAACTGATTTTGAAATTCATAGGACACTTACCTACCAATAACCATTATGCAATTTCTAAATAAGGATGTTATTTTTCAGTAGAAAAATTTGCAAAAGCATTGTAAGTCATTTTAGAAGTACTAAAAGAACCCTGAACTGGCAATCATTGTACTTTATTATTATTTTTTTAATATCCTAATCCTTTCTAATTTGCTTTGAGACTTAGGAGCTGCCTTTTAACTTTTGTTTTGTCTTTAAATAATGGATCACTTTGGCTAGCCCACAGTACTTGTATTAGGACTAAGTGCATTTCTAATAGAGAAAGCCTGTCATATACACACACATGCACACACACACACACACACACACACACAAATACCATGCATCACACATGGTCTGGGCATTGCAGCTTTTGCAATGTTGTGACAGGAGGCACCTGAGTCTGACTCCAGTTTCAGACAGAAATATTCACGATTTTCATCTCAATCACATATGATGTACTATTCACATTCAAGTAAGATGTTTTACCTCTTGGAACATCAGTTTTGTTGTTTGTTTTGCTTTACTTGTAAAATGATCATAATCCTTTATAGGAGTGTTAAGAGACTAAATTGGCATCAAGAAGTAATGGTATTTAGATGGGCTCAATAAATCATAGCTCCCTATAGCCAGACATAGAATGCAACATTGGGGAAATAGATTTGAAGTTAGCAATGTGTATATTACATATTTTCAGACCCAATTAAGCCTCAAAAATGAAAAATCACTTTGTAAACATACAAGTATTTAAATAAAATTCACCTTATAATTTACTCATTCTTGAGCAAATCTTCCAAGTATGAATTTAATTTGAAGAACTGACATCTTAACATAAAGTCATACATATTAAAATGCTTCATGTGTTTTTCATAGATTAAAATATTTATTATTAGGTTGTACCTAATGTACTCACATTTTTACAATACACAATAGTGTGGACTCATTCAATGGGATGTCATGATGCTCCCCAAACAGCTATTTATATCCCTGCGAAGTCTTGATTCATAGGATGAGGAGGTGACTTTACCAATAATGTTACAGAAAGAAGTGTAGGGTTATATTTCTAAGGTCACAACAAAGGCAGACACTAGTAACTTTTGTAGCATATAACAAATGGTGTCTCTGTATTATATTTAGAATGTAGAATAAGTAGATTATTTTAGTATAAAAGGACAACTAATTGCTATATGTCTTCCTTCCTTTCCTTCCTTCTCCTTTCCAATTATTCATCTGAGAAAAGTGTGTTAAGGTTCTGTTGCATTCTGCTACAGGTCAGGCATGAAATGCATCACTAAACTGGGGATGCGAGATGCTATTTCTCTTACTCTAAAGATGTCTATAGACTGGTGAGAAGTATATAAATGTAAATACAGCAGTGCATGGTGATATGTGGCCATGGTGAATGTCCCTTCCTTTCATTTCCACTGCGAAGATATTGGGACGTGGAACGTTTAGGAGATGATTCTGTCATGAGGGTCCCACCTCAATAGATTAGCGCCTTTTCTTGGAACTGGTTTCCTTAAAAAAAAAAAAAAAGATGAGTTTTGTCCCTCCCTTTCCTGTTCTCACACATGCTGGCTTATCCTCTGCTAGGTTATAGTGCAGCAAGAAGGCCCTCACTAGATGTGGTTCCTGGATATTGGACTTCTCAGCCTCTCGACTATCAGAAATATGTTTAGTTTCTTTATGGATTACTCAGTCTGTGGTATTGTGTTACAACAGCAGCAAATACACTAATATGTCTGTGCACTAAACAAAACAAAAAACTATATAGTGTCTATACTGGCAAAACAAACACCAGTGAAAGGATTGTAAGAGAGAATGTAATTGATATAAACATCCTGCAATTGTAAAAATACCAGCAGGAATGAAGGCTTCTGGGAAGATCTAATGAAATTAGCACTTTTGATCCTCCTTAAAGAACAGCACCACTTGAACATGAGGGATAGTGGACAGAGCTGCTGGATTAGCTTATTTACAAGGATCACAAAATGAGGAAAAGTTTATCTGTCAGATTTTCAGTACAATCATTTTCAAGAGGTATCTTATCATCATGGTCAAATCCAGACTTTGAAAAAAGAACGTTTCACATATCCAATGTAGGAAACTGTTACGTGGGATGTACCTTCACTATTAGTTGTATACACATGATAAAAAACACCAGCATTGGTCTCATGATATTGCAGCTATTGCATCGAGGAATTTTCATTGTTCAGTAATGTAAGCATGAGTATGATTTCATCTCAAGTTATGAACCAATACATTTTCTTATAAACATGGTTATGCACATACTACTGTGATTTTTTTCTATTTTGACAGAAAAGGGAAGTATTTTGTTTGATTATAGAAATTTATACATAAAAAATAAATACATAGTATTTTTAAACTCAACATATTTTTAATAAACTCAACAAGTTTTCGTGACTATGGTGTCAGATGAACATTTCAAATATTAGAAAAAGTAGTCTCAGAAAATATGTGATTTTGTCATGCAAATATAATGATTTTAGACTTACTATAAATTATGCTCTGCATTTAAGTAATCTGCAGTCCCATACCTGGACATAGAAATAAAATTAATCTACAGTGAAAGCTTTTTTATTATTCCCTGGCCAAGTAAGATTAATGAACACTGTATTTGCCATAGATACCTAATTGTATAATAAGCAAATCCTTTAACTAAACGTTATTTTGTTCTCCACTTTCCAAATTAAAAATAAACTAAACTCATATTGCTGAATTTTTATTATTTTAAGGTAATTAAGAAAAAGAAATGTGAAAAGGAACAACTGCTGTTATGCAGTTATGTTTATCAAATCCAGTTCATGAAATGTTGAACAATTCCTTTAAACAACGGGTTCCATTTACATTTATCATTTTTTTAATTAATAAGCCTTCCTTTTTTAGAACTGCTATAAGTTCACAGTAAAATGAGCAAAAAGTACAAAGAATATCCATGTACCCCCAGCCCTGCCTACACAACTTCCCTTCCATCAAAGTCACACACGAGAGTGATATCTTTTTGTTTTACTCTTAGTGGACCTAAATTGATATTATTAGCACCCAAAGTCTATAATTTAGAGTTCATTCTTCATACCGAGATTCTGAGTTTTAACAAATGTATGACGTGTATCAACAACTGAAGTATCATACAGAGTAGTTTCACTACCCTAAACATTAGCTGTGCTTTACCTATTTATCCTTCCTTCTACCAAAGCCCCACAATTGATGCTTTCTTTTACTGTCATCGTAATTTCGCCTCTTTGAGAATGTCATTTAACTGGAAGCCTACAATAGCCTTTTCAGGTTGGCTTCTTTCTCTCAGTGATATGCATGTAGCTTTCCCCTATGTTTCTTCAGGGCTTGATCGTTCATTTCTTTTTAGTATGAAATAATATTCCATTATTTGGGTGCTTCAGCTGTTTGTCCAATCACCTACTAAAAGTCTGGTTTGGTTGCTTCCAAGTTTGGTAATTGAGAATAAAGTTGCCTCATGGTATTTCCTATGAACATTAGTTTATAATTCATTTGGTTAGTTTGATTACTGGAAAATATGGAAAGAGTATTTTACCTTTGTATGAAAGTGCCAAACTTTCTTTCAAATTGACTGTAGCGTTTCATACTCTCATCAGCAAGTAATGGGAGCTCTTGTACCTACCACATCCTTATGTGACTATGGTATCGTCGACACTTTTGATTCGGGCCCTTGTTACAGGGATCCATGGTATCTCCATGTGGTTTTAATGTTCAGTTTCCTAACAACATATGATACTGCTGAACACCTTTGCGTTGGCTTTAATGCCATGTGTCTGTCTTGATAAGGTGTTTGCCCATCAGTTTTTGTCTTCTGTATTTTGATGACCTGTCCTTTAGTGTCTACACATTAAAGATTTTTATGATTTCATGGAGTACTGACCCCTACATCATGAACGCAATGCCGCTTTTTATTTCTAGTAGCTCTTAACTTTCCTTGTTCTGAAGCCTCTTCTGAGAGTAGTATAGCTACTCTCAAAAATATTTTTTTTTATTTTATGGTATTGGGAATTGAACCCAGGACAGTTACACCCCCAGACTTTTGTGAAAATTGTGTTCATTGTCTGATGTTCTTTATATAGAAATAAATTTATATAATTTTCCTTCTCACTGAAGGAGATGGTATTTAGCATACTTTGTAAGGCAGACCCACTGGCAAGGAATTCCCAAAATTCCATTAGTATAAGAAAATCTGTTTTTGCTTTGCTCTTGAAGGATAACTTCAGAGGTCATAGAATTCTCCACTGGTGATTTTGTTTTGTTTTGTTTTGTTTTTCTTTTTCTCTCAAAACTTTAA
The DNA here is from genome assembly GCF_012274545.1 of Fukomys damarensis. NCBI lineage: Eukaryota > Metazoa > Chordata > Mammalia > Rodentia > Bathyergidae > Fukomys > Fukomys damarensis. Next base: position 26,905,569 of record NW_022900918.1, on the reverse strand, counting down.
ATATTTCATTCCATTCCTTTTTGGTTAGCATGGCTTCTGGGGAGAAGTCACATGTAATTTTTATTTTTGGTCTTTTATGAGGTGTTTTCTCCCTATGGCTTCTTTCAATAGTTATTCTTTATATTTAGTTTTCTGAAATTGTATGTGATGTGCCTAGCGGTAGGTGTTTTCTTTCTTTTTGGCACAATTTCTGCTTGGATTCTTTGAGCTTCCCAGAGGTTTCTGGATCTGTGGTTTGGTTGTCTTGAGAAAACTGTCAGTCTTTATTGCTTCAAATATTACTTCTGTGCTTTCTCACTTTTCTTCTGGAATTCTCATGTGTGAATATTATACCTCTCATAATTGTTTCACATTTTTTGTATATTTTGTTCATTTCCTTCCACCTCTTTATATTTTCAAGCTCCACATTTCTTTCCCTGCATCCACGCTACTTATGGCCCCATCAAAATGCCTTCTTCAAGTCAGTGACTGATTTGATCATCGGTGTTTATTTTTAGTACTTTTTTTTGAATTTCCATCTATCTGCTTAGCCGTCTATGCTTGCATATTGTCAACTTTTATCCATTAAAGTTTTTGGCATTTTACCCTCTTAAACAAAACAAAACAATCTAACCTGGTCGTTTCAAAATTTCTGCCCTACCTTAATACTTGCTTAGTTTCCTCAGACTTTTAGTATGGTAGTACCGGGGATTGAACTCAGGTCCTTGCGCTCCCGAGGCAGGCCACCGAACCACTGAGCTAAATCTCCAGACCTGTTTCCTGCCTTATTGTGGAAAGGGAATTTTAGTGTGCTGGGGTCTGTTGGCCTTCAGTGAGGGACCTGTGAGGTGTGAGGTGGAGAAGCATCCTGCACTCCTATGATTAGGATCCCCTTTTAGAACCTGGATTGTGAACTCCACCAAAGTCTCTCAGTTTTTAATCCCTGTAGGTGGAGACATTTTGGCTGGAGCTGGCAAAAGCTGGGATTTCCTTTCTCCCAGGTGGGTGAGGCTCTGATAAAACCCGCAGGTCTGGTTCAGGCAAGTCACTTTCTCCTGAGGCTCAGCCTTGTTAAGGGAACAGAACGCTCTGGCAAATTCGGGACAGTTTCTCTACCCTTCTCCAGGCTGAAATTGCGAGGGGATTTTTGTCTGCCATCTGTGGTGAGAACTTTTAGAGTTCATGAGGTGAAATCGCACAAGGGTGAGGAGACTCCTTAGCTTTGGGCCTCCAGCAAATCACCAAGCACAGTTTCAGTTCCTGGCATAGTTGTGGTGGTGGTGGGGGTTTCAGTTTCTGAGTTTCCGCCCTACTGAGATGTGATTCTCTATATGCACCTGTCGCTTTTGCTTTTCTTTTATCCAGTTTTTAGGGCACTCTGACAATCCAAGAAGGGGGAAATCCACTGAATGTGTCAATCAAACAACACTTTTTTCTCCACATTCCAAAAGTAAGCTAAGTCTATATGGTGATTTTTAATTTATTTCTAAATAAAAAACCATAAATAAATGTTTCTTTTTCTGTATATTCAAAATGAAATTTGAGAAAAAGAAATGGCTTGTTATACTGACTTATTAAATCTGCTCGATGAAATGTAGTATATGTTTTTGGCCAGTGAGTCCCATATATCTTTTTTTATTTTCTTTTCTTTCATTTTGCTTTCATTTTGTATCATCATTTATTATCATGCAGTCAGTGAAAATGGATCCAATGACTTAGTGTGAAAATCAAGCGTACAGAATAAACACATATATAAAATAAAGGCTTCTTCACTCTTTCCTGTCAGATGCCATTTTTTTTTCTCTTCTTCTAACAATTAATACAGGGCTCGTTCAAAGTTATGCTTTTGCCAAAGTGGCTTACCTCTTATTGAAGTTCCTCAAAAACAATAAACTGAAATCTCTTTTAGCTGTCAATAAGTCCTTACATGATTTCCTTTCCTTCCTCCTGCCGTCAGCAAACACTACATGGAAGACTGTCTAAATTATCCCAGGAACAAGAACAAAAAGTCAGCGTGTTGATAGTACCTGTCCCGCTAGTAATTACAAAGAGCCCCATGCTTTCAACGAAGATTCACCAGCAGCAATGACTGATGCATTTCCCTTCGTGGGACTTAAGCTGGGAGAGATGATTAACATTAAGCCAAAGTAGCTACTATATATCACTGTATGAACAAACGGGGTTAAGAGCAAAACTAGTTTTCCTAGTGGGATTTCTATCATGAGGAAATCAAACAAGTAAAAAGGAAGACACAAGATTTGTGGTTAGAAGGAGGAAAAATCTTGAGAGGAGTAAAGAAAACTTCATTTCACAGTTAGTCATAATGTTCTTTGCATGAGTAATTAAGTCTGCGAATACTGTACTGAACAATGATGATAGAAATTAATAGATTCTAAATGAAGCATTATCCTTTCATTCTCAACAGCTGTTTCATTTTTACTTAGTGTGCACATCGTTCCCCAAAATGACAAAAGTAAAATGATTCTTTAGGAAATTAATCACATGTGTCTCATTATTTTAAATAAAATATTCTAACACTCAGCTTCTTTCTAGATGGAGAATCATTTTAGGGCACCGCCTTCATTGTCATCAGTGAGGAATGCAGTGCCACCTTCTGGTAGAACGGAGGATCACTTTTATTTGTTTAGAGAAATAACCTGCACTAATGGAATCCAGTTGTAAAAATATAGTAAGGCAAATAAAGAGTATTCTAAAGAGTATTTCATTCGTGGTATTGTATGGAAAGGTATTCACATTTAGCCCATTGAGAGCTTGGTTTTATATAAAGTTCACAATATATTGTGAGTTTCCATTTAATAGGAAGCAAGCGCCGTATCAAACTCCAAACACCTTGACAATTTCATATTAAAAGATAACAAATGAGAGCCAGGGATTTAGCTCAGAGGTTCTGCTGCCTGCCTCGCAAGCTCAAAGTCCCAAGTTCAATTCCCAGTGCCAAAACAAATAAACAAAAAAAGATAACAAATGAGCAATTGGTTTTAAAAAATTATTAGGCAAAGAAATACTGCCTTCAATATCCACCAAACATTAGAATCTATAGCATTCTATTTTATGATACTTGTATTAATTTCTTTTGGAAGCTGATTTATGCATGTAAATAGAGATTGCATGGAGGATTTTCATACATACCAAGTAAACAGTTTCAAAAGTACAGTTTTATATAATATATGTACAGTGATTTTTCTATGGAAATATACTGGTATATGCATGCCTTTATTTAATCCTTATAATAGCAAATGAAATGATTTATTACAGATGAGGGAATTACAGATGATGTTAAAGGTAGGCAAGTGACCGATCTTAAGTGATTTCCTGAACAGTAAGTCAGGATTCTAACCTAGGATTTCAACTCAAATTTGTAAAGTTTTTTTTTCTCATTGAGTTTATTGGTACATTTTAGGTATACAGTACAGCTACATTCATCATTGGGATCTTGTACCTTTACACGACAGGTCTTGGTTCTCATTTCTTCCCCTTGTCCCTGCCCTCACTTCACCCCCTCCTCCCTTCCCTATTTACAAATACTTTATTTCCATTTTTTCATTTTCTCATGTTTTTTTCTTTTCCCTTATTTCCTCTCCCCTACCCTTCCCACTTCCCCTATACCTTTAACCTTTTCTTCCTATTTCAAATTGTCAATTATACCATTAAGATCTTATGTACAACTATAGTTTTTCACACCAGAGAAACTATTTGGTATTTACACATGTGTGACACCGATTATCTGAAATTCGTTTTGTATGAGGATATTTATTTTTCTTATACTTTCCTAAGGATTAGTATTTATTTCACCATGCCAAAAGTTTTAGTTAACTTCTACGTAGTACAGTATACTTAATTTCAGAAATTTACAATTCCTTGTAAAAATTTACTCATAATACACATTGTTTATACCAACCATCATACTACGCACATATGACTGCTGCTAAACATTTATGTAGAAGGCTAGACAACTTAAATTTTCCCATGAACTTTAGCTCAGATTTACTCTGAAGCCACGGGATGTTATACGATATCCTACACCAATGACAATAAGTTTTTGAATCTTCAAATCCTATTAAAGCTCTTTTTCATATTGCACTGAAATGCAAAAAAAGACATATATATATATATATATATATATATATGTTAGAGATCCGTGTTCACAGCATTTTCATTAAAATGATTAGAAATTATGTAACATCTATAAAAACTCAGAAGATAACCTCTGTCACACGACATCTGTAATAGACCAATTTGCTGGCTATATCTTATTTTCAGCAGCAACACTGTTCAGCTTTGAGATCTGAATTAGAACTTCCTCTGAGGCTCCTATCTTTGCATTAAATCTTTAATAGTGTGTGATTATGTAGCTTCCATTTAACCTGAAGTTAATATTTCATTACTGCTACCACATTTTTGCTCTGAATATTTCTTAGTAATTCAATCACTGAACCACTGCTAGTACTCAGGATTTGTATATATTTTGATCTGAAGAATAAAATTTAGAAAATAAAAATTATACTCTTTTTGCTTTATTCTTTTTTCAGAGTTCATTAAAATCAAATGATAATTTCACATTATTATTTAACTACTATAGCTACATGGTAATATATCAGCACAGTTTAACCTATATTCAACACATTTATAAAGCTGATCAGCCAATGATATAGGGTTATTTTTCAACTATGTGATGTTTCATTATTTCTCTTTTTAACTGGAGTTACACTGACATCATTAAATCCAAATCATCAGATAATCCGACAGTTTTATGAACTCAACTATACCTAAAGAGTCTACGAAGCTGAAAAATTAATGCAATTCTTACCATTGGGATGAATAGTATCTTTATTTTTTTGAAAATGCTATAAAATATTCCTTTGTCAAGAGTAACATAACCATGTTTTTCTTTCTTTAGTGAACTGTGACATTATCTCCAATGGTTCAAATGCCATAAAAGGGTGATTTACTGATTTTGAGAGAATTCAGTCTAATACTTTGCATGAGAGATTAGGTACATGACATCTATCCCTATATTGCCTTGGAAATCAACTTTGTTATGGGTCACGTTAATACATGTTACCAGCCTAAGTGGAAAGTGAAGATAAGGATAAGGCTCACTCTTGGTTACTTAAAAGATTGAGTTTTAATGAAAACACAGAAGCTAAATCTCTCAGTTTCAGGAAGAAATGGGATGTGGAAAATGAAATTGGTCCACAAAGCTAGGACCCACAGAGATCTATCCTTCCAAAGATGTCTTAGAAAAATCTATCCAATGACATGTGGAGATACATTTCAGTGACATCTTGGCTCCAGAGAAAATATTATCTTCCTCTGAGATTTTGAAGGAGCTTAGGTCTTCAACAAATGTAGTTTGATAAGCAAATTAATAGTATAAGTGTTATACACAAGGAGATACGCTAATGTAATCATTCCATAGCGTCTCTTTAGGAGGCATCCTCAAAGGAAAAAAAAAAGCACAAACAGAAAAATGTTTGTAATAAAAATAATATATCATAAACAAAAGGCAGAACAATTGCTTCTTGGCCTTTTGGCTAAGATCAAGTGCAGCATTTGTTTTTATCAAAAGGCAGCACATAAAATGAAAAGCACAAATATGAGATAGGATAATATTGTGATAAATGCTGTAAAGTAGGTTTGTTTGAAATTACTAACATTGAATATTTATAAATTATTTCTAAAAATATAATGAAGTTTAAATCAATAATATCAGTGGTTGGTGTTAAGCATCATGTAAGGATCAAAGAGAAAATTAGTAGATGGTTTGTATATAAAATTATACAGAATTCATCAGGCTATTAAAAATATGAAACCTTTTCAAAATGTCTAAATGTAAAAGAGACTGAAAGAAAAATGTTTGCAAAACATGCCTTTAAAATTCATAAAAAACCAGAAAACTTAATAAAAATCATTAAGTTAGACCTAAGAAAATGAGGAAATATACCATATTCATGCTTAGAAGAGTTCATGTTATAAATATCACCTCAGTCCTCATTCAAACTGTGAATTCACTGAAGTCTTAGAATTCTGATGTTTACCCAGATATTGATCTTATAAATCAAATGTAAGTGAACCAAATTTGATTACAATATTTTTTAAATACCAATTTTTCTCAAGCACAAATTTAATCCAATCAGTCACTGTTACTACGAGGTCAAATGCTCAGAATAATGAATGATTTTCACTGGAGGAAATGATCAACCAATTTAATTAATTTAAAATACAAATCCATGCTTTTAGAAGCTTATATAATTTTAGAAAGCAAACAAATACACTACTGATTAAATATAAATTTTGAAACTGTACAACACACAAAGGAATAGTATCTATAATATCCAGAGAAGTATGAAAGAATAGAAACAAAAATGAAAAATGCAGAAAGAGAGCTAGCAAAGTGCAATCTAGAAACATATTTAAAGGAGGCTCAACTCCATAATTATTTTGTTTTGTTTTGTTTGTTTTTTGGTACCGGGGATTGAACTCGGGTCCTTGCGCTTGCAAGGCAGGCCACCGAACCGCTGAGCTAAATCCCTGGCTCCATAATTATTTTGTTTTGTTTTGTTTGTTTTTTGGTACCGGGGATTGAACTCGGGTCCTTGCGCTTGCAAGGCAGGCCACCGAACCGCTGAGCTAAATCCCTGGCTCCATAATTATTTTGAACAAGACATAATGAAATTAAAATGAAATATCTTAAATCCATTTTTAATAAAGTTTGGTAACAGTTCTAATATCAAATGATGTCAGATATGCAAAGATTTACATCTGGTAGCAATGCAAATTAACATGAGCAGTCTGAAGGGTAAACGGGAACATAGTAAAGAAAATAGCACTATAAAAATCCTTACATTTATTGTGATATGCATGAAAAAAAGAAGACTTGCTTCAGAAAGTTCATTGACTGTCTCACAAAAAGCAAACTATGGGGGGAAGTCCCAAAGGAGGAAAATATTGGTTTGTTCGAACGTTATGGTACTTGAGGAGCTTAACTCCTGTATGTATGGGAATGTGTGACCAAAATCTCACAGTGCTGCAAGGGATAGCAATAACGATTTAAAAATGTTTTGAAACAAACATGGGCTTCTGTGTCACGTTGTACACATGTGGAGTGGTACGAACTACCGACGGCATGGGATGGATGGACGACGATTCCAGGTTCCTGGATTCTCCGGTGGAAATACGAAGGTGACTGATAAGGAGGGGAGCTCTGGAGCCGACGCTGCCTTTCCTTGTCAGCACCACACAGAGATGAAGCAACAATGGAAGAATAAGAGATGCTAACGTCTATTAAAATGAAACAGCCTCAAACTAGTTTCTGCGCTTTTTATGTGTGAAAATTACTCTAGTTTAACTGTTGAACAGATAAACAAGTTGTAAAGAAAAAATTTTCATTTATAGAGCAGTAGGTGTCACCCAGAGAAGGCCAAGACTTTGCCCCAATTTGTTTTTCCTTTATATGACATTTATTTTATAGAATGTAATCAAGCATGTTGTTTTTAAACACAGTAAATGTGTCTATACTTTTAATATGCATTTATAAACAAAAATTTCAAAATTTCTATACATATCATCTTCCTTACCCTTTATCCATTTTAACCATGAAAGTTTACAATTTACTGCTGCACATAAAAAATTAGAGGGGTTAAAGAAAAGATCAGAAAAACATGAGTAATGACAGAGGAAGAATATACATCTGGGAAAGCGAATCCTTGATTATGACAAATACCAGCCACTGTATTCTTTGATGGCTTCTAAATTACTGACATTTTTGTTGCAAATGACAACTACAGAACTATTAGCTGAAGCAAAAGAGAATTTACTGACTCAACTATAAAGTTTTAAATTATTGTTATAAGGTGTATAAGACTCACTTTGTTGCACTTACAAATGAATCCAACTTACAAACATTCTCAAGGAATGAGACTTACTATAGTTCTGTTGTAAGGTATGGTTGGACATCAGAGCTCAGGTAATGAAAGTAGACGTAAGTTTTTTTCCTTTTTTCAATTTTGTATTATGATGAAGGATTTGCTGAAACCAGAATTCAGCACAGTAAAAATGATCCAAGTAGTTATACAGGATGCAATGCTGTCTTTAGGCTTATGTATTGTCTATCTGCAGGTTTCCAGTTATCTATAAAGAGCACTCACTTCCAAATGTCAATTATCAAATACAGTGTTCCAGGGGGCCCAGTATTCTTGGGGATGGGCACTTCCCCTAATTGGCTCAAATTTGATGTTAAATTATCCGAGCTTACTCCATAAACACAGATCCTGTCATGGGTTTGTTGGTAGAGCCTGCATGAGTCAAGAGTAGGGGTATCAAGTACTCATTTGGTTCACGAGGGGCTTAATCCTCCCCATAAAATGTGTTGAGTGATTTTCAATGTCATTCAGCTCTATAAGAAATGAAAGAGGCTAAGAGGAAGGAGATGAGGGGGAAGTTGCTGTGTTTGTGCCTTTAACAAACACAGAAGAAGAAAGAGAAGTCCTTTGATCTCACAATAAGCTCAAATAAGATAGCAGATTCCATTTATAGAGTAGAAGCTTGAGGGAAATAGGAGCTGGTAATGTATTGATTCCCAAAAAAGCCTAAAAGACAAGTGACACTGCCCAACAGAAATATAATGTGAATCACTACATGCTTTAATAAATGCAGTAGACAAACTTTTAAAGTAAAAAATAAAGCAGATGAAATTAATGTAAATTATATTTTACTTAATCCAATATATCAAATAATATGCAATTATTAAGGAGGTATTTTAAATTTGTTTTTATAATAAATTTAGAAAGTCCAAAGTGAGTTTTACACTAGTAGAAAAATCTCAAACTAGCCACACTCAAGTGTTCAATACCCCCACATGGCTAGTGGAAAATGTGAACCATTATTTGTGAACCCTTCTGAAGACAGAGGGCTTGTGATCTTTGTAAAAAGGATTTTATGCAAAAGGGGCTGGGAAGAGGAAAGTTTCTTATGAGAATCCAAGACAGCCATATGTCGCACAGGAAGAGAAACATTATTTTGTTCAAAAGAAACAGAAATTTCCAAAGGAGGACAGAAGTTTCCTTTGCAAGGAGATCTTTGGCCTTGCCAACTATGGATGGCTGACAGCTCATTTCTCCTCAGGCCCTGGCTCCAACTCTAGGAAGAACAATATGTTAAAGGAGTGAAAGAAAGGATTACATAGAATAAGGAGAACCAAACAAAGATGACCCAACTCTTACTGAGATCTTCCAAGATTGGGTCAGGCTCACACTGAGAGGGAGAAACTTATGTGGGATAAGAGTTTGAGTTTTAATCATCACAGTGGCCAAGAATTCATGGTTATAAGGCTGAACTAGACTTTTAATTTAAGAATGAAACAGTGATTGTATATCTTCTAAATGTGTGTGGAAAGGTTATATGAAAGTGCAGGACACGAGTTGAATGGGGAACGGGGAGAAAGATTAAAGTTAGTATCTGCTTCCTTCTACCAATTCCATCATACTTAATAATTTTACCTGTATTAACACTGGAATACAAAGCACTCATGAGTGTATATTATAAAACAAATAATACATTAGAGACCCACTAACAACTTCTTCCAAAAGCATACACTGTAAGTGAAACTAGAGCTTCTTCTGCCACTTTTGTTTCAATGAGGAAAACTCTAAAGTAATAAAGGCTGGTCTTCAAATTTTTACTATCTCTATTACCCAAGCCAGTCAGGGTTTTCTCAGTACCATGACTCCCCAATAAATATTGTTTTATGAATAAATTTTATTACATAGAACTTTGCCATCACTCTTACATGTTTATTTTCACTAGGTTGATTCATTACATGCATCGGATAACTTGGAATAGGTAAAAAAATTGAATTTTATATTTCAATTCATACTATTAAAACATCAGGTTAGCAATTTAAAAGCAGGGTTACATTTTAGTTATTGATTGAAAAATAGATAATATTTTTAAAGTTTTTGAAAATCATTTTTCTAAATTTTGGAGCAATGCCATGAGATTTTCAGTTTGGCTAGGTGTGGACAACTCCTTTCTAGGTTACATTTTTCACTGCCCTCCAAGCTTGAGTGGAATCATTATAATATAGCTTTAAGGAAGTTATAATTAGAGAGGTATATCTTTTTCCAAATTCATCATATAATATGCTCTAAAACCATTAGCTCTGAATTTCTCTGTTCTGTATTATTCATTGCTTGGCTCTCTCTGAAGAAAAAAAATTTTCCAATGTTGAATAAATGTCTAATTTCTTGAAGGGAAACTTTCCCACTCAAATCTCAACCTTCTTCTCCAAGTGAAACTTATCTTGATACTTCAATTTCTACTTTTGGTCAGGACAAACTTCTACCCACATATCTGGTTTCTTTATTTACTATTCCTCAAATGTTCTATTACATTCCTTGTTAGAAACAGCTTTTTATCTAACCAGCATCAAACCTTGCAACAAAAAAGAAATCTGAGCTCCCATCCTTAGTAAGTCATTTATTTGTTGCGTTTCCTTGGTTTAGTCAATTTTAGGACTTCATTTAAAAATGTTACAATTTTAAATTTGACTACTATATATATTCTTACATTTATAGAGTCTATATGATTAAATGTAAAATGTTAATACCGCATGAATTATACAAGCAAAACTGTGTTATCTTAAGAAAAGACTGTACCACAGGTAGCATGATACAGAGCAATGTAGTCAAAGCATTAATTATCTAGCACACCAAGAGGGAAATTGTATTTAGTTTTTGTTTGCTTGATTGAGTTCATTCATTAGCCAGATTTTCCCCAAACACAAAATACTTTCTGAGAATAAATTAAAAGTGATAGTACCTGGCCTAAATTAATTTTAATTTAGTAACAAGGAGTTATGTGTTGTGGATCTCATTATGAAGCTTTTTTTGAAAATGTATCTCAGTGATGCTACATGTTAACCTTTATTTATTTTCCTTTTAACCAGTATTTACTTAAGACAATTTTAAAGAATAGCTATCTTGGACTGTTAAGGAAGCACAGAAGCACACAGCCAAGCTATCTATGGCAAACAGGAATAAGTGCTGTTGATCAGACAGGTTCTGAGTTTCTAAGAAGAAACACATTTAATTACAGGAGTTCAGTATTCTATGTGCACTTTATTCTCATTATAAAAACAATATCTGTTCTTTGTGGACAATTAGAAAGTAGTGATAAGACAATGAAAATCATCTCTACCCATAATACCTAAAGCTAAACTTTTAACAGTTGGGGAATTTATTTCACCTCTTCATTTCTGCAAATTCACACCGACACCCACAAAGAGAAAATTAGCCTTAAATTATTGTTGCAATATGTTTTTTTCTAATTCTCTTTCGCTTTATTAAGTATTATTTTCCTGTGGCTTAAAATATAATTATAAAGGTTACATGATTCTTGTGTTAAAACCCAATTAGAAATAAGGAAGAACAAACCAATTTAACTGTAGCCTTAAACAAGAAGAATTCAGGCTTGACTTATAAAATACAGTAAGTGCTGGGGCTTGTCAACCAAACCTGTCTCTTACCTGCATAAGTAGGGTTCCCTGAACCACCACACAGAGACAAAGCCTATAGCCAATTGGAAAGGCCAGCCTTAGACAGTGAGAAACAAGCTCGGCCCTGTTGGACACAGTCGTTCCACTGGGCCTACCAGTCACAGCACGCTGTGCACCCACAGATGTGGAATGTGGGCGTGTCTGACTGTGACTCCCACCCAGTTTACACTGTCCTTGGTAAAAACTGTGGTCCAACATACTTACCGAATTTTGTTTAATTTTAGGTTTACAATATCTTTCCCCATCTTAACTTTAGCTATTTTCACCTCTAAGTCTTCAGTGTTCCCTCGCGATTTCTAATCCTAACATTTATCAGTTTAAGGCATGCGGATGTAATGTAAAAAAGAAAATTTAATCTTCCCAGGAACGAGAACAGTAAGTACTAGTATCACATAAATCACCAGAATTGGGTTTTTTTTAAAGCATGTAATAAATGTGAAATAAAACAAAACAGAAAGCACTAAGTCCTAAATATTTTTCTCTTCTATACTACATTTGATAATATATTATGGAGTGAATTACTTATCACTGAGCTTGTAATATTCTATTAAAGTTATAATCAAATACCATGCTTACCGGTAACATGGATAGAGGAGATACACTACGATTCGGGTATTAGTGCAATTAGGGTAATAGTGTGAGTCTGGCGAACTCATGTCGCGAGATGACACATCCCATAGGTAAACCTTGAAAAATCAAAGAGGAGGAACGCTTCACTTTGCACATCTGTACTCAGCTATGTTGTCTGTACATGAGGAGAACGACACACCCCGGGAATCAGTTCTTGTTTTACACCACTGTACACGAACAAGGCAATATCTTTTCTTTCCTTTTTTTTTTTAAATAAGAGAATTTGGAAGAATTTGCAAATTTTCTTATTTTTCCCCAGAGCTAATCTAAGATTTTTGGTCCCAAAAATGTCAAATTGGCTTTCACGGAACTCCCCCCAAAATATTAATTACTCATTGTGTGAGGAGAAAAGAAGATGTTAGGGAACAGGTACAATTATGTGACCATGAGACATTTTAGGGATAATGCGAAACTCTAATAGGTGATAGGATGCTTTCTTTAAAATTGTATAAACTAGTTTATTTCTAGGGAAAATCTTAAAATTGTTATGCTACGAGTGGTACAGAATTAGAAAATACAAAACAACCAATATGGAATTAGCAAGTATTGACATACAAAATATTTAATATTTATTGAGTTTATTGGTACATTTTAGGTATTCATTATGATTGTATTCATCATGGGGAATTTGTACTTGTATATGATGTTTTGGTTCTTGTTTTTTCCCATTCCCCTGCCTTCCCTTCAACCCCTCCCCTCCTCCTATTTACATAAGCTTTGTTTACTTTTTTTCTTCTTTTCATTTTTTTTCTTTTCCTTCTCTCATTTCCCCTGGGCCCCCTCCCTAGTTTTCCTTCCCCTTTGAAAATTTTCTTCCTATCACACAATATCTATTATCCATTTTGGTTCTCATTTACACTTTCTGTTTCTCACAGCAGAGAAACTGTTTGGTATTTGCACATGTGTATCCTATTTATTTCACTTAAGAGTACAGCCTCAAGCTGCATCCATTTAGTCATAAGTTCTGTCATTTATCTTTCTTTATGGCTGAGTAGTACTCCAATTTATTTTTTTAAAAAAACCCACATCTTCTTTATCCAATCACCAGTTAATGGGCATTTGGGTGGTTTCCAAGTTCTAGCTATTACAAACTGTGCCACTATAAATATGGGTGCACGTATGCTGCTATGGTATGAATCTTTTAACTCTTTTGGGAATACTTTCAAAAAGAGAATAGCTGGGTCAAATAGGGCCTTTAAGAATAGTGTTTTGAGGAATCTCCACATTAATTTCCACAGTGGTTTCTCCAGTCTACACCCCTGCAACAGTGGAGAAGGGTTCCTTTCTCCCTACAGCCCCACCAGCATTTGTTATTGATTTCTTGGTGGAAGTCATTCTTTCTGTAGTGAAATGGAATCGCAACACTGTTTGCATCCGCATATCTCAAAGGACCAGTGATGTTAGAGATTTTTTCATATGTTTATTTTCTGCTTCTACTTGTTCACCTGTGAATTGTGTATTCATTTCAGTTGCCCCATTTTTGGATTGGGTCTTACAATTTGAGGGATCTGATTTTTTTTTAAAGTTCTTATATATTCTATATAGTAGTCCTCTGTCTGAGGAAGAGCTATGAAACTTTTTTTTACCACATTGTAGCTTGTCTTTTCACTTTGTGGGTGGTTTCTCTTGCTGTGCAGAAGCTTTTTAATAAGATGAGATCCTAGTTGTTGATTCTTTGTGCTTGTTCATGTGTGACTGAGGTTTTGCTCATGAAATCTTTTCCTACGCCAATGTCTTCAAGAGTTCTACCTAACCTCTCTTCCAGCCAGTTCAGTGTTTCTATTTTTTAGTTTTCTGTTTTTTTTTAATCTTATTGAGTTTATTGGTACTTTTTAAAAATACAGTACAGTTACATTCATCATTGGGATCTTGTACCTTTACGTAACAGGTCATATTTTCCCCATACCCCTGCCCTCTCTTCACCACCTCTACCCTCCCCTATTTACAAAGACTTTGGTTCCATTTTTTTCTTTTCTCATATTTTTTTCTTGTCCCTATTTCCTTCCCCTACACTTCCCACTTCCCCAAAACCTTTTTTTATGTTTAGATCTCTAATCCATTTCAATTTTAGTTTAGTGCATGGTGAAAGATATGTGTCTAGTTTTAATCTTTGGCAAGTTGAAACCCAGTTTTTCCAGCACCATTTATTAAAGAGGCTATCTTTTCTCAAGTGAGGGTGTTTGGCTCCTTTGCAAAGATGAGGTGCCTGAGTATGCCTAGAAGTATTTATGCATCTTCTAATCTGTTCCATTGATCCTCAGGTCTGTACCATTTATCATTGTGACTTTGTAGTATAGTTTCAAGTTGGGGATTGTGATGCCCCCTACCATGTCTCTGTTGCCAAGAATGGCTTTTGCTACTCTAGGTCTCTTCTGGTTCCAAATGAATTTTTGGATTGTTTTCTCTAGTTGTGTGAATTATGCTGTTGGGATTTATATTGGGATTGCATTTAATCTATATAGCAGCTTTGGAAGTATAGCCATTTTCACTATATTAGTTATTCCTACCTAGAAACAAGAGATTTCTTTGCATTTTCTGATATCATCTTTGATCTTTTTCAGAGTGCTGTAGTTTTCAGAGTAGAGGTCTTACACTTCCTTCATTAGATTGATTCCTAGATATTTTCTATTTTAGGATGCTACTGTGAAAGGAATTATTTCCCCCATTTCTCTCTCATTGAGTCTGTTATGTGTGTATAAGAAGGCTATTGATTTTTGAGGGTTGACCTTGTATCCAGCTACTCTATTGAACTTGGTTATTAAGTCTAGAAGTCTTTTAGTGGAGTTGTTTTTAAAGTCTTCTATATAGAGTATCATGTTATCTGTAAATAATGACAATTTCATTTCCTATCTGTATTCTTTTATTTCTTAGTTTTGTCTAATTACTCTAGCTAATGTTTTCAGAACTATATCGGACAGGAGTGGTGATAGTGAACATCCTGGTATTGTTCCTGATTTTAATGTGAAAGTTTTCAGTTTTTGACAGTTTAATATGATGTTGGCTATTGGCTTTTCATAGATAGTTTTTATCAGGTTGAGATAAATTCCAATTTTCTGTATGGTTTTTATCATGAAAGAATGTCAGACTTTGTAAAACACATTTTCTTCATCTACTGAGATGATCATATGGTTTCTGTCCCTGACGGTTATTACATTTATTAATTTATGTACTTTGAACCATCCTTGCATCCCTGGGATGAATGTCACTTGATTAAGGTATATGATCTTCTTGATGATTTTCTGTATTCTGTTTTCCAGTATCTTATTGAGAATTTTTGCATTTATGTTGATTAGGGAGATTGGCCTGTAGTTCTCCTTTTTGGTTGGGTCTTTTTCTTTTTGAGATCAAAGTGATGCTTTCTTCCAGGAATGAATTCAGGAGTATTATTTCCCTTTCTACTTCATTAAAGAGTTTGAGAATTAGTGCCATTAGATCGTCCCTAAATTTTTTGAAGAATTCAGCAGTGAAGCCATCAGGACCTTGACTTTTCTTTGTTGATAATATTATTATTATTATTATTTTTATTTATTTATTTATTTATTTTTGGTACCGGGGATTGAATTCGGGTCCTTCCGCTTGCAAGGCAGGCCACCGAACCGCTGAGCTAAATCCCTGGCCCTGTTGGTAAGTTTTTAATTACATTTTCAATTTCATTGATTGATATTGAGTTATTTAGAATTTTTATAGCTTCTTAGTTCAACTTTGATAATTCATATATATCTAGGAATCTGTCCATTGCTTCTGTGTCTTCCATTTTACTGGAATACAGGTTAACAAAATAGGTATCGATGATCCTCTGGATTTCTGCTGGATCTTTCATAATTTCACCCTTTTCATTTCTAATTGCATGGATTTGAGCCCTCTCTTCCCCCCTCTTTTTTTTTTTTTTTTTTTTTTTTTTTTTTTTTTTTTTTTTTTTTTTTGTGTTATAGTATTCATTTCTTGTCTTGATTCTCATTTTTTTCCCCTTACCTCTGCCCTCCCTTCACCCCCTCCTCCCCTCCCCATCTACAAACACTTTATTTTCATCTTTTCATTCTCTCACATTTTTTTCTTTTCCCTTTTTGTTCTTCCCCTACGTATCACACCTTCCCTACACCTTTAGCTCCTTTCCTCCCATTTCTAAATGTCAGTAATCTTGTTAGAATCTTATGCATTGTTGCAGAATATTCACACCAGGGAAACTATTTGGTATTTACACATGTGGGACTTATTTATTTCACTTAGGAGTATATCTTCAATATGTATCCATTTTCCTATGAATGAATCTATTCTCTCTCCCCCTCTTTTTAAAATAAGGTTGGCTAAGGGTTTGCACTGACATATAATGTTAAATTTATTTTTAGGCAACGTCTCACTGTGTTGTTCAGACTGTCCTTAAATTAATGATCCTCTTGTCTCAACTTCCCCTAATAGCCCAATTTAAATATTTCTAAAATGATTCTCTCTATATATCTATATCTATGTATATATAGATGTACTCTATAGATAACATGGTTACATGCTATTTGTATATATTACCTGTAAGTCACCAAGAGTATATATTAAAAATTTATACAATACTAGCATGTGTTTATAGTAATATTTTAGTAAAATGAAACAAATTGAAAAATGAAGTAGGCAAATCAAGTAAAATGGCAAATATCTTCAATTTTGCATGCCTTCACTCAGGAATGCTATTAATGACTTTTTCAATAAAGAAAACTCATTTCCACAACTGCTGACATGCTTTTCAGGATTTTTGTTTGACTCCTGCCAACTTGAATCCCTAGGCTGGAATAAACGCTGAGCCATCTGGTCTGTGGCGGGGCTGTGGCAGTGCACGGCTCACTGAAGCACTTGTTTCTACCACCCTACATACCTGTGGTGTGCTTCACTCTGAAGCATCCCTGGGGTGTTAGTTAATCTCACTTGTATCACAAATATAATCAGGTTAAGTGTTTGACAAAATTTCTATGTGCCAAGCCTCCAAAAATATTAATTGGTGGTCTGAATATTTTATGCTACTCCCAGCAAACTGAACTTTAGCTAACAAACACCTTTTGATGTATATCTTATATAATATTTAATATTTTAACTAAGGGGAAATAGAGGGTGGAATGATGGTATATTCAGGCCAATTTTTACTAGGCCTGACTGGTATGTGACCATTTTGTTCCTAGTTGTGTAAATGAAAAATAAGACTGAGTTCAGAGTTGTCATGTGGAGCCCAGAAAAAGAACATCAGACAGCGACTATGAAGTAAATATCATTTTTCTGGCATCATATGGAAGGCTTCAGAGGCTCAAATTGATCAAAGACTATTCATGTCTGATCTAACTAAATTAATGCTAATGTGAGTAGGTGATGTTGGGAAACACAGGTGACATGAATTACTCATACAAGTTATCTCTCTTATAAGAGTCAGAAAATAAAATGGGTTAAAAATTCCAAGATGTAATTTATAAAATTATAGAAATATAAAAGTTAATATGAAGGTGAAGTATGTATGTATGTATGTATGTTTATATTTATTTTCGGGACCATGGATCAAACTCAAGATGTTGTGCTTGCCAGGCAGATACAGCACCACTGAGCTGCATTCCCAGCTTGTGACAGAGTACTTTAAATAATTACAAATATAGTTTTTCCATAAATACTAGTCAATCATTTGAAATGTAAATCAAATGAGATGGGAATGGCAGCACACAACATCACTGAAGGTAAAACTGCATTTTTTTTTGTTTGTTTTGAGTAGGGTCTCACTATGTAGTTGAGATTGACCTGGAACTCACTATGTAGCCCAGGTTGGTCTCGAACTCACAGAGATCCTGCCTCAGCCTCCCAGAGTGCTCAGATTACAGGCGTGAGCCAACATGCCTGGCAAAACTGCCTGTTTTAAAGCATTGTTACTATCGTCATTAACAAGGATGTAGATGCTCAGTGGGGATGACAGAAGTCAGAGGATTCCTAAAGTCCATGCTGGTTTAAAGGTGCAAAAACAAGCAAATTCCAATAGAAGTTAAGAGTCATGGAAAAGGCAGGAAGTGAATGGATTTCAGAAGCCAGACTTGTAATCTGAGGTTAACTGGGATGGAAAATAAGCTGGTGAAACAAGAGACACCCAAAATCCGCAAGGACAGAACAATCCAAACAATGATGGAGATGTCAAAAGATGGAATTCCCACTGTAGCCATAGTGCCTGCAGAAGGCATTGCCTGTTGTAGCACTGGTGGGTAATGACGGATGAAGGGAGAAATCAAGAGGAACAGACGTACCCAAATTAGTCATAGTGTGTAACGATGTGTGCATGGCGAGGTCCCCAGGAAGAGGGTCCAGCACAAGGAAAGTCATGCCTGATGGTGTGATAGAAATCGGCAACACAGGGCTGAAAACTGAGAGCGGGAGAGTATGAGGAAAGGGTTGCCTGGGTCCGAGTCCAAGCTTTGAAAGGGGAGTTCTGAAAACAGGAGAGGAGGTAGAGATCTTAGGAAGGGAGGAGGCAGGATAGAGAAATGTAAAGGAAACTTTGGAAATCCAAGTCGAGGAGTAATAGAAAAATCAGGATTCAAAGGATAGATGATCCATAGCTTTGCTATCTTAGTCAAAATTCTTTGATGTTTCCCCAAAATGAGTATTAACTGTTGGTTAAAACAAAATAACGAGCAGCATTCCCTTGTCTATCAAAGAGGTTGAGCCTTTTCCAAAAGTGCTGGGGGTGGAATGGCTAGGAGGATAAATGCAAAGCACAAATCGTTCTTTATTAGGTTCAGTCTCAGTGCCTGAAGAGATGACCGCTTCAGGGTGACAGAAAGGGTCTTGAGCCACATCATGAATAGCATGTACTTCATCCACAGAGAGCCTTTGCATACAACAGGGGCTCTCAGAGTGGCCCCCGGAACCATTGCCAGTAGCCTTTGGAAACCAGATAATGTGGAATCACCAGTCCCATCCCAGATTCATCAATTCAGAAACCCTTCGCCAGCAATCAAAAATAAAAAAATTCTTTTTTTGAGACAGGGTCTCACTATGTAGTTGAGACTCATCTGGAACTCACTGTGTAGCCCAGGTTGGTCTCAAACTCACAGTGATCCTCCTGCCTCAGCCTCCCAAGTGCTGGGATTACAGGTGTGGGCCACCACGCCTGGCCCCCGCAATCAAAATTTTATAAAGCTCTCCAGGTGAGGCCGATGCATGTTGATGTTTGAGAATTATGATCTTAGGGGAAAACATAAATTAGAATTGATACGGAGCAGACCTCATGATTAAAGGTAAGGCAAGTTTCTGGCCCTAGAAAGGAGGAACTACAACTTTCCAGGTTCTATATCTAAGATTCTACTATATCATGAGGCACTTTTGAAAAAAAAAAACTGTTAAATTGGTAATGCACTTAGGCTCTAAAATGATGAACGTGCCTGGCTACCAAGAGGTTTGTTTCTTTGAGGAGTATCATTTGGCAAGTATAACAGTGATATTGCACATTGCTAATATAAAAGGATTTCTAACGAGAATTGCTTAGAGTGTCACAGCTTGTAAAGAACAGCACAGGTTAAACAGGAGTATTTCTGAGTTAAAAAAAAAAAAAAACAACCTAAACTAAAGGGAAGTATATTTTGCTAAGCCATACAGTACTAAGCACACAAGCCCCATCTAGTGGCCTTTGTACCAGGAGCTGAGTGAGGTTTCTGAAGGGGTCTAAGACAACTCCAAGACACAGACACAAATGTGAGTATTTCATCCACAGATGTGGAGAGCACAGCGATCTCCCAGTGCTGTCAGTGTACTTTTTCTAAAGATGCTTCTCAACTGTATTGGACTCTGTTTCCACATTCGACATTATCTAGAGCCAGAAAAGGAGAAAACATATATCGACCATAATGCCAGGCCCCATGTTAGCTGTTTGTATGCGTTTGTGGACATTGAGTATGTGTTTTATATAAATAAACGGATATGACTGTAGACATAGACATGGGTAGATATACAGCGTTGCCATTAAATCTGAAAATTAGTAAGTAAATAGTTCAGTATGTGAGAAAAATCAAATTTTCTGTTTCCAGAATACTCCAATTAAAAAAAAAGAAGTTCAAAGCTGGACTTCTTTCAAAGTCACCCACGGTGTTATTTCTGTGCTTAATTCTGCTCTCGTTTTAACTTCCTCTGTTACTGCTAATTTTTGTCTTTCATATACTACTTTAAATTCCTTAAAGAATGCAGGCATTTTTATACTACTATATTTCTTAAATTCTTATTCCCCAACATGGTGCTTAATAAAGTAATTAATAATGCTTCATTAGAGAAATAAACAAATAAATGTATATGTGAGTATATAAATGTATGAATAGATAATTTATCTAAATAGATGATTTACTTAATAAAGGATTTATGTACCTTTATATTTTATATATATATATCCATATATATATATATATATATATATAATCTGTAAACACTTATACACAAAAACATTACATTCATGACAAAGAAAAGGAATCTTATCAAAAGCAATGGGATTATCCAAAGATGGCTTAGCTTTGTCTCATACATTCTAGAAATATTTTTTAACTCATAAAAATGTAACTACTGGTTGCATCAAGGGTCTTTGTAAGAGGAGGTAAATATTTATACAAATAATTAAAATACGCTATGGTAAGTGAAAAGAGGTTTGCAAACAACACTGACTCTTTGCTCTCGGCAATTCAGTAGAAGGAATGACATTTTGTTGGAAGCCATAGGAAGTCTTCATTAAAATGACTCCTGAAAAAAATTCAGTAAATTTGAATGAGAAATTTTGATGGAATGCATCTCATTAAGAGGAAGAAATTAAGTAAAGACTTGCTTAGGCCTCCAGCCAGTCCGCCAGTCCACTGTGTGCCCAGGGAACAGTGTTCAGCAGTGGAAGCAACAGGGCACCAAAGCCTGGAGTGAAGCGAGTCAGAACCACCCAGATATTATTGCATCGCTCAATGCAACACAGCTGAGCAGAGCTGCATTGAACTAAATCAAAGGCAGCCAAAAATAAACAAACAAACAAAAACGTAGGGACCCTGATAATAAAGGCAGGGCTTTATCTCCAATGTAGGTCATCCTACTTTAGCAGAATTCACGAATTATTAATTTTAACAGGAGTCAAACCATATTCTCATAGAGTCCACAGTTCTCTGCATGTAGAAGAAACACTCCCTCTGCAGCAGTTTTCAGATCAATGCCATCTACAATCAAGATCTAATTTTGACTAAAGAAATCTTGGTGATGATACAGTTACATGTAAGTAGCCCTCAATGTTGCTGCTTTGATGGTTGTCACATTTCTAGTATTATTAGCAGGTATATTCAAAATAACTGCTTAATTTTCCCCCAACACTACGGATCTATTAGAAATTTTTAAATATATAGTTCAAGGGCAGAAATGGGTTTTAATTGTTTCAGGCTTTTGTAATAACCATTTGCTTTACACTGCTGAAATTGGACAAATATTTTCAGACTTCATATTGCACATTTATGGCTTCAATGGAAATAAAGCATGTATGGGAGTATCTCTTTTATATAATGAGAAGAGCTGTCTTTCTCTAAAAGGGTCTTTTCTCAGAAAATATTTTCAAGGTGACATGTCTGTTAAATGAAAGAAGCATTAGATGAACAAGGGAGACATAAAATTTACTGTGCCTATAAAGCATATGAAAAACTTCACATATGCTGAGATACTCTCCCTTTTTTTACTACTTTCTTTTATCCCCTAGAACACTTTTAAAATTGGTTGTACTTCCCAGGTCTCCCAAAACTGAATTTAAACCTTCATCTAAGAGTAAATTGAAAAGGTGATGTTTTGTTTGCCATTTTCCATACTGCAAACCATCACATGGTTTTACAATCCTTATGAAGGTTCCATATCGATCATTATGAAAGTTACTTTAAAAAATCTTAAATAGAGCTACCAGCTATACTACCCCTCAGTATATTCCTCAGAATAATTAAAATCAGTATACTGTAAAGACACCTGAGTGCTCAATTCACAGGAAGGGAAAGTGGACAAGGAAGAGACAAGGAAGCTGAGGCAGATAGCCTTGGGGTACAATGTATGTTGTATGAATGCATGGCTATGAAAGCGTGCTGGACTGCGGTATTTACACACCATGAAGGAATACTGTGCCATAAAGGCACACTGAAGTCCTCTGTAGGAAAATGAAGGTGCCTCGATAACATAATGTCAAGTAAAATAAATCAGGTACACAAGCTTAAATGTTGCATGGCTTCTCTTATATGAGGAACACAAATTATAAAGATCAAAATAAAACATCATTAGAAGTAGGGAGATATCTCTCAAGTGGGAAGGGGACTAAGAGACTGAAGGAGGGTGAAGGGAGGGGAAGGAAAATGGAAGACAGAAGAAATTAAGAATTGTTATGTACATGCACCAACTCCACGTGATGCACGCAAGAAAGATGTGCTACAAACGTGACTAATAAAAACGACAAATGGATGGAGGAGCAAAAACATCAAGAACAGTAATATTCGAAGGGGGTCAACTACTGCATTCCAAGAAGTTGGCTACAACAAGATAGAGCAGTAAGGGCAGAAGACCAGAATTTAGATCTGGGAATGTGGATGCTAAATATGCAGGTATGAAAGGAGTATATTTACAGATGTTTTTAAGAAGAAGCTTGAAACATTAAATGTCTTTTTCTATGTACAAAATTGACCATGCAGAAAAAATAGATATAATTTCTAATGTAGTTTCTCTAAGGTTGTACTTGTAGGTGGTCCTAGACAGTGCGCTGCTATGTATGGCCGAGGGATGAGGAAGAAAATGAGAAGAGAGAGGGACAAACATGAATATCTCATGGAACAAAGTGGAGAAAGTCTGCATTTGATGAGGAGGTTGGAGAGTTAATGTCTTGGTGAAAGATTCTGGAAAAATAGAATAGGTAGGTAGTGAGGAAGAGAAATAAAATAAATTTGTCATGCTATAATGTGGTTCCAAAAATTAAGATTTCGTGACTTTAAATTAATTCAAAACCTTAATAACTTGAAAGTTCTTAGGCTTCTCTTTCTACACAAGTATATAATTTATCCTTATTCTATTTTTAAAACAGATAAAATCAATCAACAGGCATGGCTAGCTCTAATTACTGAAGCAATTGATTCTGATAGAAAATGTGAACATATGAGTTTGTAAAAAAGCTGATAGGTAAATACAGTGTATTAGGAGAAACTCTTACTTTGTAGAGAGAGAAAGTTCTATTTTACAAGAAATCAACATAATCAGAAAGTTAATTCTTGATCATGTCTTAAACCAACACTCAGTATCACTATCTAAATAATTTTATGTATGAATTTTTGGTGCATTAGAAATTAAAAGTAAAGACATTCTACACATTAGTTTGAATACAAACTTTGGAACTAGAATAACCATTTAATGAAAAAAACTACAGGTATTTTTCTTGAAGTTATCCATATGTTTTGAAGTAAAAATATTTCTCCTGATACAAAGTGTGATCAAACTATACAGCAAATGTTCTAATCAAAGCTGTATTACAGTAAAAGAGAAATCAATCATTAATCCCCTTCAAACTACTTGGCCTGGCTTTTAGTCCATTTCTGGGTTCTTCCTCACGACCGTCTTTATAAGGTGAAATCAAAAGTATGGAGAGTGTTGCTGCTGAGTACCAGACCACGGAAAGGCAGACTCATGGAAACAGTACGGCGCGTACTCGTCCACCTTATTCATCAGCTCTGGCTCTCGAGGAAGCGTCTGGCTCATCCTCAAAACCGAAATGAGAAAGAAAGGTGAATGTTCTGAATTGAGTCGGTTCATCAAGGCAGCCGTGACAGGACAACCGAAGGCACTCGCGACGGAGGACTTCCAGACCAACTCTAGAAAGTGGCAAAATTGACAGAATAAATGGAGTCAAAGCCCAGCAGAGCTTTGCCCAGGCTTCAAGAGACTTCACCAAAAGGACATCCAAACGGAAACCGTGGGAACGGAAATGCCATGGAAGCCGCGATGTTTACGTTTCACAAATTCGCAGGCGAAAAAGGCTACTTAAGGGAGGGGGACCTGCCAGTGCCTCGATGGCGGAGTGGATCGCGAGCTTCTTCGCACTAACCCAAGGCCTCACCGCTGCGCGCGATGATTATTTCGTAGTGCGCCATGAAGCAGAAGGGAAGGAAGTAGGCAGACTGGAACCTTTACTCCTGCCCCGATGAGAGTTCTCCCAAAGGGCTGTTTCAGGAACCTGCCCCTCAGTTTCCCCCGGACCCTTAGAAAATGTACAAATAACATCCCACTCTCATTGGACAGGCAGAGAAAGGAAAGCTAGTGAGATGCTACATAAGCTTTTGTTTTGTTTGCGTTCTCTTGCCCTCAATAAATGAAGTCTTTTTTTAGTACCGGACAAAAATAAATTTTAAATGTAGATATTCACCATAATAGCCAATCATAAAACGTAAGTTAATTTTTGAAATTTAAATTGAATTTATTGGTACATTCTAGGTAGACAGTACAGTTACATTTGTCACTGGGATCTTGCACCTTTACATGACAGGTCTTGGTTGTCATTTTTTCCCCTTGTCCCCACCCTCCCTTCACCCTCTCCTCCCCTCCCCACCTTCAAATACTTTTAATTCTATTAATTCCATTTTTACATTTTCTCATATTTTCCCCTTTCCCTATCTTTCGCACTGCCCCTACACCTTTGGTCCTTTTCTTCCTATTTCACATTGAAACGTAAGTTAATTTTACCAAATTGTAAATTTAAAATTCTACTAGGGCCTACCTTCATTTTCTTAGATACATTCCATATACACGAATGTGATATTAAAACAAGTTCCAAAATATATTATTAAATTATATTTAAAGTATTTTAAATTAAAAAAATATTCCCAGCCAAGTTACAAAATTTGTGTGCTGAACAAATACAACTAAATAAAATAGTTTCAAAGCTCCTAATCTATATTAAATAAATAAATTTAATATATTTCTGAATAAGGAGAATTTGATTTTTACATCAAGAACACTTGTGTTATTTCAAATTATGAAATAAATTTCCTCCTTTATAACAGTTACTTGATGTACCTTTACTAAGTCTTATATATAAGTACCAGGAAAAGTATCTATAGATACCCAATTTAAAATTTTTCATTTAACTTGTCACTTTACAAAGCCCTGAAATAGAGGGTAAGAAATACAACATTTATTCTATATGTAAATATTGGTAACATACAAAATCTATCTTTAAAGTGCCCGTGTTGTAGTTTAGTACATTTTTGTTGTCTTTTAGTAATTTATTATAAATCTGTCTTTGAAATAAAAGGTAGATTTAGACAAATGAAAGATTTTCCTGCAAAAAAAGAAATGCATAATGGAGCAATGTGAATTTTTAAACCTCAAAGAGGTAAAGATGGTCTTAGAGGTAGGACAGTAGATTCTTTAAAAATATATATTGAAGACATGGGACAAGCTGTCATTTGGATATCCTAGGATGACAGTTACCCAGTCACCTGGCTTGGGATTTAATTTTTAAAATTAAATAGAAATAACAATCATATACATCATAGGGAATTTGTACCTGTACATGTTAATTTTGGTTCCTGTTTTTCTCCCCATCCCCTCTCCTCCCCTCAACCCTCCACCTCTTCTTATTTACAAAAGCTTTGTTTCCACTTTTTTCTTGTCTTGCTTTTTTTGTCTTTTCCCTTCTTTCTTTTCCTCCTTCCTTCCCAGTTCCCCTTTCCCTTTTGAACAATTTATTTGGCTCCTCCATCTAAGATCAGACTTCTCTACTGGGACCAGTAGCTCCTTATCAGGATCCTGACTGGAGGGAAGAAAAGAGGGCCAACTTGGAAATGCAAATCAGAGCTGACCGTCACCCGGGACAGCTGCCCCAACAGTTGGCATCACACACACATTTGGAGCCTTGATAGCCACAGGATACTGATGACAGCAGGGAGGACCCAAAGCTTTTGTCAGCGTCCCCAGTCAGCATCCCATTAGAATAAGAGCAGGTCATCTGCCATCTAGTTCAGTATTAATTACCCAGAGCTGCCCTCTATGCCTGTTTCTGTACCACAGAAACTTTAAAATCAACATGTCTTTTTGGTTGTTTTGCATTTAATTTCTGTTGCTTTTACAAAAGAGAAAACAGAAAGTATCATTTTTGTAATATCTTTTGATACATGGTGACTTCTTTTCTAGATGTCTTTCTCAAGTCTGTTTCTAACATCTGATCCTTATATTGCATTTACTCGTTTAATATGAGAAACTTGTGGAATCTGAATTTTTATATTACTTAAAACTCAGTCCTTTTTCTAGGGCCAGGGACTTAGCTCAGTGGTTCTGCTGCCTGCCTCGCAAGCCCAAGGTCCTGAGTTCAATCTTCGGTACAAAAACAAACAAACAAACAAAACCTCAACCTGTTTTCTTTTGAACATTAATAACTATTTCAAATTTGTTGTCACTTGAACATTCTACTTCGGTGCCACTGCCTAATAAATGCAAATATTGATCAGGAAATATAACTTTTCATAATCTACTGGATCGCAATGAGTTGTTAATATACCACGATGCTGCATCTACAGATAGTGCTTCACTTGGATAGAATGACCAATATACCAGCATCTTAGATACAAGATAATTTGATGTCAAATCACATACTTAACTATGGGAAAATTTTAAAAACACACGACTTTTTTGTGTTACTTTCCCTAACGACAAATTAGGTTACTTATTATAAAAGAAAAATTCATTATTCAGGGTGTGTGTGTGTGTGCACGTGTGTGCATGTGTGGTGTGTGTATTACTGCAGAGTTGATTGTGATATTCTTTTTTTGTTTTTTTTTTGTACTGGGGATCAAACTCAGGACCTTTTGCTGTGTGCAGGTGCAGTGCCACTGAGCTAAATCCCTGGCCCCGACTGTGATGTTCTTAACAGAACATAAAATTATTTTCCTGAAAGGACACAGCCAAGATCATACAATGACTATTACTTTCTTACCAGTGATTTCTCAGGATTACTTCAGTCTTCTCATTTATTGAACAAAGATAACTGTGATACCAAAATGTTAAACATGGAAACAAAGTCTTTGTGCATAGGGAAGGGTGGAGGGGGTGAAGGGAGGGCAGGAGAATGAGGAGAAATAAAAACAACGAAGATATACATCATGTAAAGGTACAAGATCCCAATGATGAATGTAACTGCATTATATGCCTAAATTGTACTGATAAACTTAATGGGGAAAAATGTTAAACAGCCCTCCCTGAAGAACAGCACCAATCCCAGGTTGAGCTGTTCTCCACGCAGGTTAATCTATAGACTTCAGCAAAAACGCGAACTATAAATAGTCCATTGCAACATATATTTATTATGTCACTTCGAAATCTCTTTTGCATGTAGTTACCCTAGATACTTCAATTTAATAAACCTAATTTTGGCAATAAAAGTTCTCTAGGGGTTTTTATCTAAGGAGTTTTATAATAAAATGGCTTTCAGCAAGATTAATTATATCCAAGATCTTTTCTAAGAAACAACTATTCTTTTATAATATGCCCTTTCCTGAAACGTGATATTTGAGAAATAAAATGGACTTTGTGACATTTGTTGAATTTTACAGAGCTAAAGTCTGAGACCAGTTCAAGTTTCCTGAACATTATAAATAGAATCTAACAAGGGGTGATGTTTCTTTATATATTGTCCAGTGTGCTTCATCCGTGAAGCCTCTCACTTTTTTTGTACAGTATCATTAGTGACCCACAAAAGAATCCTTGCTATATAAGAACTATATAGCTGAATTGAACACTACCTGTTACCAATTCCTTGTTCTGGGATTTAGACAGATATTAAGAAATATTCTTTCTCAAGATATGTTTTTTCACTGTTTCTTTTGCAATTTCCTATTTTACCTAGACATGCAAAAATAATTTCCAAAGTTTAAAATATGACACGTTTTTTTCTTATGCACAATCTGCTGAGTGTCTTCTAGTGTTATTCCTGGTGAGGTTCTGTTTCTTGGCTCTGAATTGCAGTGCTTTAGCATGCTAAGTGGAGCTAATGTAACTCAGGCCAAAAGGCTCAAGATATCTATGCCAAACAAGAAAAAGAATATCACCAATCATGTAGAGTTTTGTTAAGACTAAGTATGTTAATATCACACATGGATATATTCAGAATAAGAGGGCTGGGCACTAATATGAGTATCATTCAGTTAATATTATCTGTTATTTTTAGAATGCCAATCTACTTTCTTTTTTGTTAAAACAGGGTCTCACTATGTAGTTGAGACTGACCTGGGACTTACTATGTAGCCCATACTGGTCTTGACCTCACAGTGATCCTCCTGCCTCAGCCTCCTGATGCTGGGATTACAGGTGTGTGCCACCACGCCTGGCCTCAATCTAGTCTTGAGATTATTTGAAAACTCAAATTTCATATATTTGTAATCAATAAAACTGAAATGGAAAATTTTAACTGTCTTTAAGATTTTTGCCATTATTCATAGAACAGAAACAAGTCTAGGTGAATTAGGCGATCATGACAAGTTGTCTTCAAGGACACCAAGAGATTTTGAAGTAAAATTAATCCAAAGAACTATATAATAGCTTCAATATTCTGCACATTAGGGTAGTAAGATACCTATTGAAAATTCTTCTTTATTATTTCACATGTCATAAACTCCCAATGTCTATTCATCACTGTTACATTTCATTAGCTCCATTTTATTTTGGTATAGTTTTATTTTATATTATCTGTGATGATTCAAAAACTACTAGAATAGCCATTCACACATTTATAATTAACTCCATAAAGATTTTCTAAGCATCTATACTCATGCATTTCATTTGATTCCACAGGTAAAAGGTAAGTTAAGACATGGAGACAACTTCTAGAAATTCATGGTTCATGAGAAAATAAACAGTAGATAAGAGAACTACACTGTTGTGATCTAGACATTGGCAGAGTTTTTAAAAGTAGACAAAGTGATCAAGTTCACTTGAGGAGATGGATACATCCTTGTAAAAATAGTAATTTCTTTTTTATTTATATTATCAGTTCTCTGATTATTATGACAGGTCTTTAACTGCTCTCTAAAGTTGTAATTTTGTTTTTTATTTGTTATAACTGGGGATGAAACCCAGAGTCTTCATATCGTCACCAAGACTAGCTAGACATCCTTCCTATAAGACCCCATACAATCTGCTTTCCTCAATAAAATTCCTCATCCTGCCCTGTAATTTCCTGATTATTCATCTTCATTTCCTCATCCTGTGTTGTAATTTCCCAATTGCTCATCAGATTTGCATGGTGACTAGACAGAATGAGACTAAGAGAGAATTTGCTGAATGAATGCACACATGAATGGGTATTGTAGAGGCAAGAGGTTAACTTCTAAGAACAGGTAATTACAGGCTTAGGACCATAAAGACAGAGCTATTAGTGACTCAAAGATAATTTAGACCCAAAAATGTATATGAAAGTAAAGCCATGTAAATTCCCTTATGAGCTCCAAATATAATTTAGATTTCAGGAAATGAAAA
The DNA here is from genome assembly GCF_012274545.1 of Fukomys damarensis. Lineage (NCBI taxonomy): Eukaryota > Metazoa > Chordata > Mammalia > Rodentia > Bathyergidae > Fukomys > Fukomys damarensis. The sequence continues at coordinate 26,875,880 of NW_022900918.1, read as the reverse complement.
ACATTTCACAGAACATACTTGTATCATGGAAGCAAGAGTTATTAAAAGTTATTCTGATGTGTCCTGATATAGAAACTATATTATTTTGCACATGTATAATCAGAAAACTGGAATTAATCGTATACATTATTTAATAAGTGAATATAATTATTTACATTCTAAAAAACAGCATAGTATTTAATGTTATAAGGAAATCAAACACAATTAAAAACTATCCTCAAGCAATATATATTGTATTAATGTATCTCCTGCAAAACTGAGTCATTACATATTAATGTAAAAAGTTACACTCTTAATTTCGGTGCTTTTCAGTTCAGTTTAACAATTAGCATTCAATCATTATGCTTAGCTTGTTAATCTTCACTCACAGTAGCAAATTAATATAAAAAATTCCAGTCAGGTATTCAGGTGAAACTATGAGATTTATTTATATAATTAATACTTGTAATTGTTGAAGAAAAGTAAACATCAAATTTACTCTGTATTTTAACTTAGTTTTGGTTTTTGTATATAAACATATTTATGTTCATTTTGGTTTGAGGATAATATTCTTGACTAAAATTAATTTCAATATTTTTAATTCATCAAAACATCTGGTTTTCAGTATTAAGGTATGTCTCAGAGACATGTAGATTATATTCATTCATATATTTCAGAACATATTAATTGTTTCACATTTGGAGGTACTGTGGGAAAGACTAAAGTAGTTGTTGTCAAGCTTTATTGGAAAGAATGGTTATTTATTATTCTTGTTAAATATGAATTTCTGAGCTCTTCTACTAGAAATAATGTTTTGTATTGTTTTTGAGTAGAACTCATCTGCATTTTAAATAAGAACAGATAATCTCTAAGCCGGTTATATAATCCATGATCAGAAATAGTCTTGTTTGTGTCTACAAAGATAAAAAGACATTGTCTGGCTTGCCCTCAAAGATCTTACAACCTATTATGGTTAGTATATCTCATACACACATTATACTATTGAATGAGCCACAGGAAGTAATTCATAAAGATTTTAATGTTAGGGGTGAGAATAAAATTATAATTTAGAAATATATGTCTGGAAAACTTATAGGATGTTGAAGAACTTGATCAGTATTGTACAGAGTTAATTCAACTATTTTAAGTCTACGAGAACCCAGCATTAATAAATGAAGAAATAGTCCATAGACTTGAACTTTCTTTTCAAGAGCAGGCAGTATTTCATATCTTCTATCTTAGTCCTCCTTGCTTTCTACCCTATATTTATTTATGAATTAATTGCCTTGCCTCTCTTTTCCCCAGTCCTATTGAGTTGGCTCCATGAAAATCTTAATAGTCCCAGGAGTCAGTCCTCAGAGGTACAATTTTACATTCTAGCCTCATGTATAGAGCTTGGCACAAGGCCAAATTAAATCAATGACTCCATGGTTTCAGGGCTGTTCCCTGAGGGTAGCTTTCCCCCAGAAGACAGCTATTTTGCCTATTCTCCATTCAATTTCTCCAAGCATGAATGAGTTATTTCATCTAATTTTCTATGTGATTATTTTCCTCTGGAATTTGAGAGAAAACGCTAAAACAGATGTTAGCCTCACAGTAAAATATACATCCACAGCAAATTGTAATAGTCTGATTCCTCTGAAAGCCAGCAGGAAGATATTATTGGTTTTCAAGTAATAAATATGTTCATTTTTAACTTTACACAGTTAACACCAGCAGTATCAGACAGAGTCCAGTTAAAAACAAAAACAGAAATAATTCAAGAGATAATTTAATACAGGAATTGGTATAAGGACGTTTAAAAGTAAATGGAATAGGGCCGGGGATTTAGCTCAGTCGTTCTGGCAGCCTGTATTGCAAGAGCAAGGACCTGAGTTTGATCCCCAGTAGCAGAAAAAAAAATAGTAAATGGAATAAAAAAGGATGTTGAGGAACATGGATTTAATAACTACAAATAGCATCTTTCATTTCTAAGGTTGAAGAAAGGGAAGGGACAGGATAAGCAGATCCTAGGGTGCTGGAAAGGAAGTAAACACCGAAGCGGGACAGTGGGAGCACAGCTCTTCTTCAGTGATGTTCAGGCCTGTAGGTGACACCACCTTGGTGGCACTAAATTGACCGATGGAGGCAAAGTTAGCCAGCATTGTTGGCACTGTCACCCTCGAGGAGCATAACTTATCTGCTAATCTAAGAGGTAAAACTATGTGCAGGCAGTGGTGATCTCCGTTCCACATGTAATGCTGACAAAAACCAGAAACAAGAAGGAACTGCTTGACTTTCTCCTTTCTTTCTATCTCCTTTCAGGAACTTTTTAGGAGAAAAAAAAATAATGGTGTACTAGCCGCCAGAAGCATTTGTGAAATATAATTTATACATCTCATGCAATTTGGAAAGTTTACTGAAGAATTTAGGAAAGTTATTTGCATAACTGTAAGAAACCCATAGCAGGGTAGGCTTGGCATTGCCACAAATCAGGTAAATAACAAGGGCAAGAGCTATAGAACATTTTTGATTTGAAAAGTATGTTGCTTATCAAAGCTAGAACGATTCATTGTCACAATTCATGTCCCCGAGAAAATTTAATTTGGTCAAAAGCATCTCCATACCTTCAGAAGAACTGCAATTCGTGTGTGAAATGACAAAAGATTCAAAGCTATTGTTCAACGATTCATAAGTGGTACTGAATTGGTTTTTTTCTCTGCAAAGTTTCAGCTCTCTGGCTGATAACATTACACGATAGCTTAAGTTCCCACATCTTAGCAAAGAACCAGATTGTCGATTTAAAAGTAGTATTTCAACGTGAGCAAGAGCAGTGCGATAAGGACAGTTCAGGCAAGAGACACTGAAGCCCTAAACTTAGAAAATGAAGGTGGAAGTAGGAAAGAGAGCAAATACTGAGGGAAGAGAATGCCCTTACAGTAAAGGCAGCACACTTGATACAGCGGGAAGTAGACGGTCAGAGTATACCTCTGGATATTGGCTTCGGAAGATGGCAAGGAGTCACATATTAACTTAAAAAAAGGAAAACTAAAAGTTGTTAAGATTCATTGTAGACTTGTCAAATGGATCTGGAGCTAACTGCTAAGTATCACTGAACTTTGCACCTTGTATCTTAAATAAATGGACTTTGCTTTGGAGTTCTTTGCAATTGAGTAAATCATTGCTACACTATTTCTTACAATATAAGACGCAAGCCACCATGTATTTCAATTATATGTATTCTGCAATGCAAAGATCTCTGGTTATTTTTCTAGCCTTTTCTCTCATTATCCCATCGGGAATGCCCAGGAAGAATGCACCCATTCTGCTTCCTTGACAACACAGATATTGGACACATTTGTGCCTTTGTAAAGGCTCTTTAATGAATTTTGCCCCCACTTTCTATCTATCCACGATCCCTTCTGAAAACCTAGCCTGAGGGTAATTTTCAGGATTGTTCTTGGAACAATCTCCAGTGAACCGATTGTATTCTACCATTTATTGCTCTTCTACAACTCATATTTTTCCATTTTCTATACTTTCATAGTTCAACATTTATTTATACATCAGTGTCTCTTTCTAGATTTAGAGTATCTTAAAATCATAAAGGTAATATATTCATGCTTAGGAGACGTGCCAGAAACTCACAGCTCATACACTACAAAAGTAATATTTGTTAGAAACACAATAAGATACTTCAGAGAAATCTAGTATCAAAATATAAAAATGGGGCAGAAAAACCAACCCACACAATAAGAAACACAAAAATGGTGAATAAATAAAAATTGATAATCAAGTTCGCCAGTCATCAGTGAAATGTACGTGACTGAGACAACCTTACAATGTTCTACAACTTGACTAAACTATAAACACCTTCACTTCTTCAAAACTATTATTAGCCCCTGAGCTTCCTTTATTGGAGCATGTACTTAGAGAGATGTTAACGTAAATTCTTTTTCTGCCTCTTCGGTGTATAAATCTACGAGTTTCTTTACAATCCACAACTCTCTTTTTAAGGACCAAAGAGCCATCCCTATCAAATGTAAGCATCAAGAGGGTTCCCCATCCCCAATGTCTTTCTCTTTTTTTGTATTGGCGATTGAACTCAGGACCTTGTGCTTGTGAGGCAGGTGGCCCATCCCCAATTTCTATGGCAGGGTAGGAGCCTCATCTTCATACATACCTGGTAGCAGACAGAGTTGAAAACTTAATAGTAGCGATCAACTTTACCATTAATGCCACCCCAATATTATTCCACTAGGTCACCAGAATGCTTAGAACTCTCCTGTATTTGATTCACTGAAATTGAATTCAGTTTCTAGCCCCAATTGCAATAGTCTTGAATAATGGCTTTTTTGCCTATTTAATTCTGTCTGGTATATTTTTCTCCCAACACACTTGAAGCTATTTATTTTTATTCAGATAGGGAGTTTGGCAAACATTAAAAAGTCTGTAGATATACAATTATGGTAGAAATGCAAAATTAGGTTTTCTTCACTGCTGGTGCAAATATTAATTGATACAATTTCCTTGAACGCAAATTTTATAAGCTGAAATAATGCATACATATATGCATTGAAAGAGTTATTTATGGGATTATTTGTTTTTACTAAGTTAGGGAATGGAAGATAATATATTGTGATATACTCCTACATCAGACACGACAAACTGTACTTCATTGGCTAAAACATAATTGGGGGTGTATAACTTTTAAAACACTGTTAATATCAAGCAAATATGAGTTGGAATTAAGCACTCGGAGAAAGATAACAGATCTAGGAAAGAAGATATAGATAAATGTAAGGGTGAGAGACAGACATATCAAAAGATAAATTGCCATTTTTCTTTTTTTACTAATAGTAGGGATTGAACCCAGGGTCTTCCCACAAAATTACATCTCATCTGCAGTCTTCTTTTTTGGTATCGGGGATCGAACTCGGGCCCTTGGGCTTGCGAGGCAGGCGGCAAAACCATTGAGCTAAATCCCTGGCCCCAGTCTGTTTTATTTTTAATTTTTTTCCAGGCTAAACTTGAATTTGTAATCCTTGTGCTTCAGCCTTACAATCTCCTGGGATTATAAGAATGCACCACCAGCCCCAGCTTCTTTCTGATTTTATTGACTGATTGGTTGTTTATGGTACTGGGGATTGAACGCACTGAGCTACATTCTCAGCCCCATTTATTATTATTATTAATAATTATTATTATTTTGAGATATGATCTCAGTAGATTACCAAGGCTGATCTCAAGCTGCAGCCTCCCTACCTGTCTATCACCTATATTAACTTTGGACGACAACAATACAGCATGAAACTCAGTGGCTTTAAAAAGGTATCAGAAAAAAATCTCTTTCTAAAAATTTTGAAAACACCAAAATGTACAGCAGAAAGTAATCATAAGAAAATAGCATACTATGCTATGATTCCTGCAAAAGTAAAAGTGCACCAGAAAAGTATGTTAAAAAATAGACTGAACCTTTAACATACCATTTCAACATGAGCTATAAGAAGACAGTAAGAATACAAGACATTAAATAACATGTCAGAAAATTTTAGAAAAGTTAAAATCCCAAGAGTAGGAAAATAATAAAAATTCACTTAAAATTAAACATGACCCACAAGAAATGAAAAATCAAATAAAGCTCACCAATAACATTTTAAAGGGAAATAGAAAGATAAAAGGAACCAAATTTTAGCAGTCAGAAAGAATTCAAGAAATGCATAAAAAGGATTTTAGGCAATGATGATGCTAACTAAATTCAGCAAATTGTAATAGATATTCCTATAGAAGTTAAGATAGCAAATTATTTTAAACTATTACTTTAACAAAAGCATCCTAGAAAAATATGTGAAATTATGTATTACACTATACACTGTACAACTGAGAATAGCATCTCAAAAATACCAGTATGAAAGCATATTCTATCAAAATTACTTTAAAGAAAACTGAAAATATCTTTGTATACTGCAAGGGGGAAGATTAATGTGACTTACAAAGAGAAGCTAAGTAGATTATCATGAATTATTTTTTGCCAGCAACAATTTCTGCCAGAATAAAATGCAGAGTTTAGTAAAGAAAGAAAACATAAGCCAACATCCTTATAGCCAGAAAAATAAACTTTCATGTAGAAAGGCTGTGAAAGTTTATCACTATGCAAAAATGAAAAATGCTTTTACCATGAAACTAAAGAATATATTAGACAGATATTGAGACAATAACTAGGAGTGAGCGTTAAATATGTAATAAGAAAGATAAATGTGAGTAAAATGGCAGGTATGATAGGTGACCTATCTCTGTATCTATCTCTCTTATAACCATAAAAATGGAGAAAGAATATAAATGGTTAATTCAAAAATCTTTAACTGATATTTCAGTAATCTCAATATGCCATGGTAGTTGTAATAGTACTATTCTTAATCTGATAAGGTGGCATATTTAATGTGCAACAAGCAAATGAGTAGCTATGGACTATTTATTTCTATTACACCTGGAAGGACCATCCATAGTGTTCAGATTGTGGTCATGAAATCCATTTCCCTTTAAAACAAATCAAAGGAAATGTAAACAAGGCTGATTCTAAGTCTGTGACTGGAAATGCACGCATATAAAAAAATCAGTCACTTTCTGAGAAAGGCAAGGTTGGAATCAACTCATTGTCTTGAAAATTGCTCCAATAAAAAGAAAACTTCAAGGTGTGGTCCTGTTTTCCTTTAAAACATAACTAAAAGAGGTAAGTGTATTAATTTATTTTCTATGTTAATATCCAAATATCCAAAGCTGGGAAACATAGAAAGGAGATTTATTTGGCTCACAGTTTGGGAGCTTACAGGCACAGTATTCATATCAGCCCAGTCCTGGTAAAGGCTTCGTGGTACACGACAACACAAATTCACAGGCACTTGGGCGGAAGACAGGAAGCCAGAGAGCTGTTCAGAGATCAACTTCCGGCTTCCATAACAACTTATTCCTGCAAGAGCTAACTCAGAGGTCCCACACTAACTAACATCGGTTCCTTCCAAGGACAGGAGCACCTTCTAGGCCTCACCAATTAGTGTCCCTCCACCTCCCAGCATCGCCACAGTATATATAAGAAATTTTGAGAGGCTCTTGGGATAGAGTGTATCTTCTTTACTTCTTTTAATTAATTATACTAACTGAATATTTAGTTTTTCATCAATAATTGGTATGAAAATCACTTTTCACATAGAGGTAAATAAGTTATTAAGGAAAAATGAGAACCAAGACCTGTCATGTAAAGGTACAAAATCCCAATCATGAATGTAACTGTACTGAATACCTAAAATGTACCAATAAATTCAATGAGGGGGAAAAAAGAAGTTATTTAGGAGTCAAAGATATACTTGTTTGTACATGACACATTATATGAACGACTTCTGAGGAAAAATATTGAAATTTCAAGAACCACTCTGTTCATCTATAACAGAATGATGTAGAAAATGGTTTCCTGTCTGGCTTTGTTGACAGTTATAGAACAGGAGAAGAATCTTGAGAAAATTTATTTGATGATATTTTCTTGAAGTTTAATTTTTGTTATTTCCTTCATTAATCATATAATCACATTTAGCATTATGGAATTTAAAAAGATCCTAGCTCCTTTTTTTATGTCCTCTGGTATGGCACAGATTCAGCTGTGAGACATTACAGAAGAGCTGGTTGATCCAAGATGTAAGCTAGGAGGCTTCCGTAAGCTGTAATTAATGAGTCCTCCCTTTTCACCTCAGTGATTTAACATCAGTCTAAGCCAATGAAATGAAAATCATCACTTAGGCATTCAAAGCCAAACTCTTTCATTAAAACTCAGTTCTATTATTTAAATCCATGACTACAATATATAACTTTTTAAGAGGATGAAAGATGATTTTATGTGATTCATTAGGTATCCACATTTCATTACACACAATCTTGCTAACAAAACAGCAAACAGCTAGGATGAGTCTCACTTATTTATAAACCAAAATGAAAATGTATAATCAGAATAATATTCATAGTGATCACATATTAATTAAAATATATTTATCTTAGGTTTCAGGTCTCTTTAGTATAATTTTCATCAGTTCTGTACAAACTGAACTCACTGGTAATTTCAAAGGATTTACAGTTTTAAACATTGAGCATGATCAGAAAATACAAATTTTTCTATGGTTTTAACGTTTAAGGTTTTATCTGATCCTTCAGTATTAGCCACTCACAAAATGTAGATCAAAGCACAGTTATTATTCAAGACTACATCTGACGTGTTATAAAAATTCTAATCCATATAACCCTATAAAGATAATTAGTTTTATAAATGGAAACAGTAAATATGTGACAAACTAGTAACTTTGGGTACATTTCTCTTAATTTTGGAATAATCTAAGAATAAGCTAATGGTCAACGCTTTGTGAAGTAAGCTTGATCCATTTTATCTTAATCAAACTTGTTGATACTTAATTTGCAAAAAATACACATACTTTCAATATACATACCTGGAACTATTTTGATGGTATACAAATCTTAAGATACATTGTCCGACACTATGTTAGAATGAAAAATTCATCAACTACACAATGGAAATTATATAAAATAAGTCTTACAATGTGAATAAATAGTTTTAAGAGTCCTGGAAAGAAAAATACAGTTGTATCTTTTGAGCTTTCCCTACCTCCATGCCTAGTTGAGATTTTGAAACAAAGGTGACTAACAAAGAACCCTTGTGATTTTCCTCTGTGGACAGAGTACAATATTGTCTTGCAAGGCCATTCTTAGTGCCATGATGTAGATTAATATTTTAGAGGCTAATGTAAGGTTATTAAATGAGCAATCTAAACGGCAATATAAAAATATTTCTCGTTATTTTACAGTATAAAAGATCAACCAAAAATTCTGTCTAGATCTAGCAACTTAAAATTCCAATGTTATTATCTTACAATAGGAAGAAAATGGCTAAAAGGAAAGTGGGAAGGGGAGGGGAAAGGAAATAAGGGAAAAGAAAATATGTGAAAGCAGGAAAAAATGGAAACAAAGTCTTTGTAAATAGGGAAGGGTGAAGGGGGTGGAGGGAAGGCAGGGATATGGAGAAAAAGCAAGAACCAAGACCTGTCATGGAAAGGTACAAGATTCCAATGATAAATGGAACTGTATTGTCTGCTTCAAATGTGCCAATAACCTTAATGGGGAAAAATAAGTAAAATTAATTTTATGCAGTCAAATGCTTTCTGTTTTTGTAAGCCTGTCTCGAGATATCAATATGGGGAATGATTTACAAACTTGATATTGTTATCAGTGCCAGCATTCCTCACTATTATCACGAAGTAAGAAGGCTGTGGAACAAGGGATAATTGTAAAGATAAATGAAAAAGGGCCTGGGAAGCGAATTGGCAGTTCCTCAATTATTTACAATTTGGGATGATGGATCGTGACATCCCGGTAAGTAAGATGAGAACAGACAGATAGAGAGTCCTGAAAAGAGATATTGCATGGATGGCTGGGCAGCCCTCTGGGAGGACCCAGGGATGACACTGCGGCAGCGATACTCTGAACGGCCCACTCTGTCTGAACACGCGTCATGGCTGCGCCGTGGCACTCACACCGCTACCGGGGAAAATGCCATTGGCACAAATAATGTAGGCTTTGATGATGCTACTTACAGGTTTTCCAAGAAAGTACAACTCTCTTGAAACTACTAACCACTACACAATATTTTATAAGCAATACTATAACAGAGCTTAGTTATAAATAATATAGAGCTTGTGTCAACAAATCTGAAGACAAAGAATTATTTTATGAATTCTGTGTATGTAAAGCACCTTGCCATAAAATTCATTTTCCCTGAGATTATTACCTCAAGTCGCCTTCTGAAAGTGAATTTGCTCATGGGTGATTTTTATTTATTTATTTATTTTTGGTACTGGGGATCCAGTTCAGGACCTTGCACTCTGTGAGGCAGGCAGTGACACCACTCAGCTAAATCCCCAGCCCAGGCAATACATTTCTTAAGAAGAGATATTATGATATGAAACATGATATTGCAGGAAAATTTTAAGCAATGCTATTACAGATTTTCAGAATTATACATGAATAGTTTTCCTATCGTCTGTCCTTAGTAGATTCTGGTTTGGATGTCATCATTTGGAGCTGTTAGGATTGTTTAAAAAAAAAACTTCAGCTCAGGATTTATCTCAGTGGTTCCACCACCTGCCTTGCAAGCTCAAGGACCTGAGTTCGATTCCAGATACCAAAACAAGAAACAAAATATTCAAAATATTAAATAATTTGACAGCATTGCTGATGAAAACAACAAAATAACACCTAAAAGATATAGAAGTAGTTGATAGTAAAATTTTGCATAATGAAATGAAATATATACACTCCTGCACTGTGTGCAATAAAATGAACAGAAACTGAAAGAAAATACAATTGCAGGTGTACTTAGGAAAATATGAATTATTACACATTTGTATAAATGAATCAGAACATTGAATTTACAGAATATAACATTCAAACTTTAATCTTTTCAGGGTAATAAATTGCCTGTGTTCTATTTCTACTTATATTGTATCTTATAAAGAATAAACATAAATAGAAGGAAGAAATAATGGTATGTAACAAGCTCTTAACACAAATCCCAACTTAGTGAATTCTGTAGAGTATAATATTTTTAAATCATTAAGACCATCCAAAAGTATGCTTAATTCACTTTACCAATGTATCAAACTTGCCAAAAAGGCAAAATATTATAGTGATTTTCAAAAATAGAAATGTGACCTGCACTTTGATACTTTTCTTATCCCTCTTCATTTCAGCATGCTATCCACAGTGGTTTCCTAACCACTTATTAAAAATTGAAAGGCAGTAGCTATAAACTCTTAGAAACACAATAAGCTGCCCACTTAGAGCAAGGAGATGTGGACTTTTTTTTTCATGTTTGCCTGGAGTTGCTGAAAATCACCTATATCTTAATCTACTCAATTCTGATGGGTGGTTGTAGCATACCTGTCCATTTCAGCAGTAATTGAAACCAAGGTTTTGAAGTTAAAATAAAAAATTTCATCCTTGCCACAGTGACAAGTATAGTTTTGTGAGAAAAATGTAGTTGAATATCCTTCACTCTCTTTAGTTCCTCATGAAACAAACCAAGAGAGTTGTCTATGACAAGTCCTTGAGCTTATAAGTAATTTCAAAAAGTGAAAAATCTCATAAAGGTGACAATTTTATATTAAACACAATGCATATTATAAATCAAATTTCAACTGTATAATAATTTTTTGCAATAATTTTCATGCTATGCCACCATTTAAATGACAATTAAATTATAGTATGGAACAGTACACTAGATATGATAAAAATAAAGATTACTGAATTCAATATTATAATAATAATAGATATGTGTCATAATTCCTTAGTACAGTAGAAGATATCTAACTCAGTAAGAGTAATTTTGACCTAATAAAAAACTTTTATTTTCATTTTTTTTCTACTGTTTTTTCCCTAAATCTCCAAAGAAAAAATCTGGTAAGCTACATTAATGTTAGTTACAAGGACACATATCCTTATCCCCATCTACAAGAGTAGAAAGTATTTAATTTGTAGGAGGAATGCTGTAGCCCTTTTTCCAACTGTTACTCAAGTATACTAACTCCTGCTTATTTACCCTCCTTGTTAAACAAAATTCATTACTATATCTAATTGGAAAACATGTTTCTATATGCTATTTGTTTTTCGTTCATTTTATTTAGGTATGTATTTATGTATTTTTGTAGTATTAGTGGGGGTTGAAACCTGAGGCACTCCTGTCACTGAGCTATAGCCCCAAAACTTTCCTAAAAATATTTAGAGAAAGAATCTCACTAAGTTGCTCAGGCTTGCGTTGGATGTTCAGTCCCCCTGCCTCAGCCTTCCTAACAGCCAGGATTACCAGCAGGCACCATCACACCTCTATTGGCTTCTATACCACTAACCAACATATTCAACTCATAAAACCAGATCTCAAAAAGCATGGGAAACTGATGCTTGAAGCATTTCTAGTGTTCTTAACTCACTACCAGAGAACTAAAAAGTAAATGAATTTTTATTTCACCAGAGGGTATGGCTAACAGGTCCAAAGTACCCCTGTGTGGCTTAGAGGGTGCCAGGCCAACTTCCAAGAAGAGTTGTATATGTCCTGATTACTGTGACCTCAACCTTTGACAGGATCAGAGCTAAATGAAGGGTTAAATGCCAGGTGCTTCGGGTACATTAACTCTAACATTTCTTTCCCAGTTGATCACTTTGTCTTACGTGCACACACAAATACATGTACATAACCATGGAAGAAATAGAGCCCATAGTTTTCACATTTGATCTTAGCCAAAAGGCTGAGAAGCAATAGAGCCTATAGCTTTCAACTTGTGTGACCAGAAAGAAAAGCCATTGGTTCTTTCTGTTTTTTCTTTTTGCTATGTGCAAATGATCAAAATATCAGCAATGCCCAAAATGATTTCAAATCCATGCAATTAAAACATAGCGAATGTTTGATGAGATTTTTGGAAAGTGCAAATCCATGAGTTAAAACCCAGGACTTTTCACCATAATTAACCACATATTTACCGATTTCTTTGCAATTTCACTGTAATGCACATTCAAGAACTTAAAAAGTTTTACATAGTGACATGGTACTTTAAAATTGCACAGTTTGATTAGCTAGTAGTACTTGTTTGTCCTGGTTTTACATTACTTAGCAATACATACTAATATCCATTATGTCCTAAGAATTAGCCCAGGTTTATACTTTCATAATTCTCAGAACTGGTGATACTTCACTGATTTCTCATGAGAAGATGTCATTTTTGGGTTTTTTTTTCTGTCATTCATTTAAAATAAACAAAACTTCCAAGAATGCATGCCCTCCACTAACTAAAATTTCATTTTCAATTTCCCTTGTGTGCTTCTCAATTCATTGACATTTCTCTCCATTTATCATAATAATTACACCAAATCATATCTCAAAGCAAATACTTCCAAAGAGTATAAAAGTCATGCACTCACAGTGTGTGATTTTCACAGTCCGCTTGGCCTCTCCACTGCCTGATCCCTCACAGCCATCTTCATCGTCACAGTCTCCACTGACCTGCTCCACCACGCCGCCACCGCTGCCCAGCGCAAGAAGCTCCCACTTGTCAGGCTTGGGCGACCTTCCCTGCAGCAGCTAGATGTGGACACCAAGAAATGTTTCTGATAGCTAATTCAAATCTTCTAAGAACTCTACTCAGAAATTTATGCTAGAAAATACAATGATTCTGTTTTGTATCCACTGCATTAATGCATATACTTAACCCAATCAAAACTTTAAAATATCAAAAACAACTGAAATAATAATAAACAACAGGCAAAGTTTTGTATTCATAAAGAGTTACAATCTTCATATTAACCCTGTAACTAGGCTTTGCAAAGCAAATAAAATCAGGCCTTTTGGCTTATAGTAGCTTGGAAATCTTGTTTCTTATTAAGCAATATTGGTTTGTTTTGTAAACCAATAGTTCAGAATTCCTCAAAAATATCTTTCCAGAAAAGAATTCTATCAAAAGAATCAAGAATTTTGGACATATACATTTATAGCTTCATTGAATCTATGTCAGGTTAATATATAGTCCAGTACACATGATACATAACAGTATTGGAACAAATCATGTAAGTCCTACTTGCATTTCTACAAATCATAATAGAAACTTAGCTAACTTCTTGGTCTTGTTTCTCAATTATTTCATTCACATTTATGTGTAAAATAGAATAGCCATTTGTCCCACATAGCATAGGGATGCTGGCAATATTTTAATAGTATTGGAAATAGGTGAACTTCTTTCCTAAAAGTTGATGTTATGAATAATAAAATATTTTACTGAAAGCTAAAGCTGAATAAAATAATCCGAATTGTGACATAAACTCCTCTAAGGCAGTTTTGGAGAACACATGACCAAGCATAATGACTGCAGGGCACTGCCATATTATGAATGAAATATATGCCCGTTGCCTACTTAGCAGATATTCAAATTCTCATGGTGCTTTATGAAATATTTAAGGTTGACACTTCTGCAACTTTCCAAAAAATAGTTTCAATTTACAGATGGTCATTAAACACATAACCCAAAGATAGCATTTCCTATTGAAAAACATAGAGTGAAACAACCTCAGTACACCTAAGAAAAATATGTTTAATATTTTAAGAATACTTGAATTAAATAACTGGATGTGGACATTCATAAACTTCAAGATTCACATATTCTGAAATACTACAATGTTTTTCAAAATTTAATTTAGACAACACCTAAATGCTAAAGCAATTTGACAAAGATTTAAAATTTTTATTTTTCTTCACCAGCATTTCTCACACATGCTCACAGGTGTTAAACTTAGAAGAAAGGTTCTTCTGAGGTTATATGAATTTAATATACATATGTTTAAAAAATGCTTGTTCACTGTGTTTGACACAATGATGTGTATAGTTACTTCTTGGAAAGCGGCAACAGGTCTGCGATGATGAGGAAACACCTATATGTACCAAAAACATAAAAATTCTAATCTGAAAAAGGAAGAGTAAAAACAAATGGCTTTATTTCATACTTTTTATTAGTTATTTTGAAATATGCCATTTATCAAGTATTTAAAATCACCATAAATGTCTGAGACTCCAAAGTCTGACGTACTTAGATATGAATCCTAATTTTTTTTTAGTACCAGGGATCGGACTCTGGTCCTTGCGCTTGCAATGCAGGCAGCTGAGCCATTTAGCTAAATCCCCGGCCCATGAATCCTAATTCTGACACACACTAACTGGGAGACAGAAGACTGAGCTAAATTACTGAACAAGTGGATTCCTTCGCAACTAAAGTAAAGAAAGTAACTTATGTATTTCATTGTTCATGTTCTGAGAAAAACAAATGTGCTTTACAAAAACTTAATGTGCCAGGGAATTAAAATTTAATACATTTTGATTATTAATTTCCACTTTATTAAATATTCTATTAAAGTATTTTAAACACTCAGAACACATTAATCAAAAGAGTTATTTCATAAACAGTCCTATTACATGACTTACATTAAAATTTTTCAAAGTATAATCTGACAAGTACAGCAATTTTAAACTCTGTGGTGCGGTGTTGTTCACCTTTTGACTCTAACATCCTTTTCCAATACTTGCCCATATCAACTTTATCATCCCTTTATTTCCCTAAGAATTCCTGCAGCATTTTCCTGGGCTCTTTGCCAGGGCACAGATGGAATCTCAGGAACAACACTGACAACGTGTGAACCATGAAGACCCAACCCAAAGAATTTGAACTCAAATAGGCAAACAGAAAGATAGTCCACATGAAATGAAGCTATTTCAAGAAATCCGTTTTAGTTTAGTCGTTGAATATATTCACTATAGCGACTTGTAAAAAAATAGAGAATATTTTAGAAACACCTGTTTTCTACATTTCAACATCACTTGAGTGACATTGTTCTACAAATCCAAAGTACACATACTCCAGTTGTTAAAAAACAGGACTATAAAACTATTTTGTAATATAATTCAGAGTATCTGCGCTGAGCAGATCTGAACAAAGGACCTCAAGACTTTCCACTCTAAACTGTAAACGTAATATACTTTACTATTATCTTACCCAGCAAAAGGTATTTTGTAAATGTAACTAATGTCATTACTAGGTGATGTGAGGTTTACTGAAAGTAAGATTGGGTGGGATTAAAAGAATCACAACTATTCCTTTAAAAAGAACGTTTTCTGCATCATCAGAATCAAGGCATTCAAAGCAAAAGGGCTTCATGGAGTTGGGTACAGGGGATCAAACTGCCACTCTTGAAGGTGTAAGCTGGCTGGGTCTATGACAAAGAGTTAGGCTACCAGTGATCTTTAGGCTCTAAGTACAACGATATCTGCCTTCCTTCCAGCAAGGAACCGGGGCCCTCCTAGAAGAACCTGCAACTTGTGTCAAGTGTGGCTGACGGCATGATTTCAGCCTGGAGCAACTGTGAGCAACGAGCCCACCCAGATATCTGATCTATAAAACTGCAAGGTAGTAAATGGTTGTTGTCTCAAGCTGATAGATGTGTGGTCTTGCTATGCAGCAAGAGAAAAATAATAAGCTCTCTAACTCCCAGTTGGACCACATTTATGTCTTGAAAATTTGATTTGATATCTTTTGATTCTATCACACATTCTTCAGAACAAGAGGTCAAAATATTCATAAGACATCAGCCTATGTGTAAGACGGCACCTTGGAAACAAGCTCTCACATTTCAGCTCCGTGCTAGTTTTAATTCACTGTGCCTCTTTATAAACCCTTTCACTGTTTTTCTTGAGCAAGATATACAATTGTTGCTCCCTCTGATTAATTCATCCAAACACAGAGTCTGCCAAAACAACGTATACACCAGGAAAAGAAGAACTTGTGTAATTATTTCAATGCTAAATTTGTTAAGACATCATGAGATTAATACAAGTAAACTTTGGCCTTTACAGTTACAAGAGGCGCTCATAGTGGTGGCCATTAGCTTCCAGACATGTATTAGGACAGTGAACTGCTCAAGTCTATAGACATTTCTTTTTGGAAGACTGTACATCTAGCTTCCCCACTGACTCATGTTTCAAAGTCTCCAACAATCCCCTCTCTGGTAGAGTCAATAGTTCCCTCTCCTTTGCAAGAAAACTCTGCTTTATACATTTTATTTACTAAATTCATGGTTATCATAGTCAAGAAATATAATTCATATTTAGATTTTCATTCTCATAAGTGAAATATAGCTTGGCAAAATTTCCCAGTGAATTTCAAGTCACCAAAACCAATGGGCTTTTCATAGAAAGATTTTTATTCTTACTCTCTTTCTGTTCGGTAGTAAACTATTCTGACCTCTCTCTGGGTTATTCATCTTTCTTCTCTCCCACTTCATAAAACATAATAAATGTGTTTCAGTGAAGAGCATAAGTCCTCTTCATCTTAGCCTCTTTCAGGGAGTCAATCTGTTGTAAGAGTGTACCTATCCTCTCACCTGTGCACAAATTACACTCTGTTCTCTATCTGCAGCCCTTCTTGTATTCCTTAGTTCATCTGTAAGTGGCAATTGGAGTGGAGGATCAACTCTCCCACTTTCTGAAGTTCTTTGTCTCAAGTACTCCTCTGTCACTACAACCTGTCTTAGCAAATCTCCTACTGCAAGGGGCATTAGCCTGTCCTAATCACTGCCACCATATTATTTCCTCCAAATCAGTACTTTCCCCATGTCATTTATCAGCTATTATGTTCTTTGAGATGATTTAGTAAAAAACTACTGCTTCCCAAGATGTATCTTCAGGGGGAGAAATACCCAGAGGAGTCACGGGAAAAGTGGTTCATACGGTAAACAGGAAATGCACAGTATGGCCTCTTCTTGATTTTCTTAAAATTTCATAGAAAATCTCACAGGAAACAATCTTGTCTAGTTGGGATCCAACTCACATTTTCTAACTATACATAAGCAAACTTCCTGTCTCCCTCATTCAATACATACTATGAGACGTTTGGAAATGAGGCTTAGAGTAATGTTCAGTGATAATCTACTAGTCAAGTTCCCATTTAAAATATTGTTTCGATTTTTATGTTATATCTAAACAGTTCCTCAGCCCCCAAATTCTGCTACAGAGCAGAATTCTTACAGATGATATGATTTTATACATCTACAATTCCATTTGTTCTTGTTTTGTAGTCTCCTAACTTTCAACTATTGTTTTTCCTCTCGCTGAAAACACCATGTCTTCTTCTGTTATATGTGGTTTTAAGTTCAAATTCAAATATTTATTTTTCTATCCCAAATATATTCTAAGATCATTTTAATTCCATATCATTGATTGGAACTTAATCAACTTTCTTAAACAAATGTCACATCTTTTAGATTAAAGTAAGTTTCTCAGAGTTGAGACCAGGATTTAATTAATCTTCTAGCACTTCCCATCATGACTAGAATGCTTATCACAAGGTAGATGCTAAATATACATATGTTAATGAATTTATTTGAGGTTTGGAAATAATTTGTTGAGCCCATTCTGTCTTTAATGCCCTCTATATCCACTTCTGTACAGTGTTTTCACTTTTACTGAAAAGATCAGAGGGCAAGGTTTTAAATAACTTTGGATTCACACTTATTGATCATCAGATTGATAGATTCTCTTATTCATTCAGTGGCATGAAGTGAGTACTATCATAGTTTAGATCTAAAATGTTCCCTAAAGACTTACGTATTCAGAGCTGGGGCTGTGAGAAAGTAATTGGATTGTGGGGGTTCTAATTTCATCAATGGTTGAACACATCAGTGAGAATGTAATTTGATGACTTTTAAAAGAGATAATGTAATTTAGGAGGTCAGGTGTAGCTGAGGGACTTGGATCATACAGCTAAGACCTGGGAACTTTACATTGTCCTTGGTCCCTCTCTCTCTATCCCCTTCCGGGCTGCAATGAGGTGAGAATATTTCTTCCACTGTGCTTTCCACCATGTTCTGCCACACCCCAAACCCAGAGTAATGGAACCAACTGACCATGGTCTGAAACCCCTGAAGCCATGAGCCAAAGTGAACCTGTCCTCCTTCAAGCTGTTTACCTCAGGATTTTTTCACATGGAAGCAAAGCTGACAAAAACAAGTACATTCTGCATAACAGGAATTTTGAAGGCTAAATATCTGTGTCAAAGGAGAAGAAACATCTTTGTTTTTAAAAAATACTCATGATATATTTTAGTTCAAAGATGAATATGCAATAAGATAAAATGAAAGTAAATGAAATAATCTGAAAATTGGAAAAAAGAAGAAATCCTCTGAAGTCTTAGTTTTGTGATCATGATAATTGTATTTTTGGTAATTCTTGATAAGAAATAATTTTAAACAGTCTTATTCCTTACCACTTGGAGACTTAAGTTGTTTAAAGAAAAATTTTGACAAAATATTTCTTATCTTTTCTACTTTTTTTTTTGGTGTTTTGTTTTGTTTTGTTTTATGAGACTGGGTTTCACTACATAGTTCATGTTAGTTTTGAACTCATTTTATGGCTCAGGCTGGCCTTAAACCCAAGGTGATCCTCCTGTCTCAGGCTCCAAATTCTGGGATTACAGGTGTGCGCCACCACACCAACCAAAATATTTCTTCATAATGTGGAATATAGCAATATTTTCAAATATTGACTTGTGCAAAAAGTTACTTTTTTTTCTCAAGTTGGAAGGGGCCTTAGCTTCATGATTTGGGTCATGGATAATGAACACCTCCCCTGTTCTTCCAACGGGGATTGGCTCCTTCCATTCCTCTCCCCTTCTCATCTCAAAACATTCACATACTTGCTGGTGTGGTATAGTTCAAACCCATCCCACGAAAGACTCCTGTTTCCGGAGGTGCAGTTTTTCGAGTGTGATTAAGTTTTGGGGAAGCAGCGCTGCACAGACGAATGTGCTGTCAGAAGGTCACGCCTGGTTGGAGGAAGCAGCTCACTGAAGTCTCGCCTTGGCAGGGTGCTTGTCTCCCCCAGCTCTCCCCTCTCTCTGCGTCTGCTCCCCTGAGGTGAGCAGCTCTGCTCGCTCATGTCCTTTCACCTTATCTCTGCTCCAGCACGGGACTAAAAGCAATGGAGTCAGCTGACTGTGGGTTGGAACTTCCGTAACTGCAAGTCAAGATAATCTTTTCTGCTTTAAGGTATGTCTGTCCAGTATCTTGTTCCACAAATAAAAATCTCATTACTATACCCACCCACCCACTGCTCCGTTGGCTTCACCTCCCTGGAAAGCATTCTTTCCTATCCTACTCTTAAGCCACTTTTGGAGGAAAAAACACACACACATATTTTCCACCAAAGAAAAAAATCACACCAATAAATATTTAATTAAAAATTTTTCACAAATGATACATAAACATAGCCATATGACTACACACATTCACGTCATACACTATAACAAGTCACTTTACATTTACCACATACAAAAGCAGATGTTCCATATGATCATACGTTATAAAAATCCAAGTAAATTTAACATTATTTCTCTGGGCCTGTGTTTCCTGCACACGTAATATGAGAGAGGAATACCTATTTAGAAGTTTTGGGAGTATTGTTTATGTTACATTATGTAGACTCTTAGCGTATTCTCAGTGCCTAGTGATGGGTAGTCTATTTTATCACTATTACCATTATAACCAGTAGGAACGGATATTGCTGCCCCAATCGAACCAAACTGGAGTAAAAATCCCTAGCTTCAGTCCACACTCTGAATCCTATCCAAATAAAAAGTGATGGCATTTTAAAATTTTAACCTATCTCCTATCATGGAGGGTAGAAAGTCAATCATTACATACATATTTATAGAACAATTAGAAGAGAGGAAAGGACATGATTTTGAGTATCAGCCACACATTAATTGTATGCCTTAGGCGAATCACTTAAGCCTATTAAAACTAATTTTATTCTATCGAATAATAATGCATGGGAAAGCACTTTATGCACTATAAAGCACCACACTCATTTATGTTTACGGAGCTCTGTGCAGGACAATGCGTCCATAAAATTGAGAAGCCAACAGAGGACAGAGTAAAAAAAAAAAGAAAGAACCTATACAACAACCTCTCAGAATGTTTCCTTTCCTCAATACCATGCAGTTTGTGAAAGCAGCTGATTAGCTGAAAATAGTCAGTTTTGATGACTGATGCTTCCTGCTTATGTTTAATTGGTTTAGGAAGCTCATTAGAGATTGCTATCTTGGAGGATGAGTTTGGTGGATGGAATAGCTGATGACTCTAAAGCAAATGTACTTCTTTCAGCTGGTGAATTAATTTCTCAATAGACTCAATTTGGTTTTACTAACTGTCTAGCAAAATCCCATAGTTGCAGTAGCCTTTCAAACACTTGCACTGAAATCTGGCTATAGATAGCTTATGTACACAACATGTTTGCTGTGAAAGAGAAATATTCATCACATTCAGAAATCTCCAAATATTGTTTTAAAACACTGTGGATAATGATATGTCTCTAAAAGATTTCCCCTTCCTCTTACAGCCATTTACCCAGATATACAAGAAGTACATTTTTAGAAAGTATTAGTCATAATATGTGTCACCCTAGTCATCTATTCAAATGTAAATGCGGCAAAATCTGCAATTGTGTAATTCCATATCAATAATGAGAATATGTAGGAAAAAATTTAAGATGTTGACAGAAAGATTTTAACCCAGAAAACTGAAGATGTAGAAAACTGCACTTTTCTCTTCATCATTGCTAAAAGATATTTAAAGAACGCATTTTAAGTAGGGACTTCAGAAAAAAAAAACCCTCTTTGAGTATATACGCATGCAAACATGTACATACATAGGAATTGAATTTTGTTATAACGGGATTGGCGTTTGCATTTTCCTGTTGTTGAAGTGAAACCTATAAAGCAATGTATAATGAAACAAGGAAAAAACACAGAATCTGCTAACATTTTAAAATTAGAAATCTGATTTGGAACATCTCATGATCTATTTTTAAGTTGATAGCATATTTCAGACGAAGCACGTGGCCCTCCTTCCGTATCACGCTCTCATTACTTTGTTTGCAACATAACTTGCTTTTTCCCATCTTGCAGTTCTGCTTCTAGCTACGCATCGCACAATTCCACTCCATTTTCACTTCCCTCATTAGCATTCACAAAATCCTCTTTTACAATTTTTCTTTTACCAAATCTCCCACAATTGCTCTTAGAAATTTTGAAAATATTGCAGCCTTAAGGCCAAATATCACCTAGAAAGCCAAACAGGTTTTACAATATGTCATGTTATGTTAAGTTGGCCAGACACAGGAGTCATTTCTGCAGGATTTTTTTGTTGTGGTTGTTAGTGCTTGCTTTAAGTTGGAGCTTTCTGATCAGACTTTCTTGCACCGGTAATTTGAAAGGTCATCGCTCTGTTGGCATTTAACTCATGCAGTGTAGTCTGGCAATTTTTTAAAAGTCTTGTGAGTTTGTAAATAGAATTCTGAAGTTAGAAAAGATTTACTAAATTCACTTTCTGGGCTCTAATACTTCACTTCAGATATTTACTCTTTTCCCATAAGAAAATTCTGTACCTTTCCCTGCCCTATGCCTGCCTGTTTTTTTATTTCCACCTCAAAGGGTGACCAGTTCCATCTTCTGAGCCATCCCACCAAAAAATGGATGGAGAAAGTTTAGTATGAATTCGTGTCCTAGGCCAAACTCAAGTTATCCCTGGAGGGGGAAAACTAAGAGCTAATGAGTAAACACAGAAATACAACAGAAATAGAGGAGAAAACCACCTCAGATAGAACTAGGAAAAAAAAAAATTGTGGGACCACACCGTATAGGGCAAATTTTATCAATTCTCAAATGGTTATTGTGTCATTATATTATCATCATATCTTTATGGAGCCACTCCAAGAATATGAAAAGGATTGCTGAAAAAGCAAGCAAATTTTCTTACAAGGCAAATCCAAAGTTAATGTTAGAGCCTATGTTAAAACATCCATGCCAAGTTGGCCAGAAATTTACAAAAGATCAAGGACAGAAGCGAATGAAGAAACAGACATTTTGTGAGTGAGCATTAGGTCATGACCCTGGAGCAGAGAATAGGAGAAGGAAAGATAAATGGAGGATATTAGTGAAATAATTATCTGTAACATGTTACATGATATCAGTAATAGATGTGCAATACAAGTTTCTTAAACATGTTATTGTGCCAAATATGATATACAACCATTATACTTCCTAAAATTAAAAAGGTTGGATTTATTTTCTTCATGCTACTGTTTGACTTCCAAGCTACTTTACTAATTTCTAAATAATCACAGCATATTCATCAAACATATTCACTTACATACAAGTCACATACACAAATGATATAAACCACATGTGCTTACATTTCCGCACAAATATAATTGGGTAGAAATCATTATACATGAGAACTTGTAGCTGAGTAGGCTGGTCTATGATGGAAATTGTATGGCATTCAAAGAAGAAAGAATAATGAAATCCTAAATAATTTTATTATTTTGTATTTCTTAGGTAAAGATTAAGTTCATCTTACTTACAGTGTGCTGCATCATCAAGGGGTTATTTTAATTAGCATAACAAAAGCCCATATCTTCTTTACTAGATTTTCACATACATAGGGAATATTTAAATATCTGCAAAGGGAGTACTGATGACTAACATAATAGTTTTAGTTTTTATCATATGTCCTTTACCATATATTTTCTCCAAATGTACAGTTACTTGTGGCTTGCAGTACCTTAGGAAAATGGCTGTGCCTTTTTTGGTTATCATGGCAAGCAGAGGGACTAGTCATTTAGTTCTGAGAAATGCCAGGCCCTTCGGCTACTCATCCCATACCACCCTCCTGACATTAAGGGACTCAAAAATGCATAGCCTAAACAAGGAGAAAACAGATCCAAACATCTACTGAACCTGAGGCAAACAAGCAACTATATTTGAGAACATGGATGGGTTGCTGGAAAGTGAATTCTAGACACCACCATCTAGTGGAACTCATTTCTATTAACTACACGCTAAAAACTGAATCAAAATGTTCATTACCAAGAATCTTATCTACTTAATGATGTAAGTAGTATTAATTCTTATATGTATTGCATTAGGAAAAGAATTGGCAACACTAACAGCTAAGAGCTCCACTGATGCAAAGATCAGGCTTCTTTTATTTTTTTAAGACAGGGTCTCACTGTGTAGTTGAGACTGACCTGGAACTCACTGTGTAGCCCAGGGGTCTCGAACTTTTTTTTAAGACAGGGTCTCACTGTGTAGTTGAGACTGACCTGGAACTCACTGTGTAGCCCAGGCTGGTCTCGAACTCACAGCGATCCTCCTGCCTCAGCCTCCTGAGTGCTGGGATTACAGGCTTGCGCCACCACACCGGGCCCGATCAGGTATTTTTAACACAAAATATGGAAGCCAAAATCACCTGCCATTTAGATATTTCACTTGCCATTTCTTTTTACTGTGCCAACATATTGCGTGTATTTCTAACAGTATTACAAGATTTATGTCACTTGGCTGTATGTGGTGTTATCATTGTCCTTTTCTCTCCATGAGACTGATTTCATTGAATGACAAGGGAAAAGAAGAAAAACAGAATTGGAAGGCAAGAGAAAGGAAGACTTTAATCATTATACATTGCTATGTGAAGGGTCCCAGCAGGTTAAAACATTATTTAATTCATTAAAGTTTCTGTTTCCTTTCTGAAAAACCTATAAAGGATTGCAAATTCACTTAAAATATGACTTTGGCAACCAGGGCAGATTTCATCCTTTGGCCAGCTGTGCAGAATTCATTCTCAAATCCTATTTTAGAAAGGAAAGATTCCCCTAAAGTTTCCCAGTCAATTAGAGGTTCATTTCCAAAAGAAGCTCATTTTGATCCCATTTATAGTGTAACGCCCTGGTGTATGCCAGATGGTGACAAGCATTATAGCTTCACAAATGTCATTCTGCTTTTCACCTTTGCAATGAAATTCCCTTAATCTACCTTTCTTTAACTAGACTATAAAATGTGGACAAAAATATGCCAAATGAAGAGGATATTTTGTTCAAAATATTCTAGAAATCACTTGAGAACACTGTATTAAATTTGAGTTCTTATTTTGGGAGGGGTTGGTTAGTATCTGACTAGACTTTTAGTTCAAATTCTCCCACTAGCCAGATGTGACATTAAACAAATCATTTAATTTTGCTGCAACTAAATGCTTTATCTGAGAAAAAATGAAGAGGTCAAAATCTCCAAATGCATCTTATACACCAAAATTTTCAAAATATTTATATTTAAGCCATTTTAATATTTGGTTTAGAAATTGGCATTATAACCTCAAGGATTATGTGAGGGCTCTATGATTTTTATTTAAGTTCTTTTTATCCCTCTTGTTAATATTTGGATTTTTAAAGTCAAATAAAATTTTTTTTTACAAATTGAATTATATTTTTCTTAAAATACATGCTGAAGGCCCAATCCCTAACACTTCAGAAAGTGACCATATTTCAAAATATGGTCTTCATAAATGTAATCAAGATAACATGAGGTCAGTAGGATGGGACCTAATCCAACATGACTAGTGTCCTTATAAAAATGTGTAACTGAGCGCAGTAATCATTCTTTTTGATTGCTATATTGTTTTTTTGGTTTTTGGTGTTTTTGGTGTCAGGGATCAAATTCAGGTCCTTGCACTTGCAAGGCAGGCAGTGGCACCACTAAGCTAAGTCCCTGGCCTTTGATTGCTGTATTGTGTTGCATTGCCTTAGTAAAACAAATTCCTGCAGTGGACACATTTTCTGAATTCAGGATGTGGATATAAAAAACAATGTTGCTGTGAAAATCTTGCAAATGACTTTTGTTTTTTTTCATGGAAATGCAGTGTAAATCATATTTATTCTTTACATTTTGGGAAGAATTTTCCAGATAATCTATCTGCTTAGAATTATGTTTTTTAAGTGTGAGAGATGTTCAAATTATCAATATGGTTCCTACAATTGACACAGAGCTTACTCTGATTTCTAAATCTTCTTATTGTGGCAACAAGTGTCTACCACAGTAGGATACACAAATAATTTGAACAAATAATTTTCTACTATAAGTGGAAGGACCAGAGTTCAATCCCCGGTACAATTAAATAAAATAAAATTTTTAAAAAGACAAAAAATTTTTTCTAGTGTGTTTCATTCTTCTACCTGGGAAAATTTTTCCTCAGCTGGTAAAACTTTAATATTCTTGCAGTTTTAATCTTTTTTATTTTTTAATTTAGTTTATTGGCATATTTTAGGTATATACTACAGTTACATTCATCATTGGGATCTTGTACATCTATGTGACTTGGTTCTTATTTTTCCCCTTTCCCCAGCCCTCCCTTCACCTCCTCCACCCTTCCCTGTTTACAAAGACATTGTTTCCATGTTTTTCCTTTTCACATATTTTTTATTTTCCCCTTTTACCTTTCCCCTACCCCTCCCACTTCCTCTACACTTTTAGACCTTTTCTTCCTATTACATAATATCAATTATACATTTTGGTCCTTATTTACACTTTTAGATTTTCTTCACACCAGAGAACCTATTTGGTATTTACTCGTATTAATTTCACTTAAGAGTATGACCTCAGTGGGCATCATAGAGCTATTAATATCTCTTGTTTCTCATTCTTTATGGCTTAGTAGTACTCCATTGTATAGAAAAAATCACACCTTCTTTATCCAGGCTCCAGCTGATGAGCATTTGGGCTGTTTCCAAATTCTGGCTATTACAAACTATGCCCCTATAAACATGGGTGAGCTGTGGTATGATTCTTTTAATTCTTTTGGGAACATACCAGGAAGGGGAATAGCTGGGTCAAATGAGACTTCTAGTCCTAATTGTTTGAGGTATCTCCATATTGATTTAAACAGTGGTTGCACCAGTCTGCACTCCCACCAACAATGAAGAAGGGTTCCTATCTCCCCACAACCCCACTAGCATTTGTTATTGGTTGATTTCTCTTTTTTTTTTTTTTTTTCCTTGCTGGGGATTGAACTCGGGCCCTTGCACTTGCAAGGTAGGCCACTGAACCGCTAAGCTAAATCCCTGGCCCTGGTTGATTTCTTGATAGCAGCTATTCTTTCTGGGGTCTATTCAAACATTGAAAGAATAATATTTGTTCAAATACATTTTATGACCCGCACTTTTATGTATATTTTCATTAACTTTAGAATTTTCCCCTCAATAATTTAAAATGCAATTTTATTATCTTTAGTGTTTATAGATTTTGTTCAAATATTTTTTCTTATGTGTCCTTTTCTTTCATTTTGTTTTGTCAGCAGATTGATTTGATGTAGTTTCTTTGTATTGTGTTATTTAGGTTTTGTTAAGTTTCTTCAAAGTTGATCAATATCCTTTATCAGTTTTACAAAATACTTGACCAATTTCTCTTTAACTATTTCTTCTGCATTGTTATTTCTTACTTTTCTCCCTTGATGTCCAATGTAGATATATCCTGTTTTAAGTATTCAGACAATGTTAGGTTCAACAGAATGTTAGGTTCAATCTCGTCCATTATTCAGGTATGGTTAGTAATGAGTAATACCAATACAATTATATATTAGAAAATTCAGGATTGGGCTGTAGTTTTTAGCAAGACTCTGTCACCTTTGGTTCTCTGATATTTATTAATTATTCTCCTAAGATTTTGGCTGAGAGATAATTTGATCTCTTTCTTGGTAGCCTTGAAATACTGTTAGATATTAAATTTTAATTTCAGAGATATTTAGATTTTCCACTTGGCATCTCAATCCATGCAGCTGCAAAGATTTAGAAGTATCTGGAGGAAGCACAGGTGTGAGCTGGGCCATGATTTTAAAGCAGAGCTCTATGAATTTTATCTCTTAGTCATTGTGTTATGGAAAATCTAATTACGCAGTTTGGTATCTTCTGGAAGGGTCCCTCTGTCTTGCATGCAACATAAGAATGCATGATGGTGCACGCCTATAATGCCAGCACTCTGGAGGCTGAGGCAGGAGGACCTCTGTAAGTTTGAGACCAGCCTGGGCTACGTAGTGAGTTCCAGGTCAATCTCAACTATGTAGTGAGACCCTGTCTCAAAAAAACAAACAAAAAACAAAAAAACAAAGAATACAGTAAATATTATAGGGAAAATACCTCATTCATACCACTGCTTATTTTACACTAACACATGTCTGGGTTAGGCTCAATTTTGAGCCCCCCCACCATCAAAAAAGACACTCCGAGAAATAAATACCGGCTCTACTTAGCTCAACTGTACAATTTTGTCAACATAAAAATTTTTGTTTCTTTTTTGTCTCAGTTTTCTGTATCTAAAGTGTTTGATTTTATAATTTATCTGGCTTCTAGATGATGAAGTAATTCTGTTGGTCTATTCTGGTGGATACAACTTACTTCAAACTCAATTTTAGCATTTTGTTTTTATTTTATTATTATTATTATTATTATTATTATTATTATTATTATTATCATCATTATTATTATTATTATTTATTTATGGGTACCGGGGATTGAACTTGGGTCCTTGCTCGTGCAAGGCAGGCCACCAAACCACTGAGCTAAATCCCCGGCCCCAGCATTTTTTATTTAATCATGTAGTCTTTCATGTTTTTCTCAAGGTATATTGTTCAAATTTTGTGTCACTGTAACAAAATACTTGGTATCTACAGCCTAAAGGAGAAAAGGTTTATTTGGCTCACTTTTTTCGAGGGTTCAGTCCATGGCTGGGCAGCTTCAATGCAAAAATGCCATGGCAGAGGTCCCTGGGGGGAATGCCGCTCAGCTCAGGTTAGCTAGGAAGCCTAAAGTCGGGGGAGGGAAAGAGCAGGAGGCTGTCTAAGGAGGACATGTCCCAGGAAATGTCTTCAGTGTCCCACCGCTTCTAACCAGCCCCCCAACATCTGCACACTCAACAATGGATTAATTCACTGATGAGTATAATGCCCGTGATCTAGTAACCTGAAGACTTCCCCTTTGAACACATCACACTTTGGGGGATATTTACATCTAAAGCAAACCATTAGAACATTCTAATGTTTATGAAATCCTATATCTCGTGCAAGCTTTGAAGTATTCCCAAAGTGCATACAAAACACTAGCATGTTGTCTTGGTTTCCGGGCTCATATGTAATCATATCTAGAATTGATATAAGGATTCAAAATAGTTATTCCATAGAGATTCTGCCAAAAGATGTCTGAATTCTTGGACATACACATAAAATAGGAAATTTTTGTCACTATAATAGCCATTTGGGAATAAATTATCAAGATGTATTATGAGAATCTACTGTAGAAGTAAGTAGCGATATGACCACAGAAGGGAAAGGCAATAGTAGATTTCCACCACATATATGCAGGAAGTGCGTTAGAATGTGATGGTGAATCTCGTTATTAGATCAGTTGGCCTAAGGTACCTCGAATGTGTGATACATACTTTTAGAGGTTTCCTTGAAGAGAAATGTGTAGTGATATTTCTTTTCTTCCTTTTTTTTTGGTACCAAGGATAGAACTTGGGACCTTGCGCTAGTGGGGCAGGTGGCTGCACCACTGACTTAAATCCCTGGCCCGAGAAATGTACGATGACACAAGTGTTACTGGTGAAAAATCTCAGGAACACTCCTATGAATTTCTGTAAGGGGTGTCACTTTGGTCTGTAGATCTCAGGTTAATGGAGGAAGAAACACCAAATAAACCCTGAAAACCATACTGGAATGAATGATAGAAAGGGATGTTAGCAGCCATTATCAAACAACCCAGAGGAAACAGGGAAGAATAGGGAAAAAATGAGTGCGTTGCCTGGAGTAGGAAACAAGATGGCAAACAAAGCATGAGCAAATGACCTTAGTGCTTCCAACTTTCTGGCTCATTCAATCACAGAGTGCAGTTTCAGTGGGAATCTCGAAATAGCCTAATAATCGCAATGGATGTTGCCAAAGATAAAGTTTTGTGGTGTTCAATGGGGGCACTCTGTTTTACTCTCTTTAAAAATATAAAATAGCTTTGCACATTTTATAAATAATTCATCCTCATTAAAATTTTAGGGAGTAGAAAAAACATGAGATACTCCAGTAAAAACTCTGTACATTTCCACTGGAAATATCCGTCACAGTGTTTGTGTAGTGCTTATCTAACATCTTGTCCATGTCCCTGTATCAGGCACGGCCCCTTAGCGACTTGTCACCTATCGCAGCGTGTCTGTCATTCAAGAGCTAAGTGAGGCGTGTGAATGTGTAATTGTGCTGAACTCATTCTAGAGTGTTACTCTTTAATCTACCGAACCCTGTGCACTGTTATGCTTGTTTTTGTGTCTGTAACAGTAGAGAACTGAAATAGCAAAAACTCGGTGCTTTTACAAAAAACAAAAAACAAAAAAAACTTGCATTTTTATCATGTGTAATTTCACTTTGTACTATAAAAATTATATTTAATTTTTAATTTTACGCATTAGATTTAAAAGGCCACACGAAACCTAACCTTTCCTCTCGATGCGCGCCATCTTCCTTTTGATGCCACTCTCACCTCCTATCTCTCCTCCCCCTTCCAAGTGTGCAGTGTCATAGCAACTTTCATCTTTTTACTCGAGCTTGTCTGCAGCAGTAGGCAATGGCCCCTTTCTCAAGCACGACTCATTCTCCCTGTGTATTACTATCCGCACTATGTACCCAATCCCATGGAAGAGTTAGAAAAAAGAAGATGGCCGAGGATTAAACCACTTGAGTTAGGGTAAATTGAAAAACTCATCCCCCGCCAAAATAACACCTAAATAAAGAGGAGACTGGTAAAGTGAGGCCAGCGGAGCGCATTCCCTGGCTCCTGGCCTCTATTGTACCTGCACTGAAACAGCTGCCCCCACAAAGCACACGCATCCACATGTGTGCACAAATACAACACACGTACTGACGCGCGTCACACACACAAACTCCTTTCCATTTCTACTGACAGTACTCTACAGGCTTAGGCTGTAACATTTCTAATATGATTTACTGTTTTTTTTTTTTTTTTTTCACTTCTCTTTTCTTAAATCCATTTTAGGACCTGGAGCAGGCCTTTCCATATTTTCTGACAATGTAAACACTTGTGGCTCTGCAGGTCGCACGATCTCTGTTAGAGTGCAGAGGACACATACTGCACAACCACGGATGTGTAACAATAAAACTTTATTTACACATGAATAAGCTGAAGATTTGATTTGGTTCCTGAGCGATAATTGGCTGAGCCCGGACCAAAGTAAATCTTCTACGTTGCAGCCATTCCCGTATCGTGTACTTAATAAAACAGCCATGGTGTTCATTTCTTCGAAAATGTTAACAATCCGTCTTATGTGAGAGGCATCAATTTAATTGTTCTGCATAAGAAAACGCTTATTGTAGCCTGACGACTGACAGGTAGCATTTAGCCATCAGTCTGCTTCACACACCTGCAATCCAATGAAACTGAGCATTATGTAGAATGGTTTGTGTACTTCTTTTCTTACGCTGATTCCTAAGATGTGCACCAAAAACTTTACCATCCAAAGTCTAATTCACGTATTTCCTGAACTCCTACAGATAAGATGACTTTTTACATTTTCAAAATTTTCACACTATTTTTTCAATTTGCACTGGATCATTTTCAGGGTATGGCTCATTTGAAGTTCATCTTTGCGTATCCAATATGCTTAATTTAACGTCTTATTCTTCACAAATGATTAGAAAATATTGCTGAATTCATGCCTAAACAATCAAATTCTGCTAATGATTTTACTGTTGATTTGAACTCAAAATCTTTTTTTTTTTTTTTTTTTTTTTTGGTACTAGGGTTTGAACTCAGGTCCTTGACTTTGGGGAAGAACAGAA
The DNA here is from genome assembly GCF_012274545.1 of Fukomys damarensis. Classification (NCBI taxonomy): domain Eukaryota; kingdom Metazoa; phylum Chordata; class Mammalia; order Rodentia; family Bathyergidae; genus Fukomys; species Fukomys damarensis. The sequence goes on along the minus strand of NW_022900918.1, from coordinate 26,844,566 downwards.
GTTGCACAGTGCCAGAGTTGATGATAAGGTGGATGAGGACTCACTATTTGACAAATCATTGCTGTAAATGGTTGGCAAATGAGGGATGATAAAAAAGTACAGTGTGTATTTAAATAAAAATTTATGACAGCAATAAAACATTGTCACTAAACTCTCTCAAGAAATTCAAAATACTTCTTGTTTCACACACACTCCTTGCATCATTCTTGGCAATGTATTTTTTTTTTTTACTGTAGTAAGATTTTTTTAAAAAGTTTAAACATTCGCCATATTTGTGATTACCCAAATTTACCATTTTACAAGGGCACACATTTATTATTTTACAGTTTCTGTTGCTTGGGAATGTATGTAGGTGTTGTTAGCTGTCTAGGACCCTTGCTTGTGTAAGTCTGCAGTCCCCACACCTCTATGGGGAGGACTCACTTCCAAGTTTACTGTCATGGTTATGGGCAGGACTTAGTGTATTGTGAGTTGTTGATACGAGGACTCCCTTGTTTCCTTACTGTATGGGAATGCCCATGAGTCATCCCCAAACTCGGTGGTTGTAATATGAGATTTGCTATGCTTATAATTTGAAAACACAGTCTAGGATGTGTCTGTTCATCATGGTGTGTCAACTGGAACGATTAAGAGATTCCTAGCAGATTCGTGGAGCACTCTTCTGGGTACGTATGTGAATGGTCACCATGAAGGCCGGCAAACTGGAGAGGAAGATCCAACCCAGGTGTGGGTGGCCATCGTGGACATTCTCTTTCCTGCTCCTTAGATGATGTTTGTGGATTCTCCTTCTTCTGGATCTATAAGCCTATCTGATCTATCCCCTTGCATAACTGTACATACATTTTCTATCAACTCTGTTCCTCTACAGAACCCTAACTCATACATAGGATTTATTTTACTTTTTTTTTTAAAAAAAGAGTTTAATGGGGAGGGGAGGAGGGGGTGAAGGGAGGGCAGGGACAAGGAGGAAAAATGAGAACCAAGACCTGTCATGTAAAGGTACAAGATCCCAGTAATGAATGAAACTGTACTGTATACCTAGAATGTACCAATAAACTCAATAAAATGAAAAAAATAAAGAGTTTAATTTGGCTCCGTTTTGCAATCCAAGGTCAATGGACTATATCAACCAAAGACCTTCTTCCTGTCATAACCTGAATGTTACATAACCTGAATGTCACATAGCAAGAGACAGGGAGTGCTCGTGTGTCTTCTTTGTCACTATCCTCCTTATTATAAAGCCAGTAAGATTCAATTATGAGTGCTCCACTCTAATGACTTTATCTAATCCTAATCACATCTCAAAGGCTCTATCTCAAAACACCATAGTAAGATTAAGTTTCCACTGTCTTAGTAATTCACAGGGAAAAGTTAATTTGAACACAGTCAGCCTTGGGGACCACACTCGAACCAGCTCCAGACCCTAGCAATAGCTCCCTTTACCAAGCAAAAAATGAAGGAAGGAAGGAGGGATTGAGAGAGAAACCAGAAAAATGAAAGTAATGGTTACTGCTGAGTTAATCGTGAAAGTAACAGTACATTTATTACTTTTGCTGAATTCTGTTCTTTAGAAGCAAGGAATTGGATCTGGCACACACTCCAGTAGAGGAGATCTGTCACACAGGAGTATAGACACTGGGAGACGGAATCAAAAGCCATAGGAAGTAGGGAGATCTTTTCTTCGAATGGGTAGGGGAACAAGAAAGGGAGAATGGTGAGTGGAAGGGAATGACAAAAATGTTTTTAAAAGGGGAGACAGAGTTTTTGCCAAAGGGAAAGTGACCGATAGATAAAAGAAGCAGGGAAGGATGGGAAAGGCAGGAGACGAAACATGAATTAAAGTGTGTTGTGTACCTGCACCAACTCCACAAAAGGAACAATCATCATGTACGGCAAACATGTACTAATATGTTTAAAAAGCTATAATAGCTGTTCTGGAAGTCGCAGAAAACACAAACCAAGATAATTACCACTTTGCCCTTCTGCTATTACGTTTTTGTTTTTTTTTTTAAATGCTTAAATGGCTTAGAGTAGTGGTCTCCAGACTCACTCTCATCTTATTCATTGCTCCCAGAGCTGGATAAACGCAGCAGTCTGCATCTCGTCCTTACCAACACGCTTGCACATGATCTGTGCAGACATTAGAGAGGCTCTGTGTGAACACCGAGATCAGACCTTTCAGATGCCATAGACATCTGGCATATGGATAAATCATTGTTATCCACCAGCCATGCAATTTCTACTTTCTCCGTTCACAACTCTCCACGGTGTTGATTGCTTTTTTCTCTCTGATGTACTTATCATCACCTGTTCTGACAAAGCTCCTACCTACACTTTGTTTCTCCCTTTTTCTGCAGTGTCGTTTTCCGCACCCCTGTGTAATTCCAAGTAGAAGGGGACTTTTTTGAACAGTCTCTACCACAGAACACTCCTGGACACTTTTCACATTAATTGTAACATCCAACTTTTTTTAGTTATCTTCTTTTCTATTGTCCTTAATTGGAGCTCAAGGAGTGATTCAGCACTCAAGAAAACTTTCTCCAGAGTGAGATGGGCAGGCTGATCATTCTGGTAAACTAAAGATTGCTAAGATTTAATAAATACATCTTTCTTTGGGTGCTTATCTATATTGTTGGAGATTTTGATTTTGTTCAATAAATATTATCAATCATCTAAGAAAAATAAAAACAATATATTGAGAATTTATAAAACTAAACCACTAAATTTTGAGAAATTTCCAATTCAATTACTGTGACTATGTGCAAACTCAATGTTATTTTCCTTGAAAAATAATAAAAATTTAAAAATGATTCAGTGAAGAGTAAAATTTTTAGGAAAAATTACACATAAATTAGGTTTATTTACAATGAATTTATATATTTCATGATTCATGTTTTGAAGCAATTTTAACAATTTCTATTTTCACATACATATTTTAAAAACAAATATATAAATTCAAGTCTTTTTATATTCATAGAAAAATATAGGGTTTCATAAATTTTGTCAACAAATTTTTCTGACCTTTATATGTGCAGTTTTATCCTCTTATTTACAGTCTGGCTGAGCTGTAAAGGTATAACCCCCAACCAATCAAAATGAACACTAAAAGGTCAGTGAATTACATATTATAGTTGCTTTCCAAAACAATGTGAAAGGCATTCAAATTCTGGCATATTTTTGCAAGTCCAAACTTGTAAAATAGGTCCATGGTGACATATATGAGACTCTGGCTCCTGATAAAACTTGTAATAAGCAATAGAAGAAACCCCAAATCCCCATCTCTTCATCTTTATTTTCATATTTAAAGGCTGTCTTCAAAATTGTACAAAGCTAGGTATAGAAAGTGTTCTTGCCATGGATATCATGAAACATAAAAACCTTCTAGATATTTGTAAGCCGTAAATTTTCAATTAAGAACTTCTTATTTACAAATTAGCACCTGCACATATTTTGGAAGTATTTATAGGTGTTAATAATTTCTATGGTGGCAACTATCTTTTTTATCAGTTATTTGTAAGTAAGTGATAATTACAGTGGTCATGCTGGCCTCATAAACGATTTCAATGTGCAAACAAATTAAGACCAATATCAGAAGTAAATATTTCTTGTCTCCATGATCAACTTGATCAGAACATACATAGTTACTTTTAATTTTTTAAGTGTATCATTAGGTTTTGATTTTTACTTTTCAATTTTTATTAACATGTAGCAATTGTACATACTTATAGGACAAGGTGGGATATTTTAAGATATCTATATAGAATCTTCTAAGTGAGTCAAGGTAATCAGTATCTCTATCCCCTTATCAATTTTTCATAGTTGGAAACTTTGAGCTCCTTTCCTCTAAATCTTTATAAAACATGTGAACTATAGTCACTTCTGCGTTGCTGTGGATCACTAGATCATTCCTTCTAAGTGTGTTCAGTGCCACTAACCAAATGTCCTCTTATGCTGCCTCATGACCACCTTCCAAATTTCTCAGAACTACCCCAGATTCAGATCAACAATGTTAACCTCTGTCTATGAGAGAGAACATGGAATATTTCTTGTTCTGTGTCTGGCTTACTTCATATAACATAATATTCTCCAGCTCTCTCCATTTTTCTGCAAATGTCAGGATTTCACACTTTTTTGGTTGAATAATATTTTAATAATATTCCATTATGTATGCATTTCCTATTTTTTTCCTTTCACCCACTTATGGGTACCTAACTTGATTCCATATCTTACCTATTTTAAATACTGCTGCAATAAATATGAAAGTTCAAATACCTCTTTCCTGGGCTGATTCTACTTCCTCTGGATACATATATCAGAAGTAGGATGGCTATACCATTTGATAGATAAATCTTTATGTTTTTGAGAACATCCATCCTGTTCTCCATAATGACTCTGTTAATTTACATTCCCATGAACTATATTTAAGAGTTTCTTTTCCCCACATCCTCACAGCACTTGTTTCGTTTGTCTTGTTTGATAATAGACATTCTAACTGAAGTGATGCGATGTTTCATTTTTGTATTGACTTGTACTTACCTGATGGCTAATAAAATGAGCATTTTTTATGAGTCTGTCATCTATTTAAATTTCTTTTGAAAAATATCTATTTACAATATTTGCTCATATCTATTTGAAAGATTTTGATTTTTTTTTAAAAAATCCTTATCAGAAATATGAGAAAATGAAAAAATGGAAATAAAGCATTTGTAAATAGGGAAGGGAGGAGGGGGTGAAGAGAGCACAGGGGTAAGGAGAACTAATGAGAACCAAGACCTGTCATGTGAAGGTACAAGATCCCAATGATCAATGTAACTGTACGGTACACCTAAAATGGACCAATAAACTCACTGAGAAAAAAAAAAGAAATTTGTTGCAAATATTTTATCCCATTATATAGTTTTTTAAAGTGTTGATTTTTCCTTGCTTCATCTGATGTAATCACATATGTATTTTTTTACTTTGGTTTCTTCTGCTTTAAGTATCTTATTAAAAAAATGCCTGTACTTACGTCTTGAAGTGTTTTCGCTATGTTTTCTTCTAGTACTTGTATAGTTTTGGGTCTTATGTTTTATGCTTTTTATTCATTACAGTGGTCTATGTATCTGTTTTTATGAAAGCAACATGATGTTTCGGTAATTGTTACTCTATTGTATACACTGAAATCAAGCATTATAATACCTCCAGTTTTTTTTCTTTTTCTTTAAGTTTGCTTTGCTGTTTAGGATAATTTTGCCTCTGCATTGCTTTTATAATTAATTTATCTACTTCTGTAAATAAAATCGTTGGTATTTTTATGGGGATCGCACTGAATATTTAAGGTACTTTGGATAGTATCAACATTTTAACAATAGTTATTCTCATAATTCATGAACATTAGAGGCCTTTCTAATTAGTGTGTGTTTGTGTGTGTCACTTTCAATTCCTTTCACCATTTTTTTTTTGTAATTTTCAATATAGAGGTCTTTCACTTCCTTGGTTAAACTTATTCCTAGGATTTTGGAAGGCTTTTGTGTTCATGTGTTTCTGTGTGTGTGTGTGTGTGTGTGCATGGGATTGATTTGATGATTTCTTTTGCAGTTAGTTTGTTATTGGTATATAAAAATTCTATTGATTTTTATATACTGATTTTAAAATTTTGCAACTTGCTATGTTTATCCATTCTAATAAATCTTTTTCCAAATCTCAATTTTTCTAAGTGAAAGATTCTATTATCTTTTGATGTGCTTCCTTTTTTATTCCCTTCTCTTAACTAATTACTCTGGCTAAAACTCCCACTACTATACTGAGTGGGAGTGGTGAGAATGAACAGCCTTGTATTTTCCAGATCTCAGAGGAAATTCTCTCAGCTCTTCCCCACCTAGTATATTGGCTGGGTTTGTCATAAAGTCTTTAGGAACATATAGCTTCTATATATTTTGCATTTTCAGTGTGCAAAATCAGAATATAAAAATAATTTGTAAGGGAATGGAATTAATATGAGAAAATGAAAACATGGAAACAAAGTCTTTGTAAATAGGAAGGGATGGAGGGGTTGAAGGAAAGGCAGGAAAATGGGGAAAAAATAAGCTCCAAGATAGATTATGTAAACGTGCAAATGTCCAATGCTGTCATTATACTGTATATCTAAAATGTACCAATAAAATTAATTTTTAAAAATATCTAATTTTTTCACCAATATATTGCAAACATTCTGATGATAGGAATTCACAAGGTTTGATTTCTTTAATAACAAATGTAAAAGTGAAATTAAAATCCCCAAAAGGGAAAAAAATATGTCCTATTGATTAGAAGATCTACAGCACAATGTGACGGTAACATGAATGATATCAAACCATAATAGAAGCAATGGATGCTACTTTCTGCTTGGAATGGAAGATGAGTTCACAAGAAAGCTGATTGCATGGCTTTATATATGGAGAAGTTTTGACAAGTTGGAGGAACTATGAGAAAAAGAAAATATGATGACTTGGGAATTAAACCATATATAGAGAGTATGTTGTAAGGTGTTAGGATAAGCACCTAATTAAGCGCTGGCAGGCTGAAGCTAGCAGAGACAAAATGCAATCTGTTTTCACACCTCTCTATACTGAGTAGCAGCTGAAGGCAGCATCTATTTAGATGTTGCAGGGTTCTGGGCCTCTAAGAGGGCAAGAAGTCTGTGGCTGCTAAAAGCAAAAAAAGCAGGCAGATCAAAAACAGCACTGTTGTTAAAACACAGAAAACCTTTATCTGGTTTCCACTGATGGGCAGGTGGGCTGTTTCCAAATTTTAGCTATTATAAACTGTGCCGCTATAAACATGGGTGCACATATATCACTGTGGTATAATTCTTTTTAATTCTTTTGGAAAGATACCCAGCAGAGGGATGGCTGGGTCAAATGGAACCTCTAGTCCAAGCTCTTTGAGGTATCTCCATATTGATTTCCACAGTGGTTGCACCAGTCTGCACTCCCACCAACAATGGAGAAGGGTTCCTTTCTTCCCACAACCCAGCCAACATTTGTTATTGGTTGATTTCTTGACAGCAGCCATTCTTTGTGGGGTGAGGTGGAATCTCAGTGTTATTTTCATCTGCATCTCTCGAATGACCAGTGATGTGGAACATTTTTTCATATATTTACTTGCTGCTTTTATTTCTTTGTCTGAGAAGTGTCTGTTCATTTCAGATGCCCATTTTTGAAATGGGTCTTTATATTTGGGGGGGCTGGTTGTTTTGAGTTCTTTATACATTCTAGATAATATTTCTTTGTCTGAGGAGTAGCTGGTAAAAAGTTTTTCCCACATTATAGGTTGTCTCTTAGTTCTGTTGATTGTTTCTTTTGCAGTGCAGAAGCTTTTTAAAGATGAGATCTGCACGTTTAGTGTTTCTGTTTTTATATTTAGATCTTTAATCCACTTGGATTTTAATTTAGTGCATGATGAGAGATAAGGGTCTAGTTTTAATCTTTTGCAGGTTGAGATCCAGTTTTTCCAACACCATTTATTGAAGAGGCTATCTTTCCTCCAGTGGGGATGGTCACCTCCTTTATCAAAGATGAGGTAGCTGGATAAAGAATTTGTGGTTTTTCTATAAAATGGAATACTACTCACCCATAAAGAATGAGAAAGTAGATTCATTCATAGGTAAATGGATACATTTTGAGGATATACTCCTGAGTGAAATAAATAAGTCACACATGTGTAAATGCCAAATAGTTTCTCTGGTGTGGAAAACTAAAATAGTACTCAAGATCCTAATGGGTTAATTAGCAATGTGAAACAGGAAGAAAAGAACTAAAGGTGTAGGGCCAGTGAGAAGGGTAGGGGAAGGGGAATAAGGGAAAGGGAAAATATGAGAAAATGTAAAAATGAAATTAAAGCATTTGTAGGTGGGGAGGGTAGGAGGGGGTGAAAGCAGGGTGGGGACAAGGGGAAAAAATGAGAAGCAAGACCTGTCATGTAAAGGTACAAGATTCCAGTAATGAATGTAACTGTACTGTCTACATAGAATGTACCAATAAATTAATTTTAAATAAAAAAGCACAGAAAACCTCACTGTAAGCCCAAAATACATCATCATCCTAAAGCACAGAGCACCTCCAAATGCCCGACTTTCTGTCTGAAGCACAATTTCCCTTTCAAAGTATAATGCAAGAATAACTAGTGTTTATCTTCATTTGTGGACATATTTTACAGTTTAGTTGCATTTCTTTAGATCATGTGATATTTGGAATATTGTTGTTTTCAATGAGCTTCTTGCAACTTAAGAAAGACCAAAGTGAATTCATTTCTTCTTTGGCCTTAATTGGATCACTAAACAAGGTATCTGGATGAAAATAACCTTATCTCACTCCATTTCTAAATCTTCTTCCAAATTATAATTTTTCTAAGCAAATAGATTTGGCACTTTCATCACATTTCTGCATTCCTTTCAAAAAAGATGTTCTCATTTGGCCATTGTCCCAATGAAAAAGAAGCCATAAATATCTCATAAATGAAAGAAAAGGAGGTCAGGAATCAAGAAGCTGTGATAACTTCCTGGAAGTCTGAGAATAGATACAATTGTCATAGTGATGAAGACAGAGAGAAGGGACCCAGAACAGAGGATAAAGTCACAGAAACACTCTTGACAAACACATACTTTGTCCAGTAGAGGCTCGGTGAGACGCAGTCAAAAAGGAGCCAGACCTGACAGGTGATGTAGCAAACACTTTCATGTCTTCTCATCAAAGAGCAGAAGAGATGAGGGAATCACCATAAATGACAGGGAGGAGAGATGAAGATTCAAACCAGAGCTCCCACCCTGTCCTTACAAGCATGCTTGCTCACCTTTTCACTAAGTCCACTGGCTCAGGAGCAATTCCTAGGAAAATGAGTGACAGCATCAAAGCCACTATAATAAAGTAGGAAAAAAAATGGCTTTTATGTATGACTGAAGTCCTAATAGAAATTTATTCAATGATATAGACAATAATTATGCTGATTTTTTTCAAAAAGGAAGCAATGCTAAGTTTACAGGGCATTTTATAGTAGAAAAGGAGTTCAGGATCGTTTTACCCTCAGTTGCATGATAAGGTATCAAAAGACATGCTCAAAAGCCCAGCTAGTCAGACTTTTCAGAAAAATATTTTGGGGGGATTAAAAAGTATTATTTAGCTGAGGATATAGCTCAGTAATTTGTCATTGTGCCAGTATGTGTCAGATCCTGCATTCAATCCCCAGAATGCCTCTCCAAACAACAACAAAAACAAGATAATAGTCAGAAAACAACAACAAAACATTAAAGTTGGCTTATGTGTAAGCATGACCATCAATCATGATGACTGGTGAAAGAAGCACCCAGCAGATTAGCTAAAGCCCACCTTTGGGTGTTCTGTGTGGGTCATGGAGGCATGGTCTTGAATGCTATACATTCAGGAGGGCTCATTCCTCTCTGGCACTATTCCCCCGCTCTGCTTCCCAGTCACTATGCACCTTTGTTCCACCATACCCTTCTGCCATGATGTTCCTGCCTCGGTGCAAGCCAACCGTGCATGAGTTTACTTCCTGTTGCTTTTAAAGAAGTTGCGGTTATAAACTAGTTGATGAAAAAGCAAGTAGCTGCATCTTCTTGAGAAGAGTAACTGAAGTAGCTCTTTTTTGTTCAGTGTTTCAACACCTTCAGTTATTGTCTGATGGGTCAACTTTCCTACAATTGATGTTCCCTGCAAGTGCTCTTCTGATGTGCAGATTTAAACCTTGGGAATATGACAGTGATGATTATACCCATGCTCATTGGCACCTGATGGTAACCCATCTTATACAGATATAAACTCAGTATTACCCTTCTTTGATTCTTTGTATTGAGGGATCTTAAGCTTGGATGGGCAGCACTAAATCTTTGACCTGTAGTGTTTTTTGAACTTATTTATTGAAGATAAAATTAAACTACAAAAACTTTTATCTGACATTGAAAGTCAAAGAAGGCATCCTTTTTCTTCTAAAAGTGTGGTGAAAGTAAATAGGCTCACATCCAGTTAAAAAGCTTTTTTATGCACAGCAAAAGAAACAAACAAAGAGGCAGAAGACAACCTAAAGAATGGAAAAATATCTTGGCAGCTATACATCAGACACAGGGCTAATAGCTACAATATATAAAGGAACAAAAAATTAGACCCCGCTCAAAATAAGACCCAGTCAAATAGGCAGATGGATAGACATTTTCCACAAGAAGTAGTCTAATAAATACAGGGAAAAAGCTCAGCACCACTAGCCCTTAGGGAAATGTGAACTGCAACAATACTGAGATCCCATGTTACTCTAGAAACTAGTTGCCAATATCAAGAAATCAAATAATAACAAGTGTGGGTGAGGCTTTGGAGAAAAAGGAACTCTTCTACACTGTTGGTGGGAATGTAAACTCATACAACGACTTTGGAGATCAGTATGGAGATTCCTCAAAGAACTGCAACTAGAAATTACATTTGACCCAGGTGGTCCACTTCTAGGTATCTTCCCAGAAGTGTTAAAGACATCATTTTACAGTGATGACGCACACCCGTGTTTATAGCAGCACAATGTACAACAGCTAAGTCTTGGAAGTGCCCTATCTGTCCACTGACAGATGAATGGATAAAGAAAATGCGGTCTTTACACACAGCGGTCTTTACTACTCTGCCATAAATAAAGGTAAACGTCACTCATTTGTAGGGAAATGGTTGCACCTTCAGACCATAATGTTAAGTGAAACAAATCAGACACACAAGCTTAAGTATCACATAGTTTCTCTTATATGAGAAAGTCAAATCATAAATAAAGAGCGAAATAAAAGACAAATAATAGGAAGTAGGGATATAGATATTCTCAGAAGGGAAGAGGATCAAGAGATGGAGAGAGAGAGGAAGAAAAAGGAGGAAAATGGGGAAGTAAAAAGGAATTAAGATGTGTTGTATACCTGAATCGATGCCACACAAAGAACACAAAAATTATGTATTGCGTACATGTACCAAAACCACGAAGGGAATCAAGAGATGAATGGAAGAGAGGGAGGGAAAGAAGAGGGCATGAAAAAATGAATTAAGGTGTCTTATGTGTATGTACCAACTGTGCACAAGGCATGTACGCACTATGTACTACAAGCATGTACTAATAAACGTCATTTTTTAAAAGTGTGGAAGAAGGAATTCAGACAGTAACCGGAAACTACTGCTCTAAAACGCTATTGTAAATGCATAGGTGCTAAAGGAAGGAATTTATTGCCAACTTCTTTTAAGTTATATAGTGGTTAAAGTATTTAAAATCTTGTCTTTCATTTTTGATAAGCAATTAAAAAGACAAATACGAGTTCGTTTGTTCTTGAACTAAAGATTCTTTAAAAATTTCTCAGTGTTGAATTCTGACACCCATCAAGCTGAAGCATGCAGATGTCTCCTACCGACTGAAATGCAAATCTAGATATAAAATCCACTGGCTGAGGACTCTTAAACTAAACTGCACCAGATAGATTGAAAGCAAGATCTAAATATGAATAATGACCTATAACAGAGATGAGTTTAATAGCTTTCTTTTTTGCTCCCACTTTTGAACTCAGGACAAGCAAAATTTCTGAAAGAAAAATCATTTTATCCAGTAAAGTAGAAATGTGGCCCTCTGAAATGTAACAAACATGAGAAATAAGGCTCTTGTTTTCCTCCTTTTTTCTGCCTAGATTTGCCTGAAAAGCCAAGCATAGTTTTGAACCACTCTGCTATATTGCTAGCACCAGCATTGTGTCAACATGCACAGAAAGTAAAAACCTGGAAAGACACAAAAATATAAAAAAAGAGAAAAACTAATATCCTTCAAGAACACAACTAAAGAATGTCAGTGAAATGTCAGAAATAAAATCTAGACACGTTAAATTAAATGAAGCCACCATATTTAACAACCAAATTATTTTACCAGGAATGCAAAGCTAGTAAAATATCCAAAGAACAATGTACATAATTCTGTTTTAATAGATAAACGAAGAACATGCATCACAATATCATTTCAGAAGATGCACCAAGAACCTGACAAAACTCAATAACCCTTCTTCACAAAAACTCTCGGAAATCTAGGAATAAAAGGGACTTGATTAACCTCAGAAACAGCAAGTACAAAAAAATAACAATGAAAACAACCATTAAACTATACTTAATATATTTTTAGATTGGTTTCTCAAGTTCTGTGAAATACACTGTTGGGATTTCAATCGGGATTGCACTGAATCTCTATAGCAGTTTTGGAAGAATGGCCATTTTCACTATGTTGATCCTTCCTACCCAGGAGCAAGGGATGCGTTTCCATCTTCTTATATCCTCTTCTATCTCTTTTTTTAGAGTGCTGTAATTTTCAGTGTAGAGCTCTTTTGTCTCCTTCGTTAAATTGATTTGTAGATGTTTCATTTTTTTGGATGTTATTGCGAAGAAAAATTGTTTTCCTAATTTTTCTCTCAGTGAGTCCATTATTTGTGTTGATTTTTGTATCCAGCTACTCTACTGAATCTGTCAATTAAATCTAGACATCCTTTGGAAGAATTTTTTGGGTCTTCTATGTAGAGTATCATATCATCTGCAAATAGTGACAGTTTAACTTCTTTCCTATCTTTATTGTTTTTATTTTTTTCTATTGTCTAATTTCTGTGGCTAATGTTTCCAGAACTATATCGAACAGGAGTGGTAATACTGGGAATCCTTTTCTTGTTCCTGATTTTACCGTGAAAGTTTTCAGCTTCTGACCACTTAGTATGATATTGGCTGTTGGTTTTTCATAGATAGCCTTTATCAGGTTGAGATAAAGACCATCTATTCTAATTTTCTGTAGGGTTTTTATCATGAATGAATGTTGAATTTTGTTGAATGTTTTTTCCACATCTATTGAGATGATCATATGGTTTTTGTCCTTTAGTCTGTTAATATAGTGTATTACATTTATTGATTTACATATGTTGAACCATCCTTGCATCCCTGGGATAAATCCAACTTGGCCAGGGTGTATGATCTTCTTGATGATCCTCTGTATTCTGTTTGCTAGTATCTTATTGAGAATTTTTACATCTATGTTCATTATGGAGATTGGTCTGTAGCTCTCTTTTTTGGTTGGGTCTTTCCCTGATTTTGGAATCAGAGTAATACTTGTTTCCAGGAATGAATCTGGAAGTATTTCTTCCCTTTCAATTTCATTGAAGAGTTTAAAGAGTATTGGCGTTCTTTCTCCTCTAAGTGTCTTGTAGAATTCAGCAGTAAAAGCAGCAAATAAATATATGAAAAGACTCAACATCACTGATCATTTGAGAGATGCAGATGAAGAGAACACTGAGATTCCACCTTACCCGAGAAAGAATGGCTGCTATCAAGAAATCAACCAGTAACAAATGCTGGCAGGGCTGTGGGGAGAAAGGAACCCTTCTCCACTGTTGGTGGGAGTGCAGACTGGTGCAACCACTGTGGAAATCAATATGGAGATACCTCAAACAACTAAGATTAGAGGTTCCATTTGACCCAGCCATCCCTCTTCTGGGTATCTTTCCAAAAGAATTAAAAGAATCATATCACAGTGATATATGTGCACCCATGTTTATAGTGGCACAGTTTGAAATAGCTAAAACTTTGAAACAATCCAAATGCCCACCAACTGGAAACTGGATAAAGAATATGTGATTTTTCTATAAAGTGGAATACTACTTAGCCATAAAGAATGAGAAACTAGACATTTATAGCTAAATGGATGCACACTGAGGCTATACTCTTAAGTGAAATAAAAAGGACACATTTGAGTAAATACTGAATATTTTCTCTGGCCTGAAAGACTAAAAGTGTAAATAAGATTCAAATAGTGTAATTGATAGTTTGAAATAGGAAGAAAATGGCTAAAAGGGAAGTGTGAAGGAGAGGGGAAAGGAAATAAGGGAAAAGAAAAATGTGAAAAAGGAAAAAATGGAAACAAAGTCTTTGTAAATAGGGAAGGGTGAACGATGAAGGAATGGCAGGGGAGTGGGGAAAAAATAAGAACCAAAACACATTATGTGAAGGTACAAGATCCCAATGATAAATATAGCTGTATTGTTTTGCTTTAAATGTACCAATAAACTTAATGGGAATAAAAAAAACTACACTTAATAGTGAATGTCTGATTCTCCCTAAGATTGGGTACAAGTTCAGGAGGTCTGTTCTTTTCTGTCATGCTGAACTTCACAGAAAAGTCCTAGCCAAATCAAAAATACAAAGAGGTTTAATTAATTAATGAATTAATAATACATTTGAAAAGAAGAAATAAAATGTTGCTATTTTAATAAGAGAGTGAATGATCTAGAGTATATCCTACATATTATTTAAAAATTCAATGTAATATGTAAATTTAGCAACAGTATACAAATTCCATATACAAACCTATCATATTTTATGTACTAATGATAAAAACTTGGAAATGAAAGTAGTAATTAAAAATATCCATGTAGAATTACATTTTAAAATGCCATGCTTATGTATGGATTTACTAAATCATGTGCAGAATTGGTGTTTAACAGCTAACAGAGACTGCTCACAGATGGGAATATCAGAAACACTCGCTTAGCATGTGTGAGGCCCTGGGATCAGGGCCCAGCTCATAAAATAAGCAAACAAATTAAAAACAATGTTGAAAAATCAAAAACTTTAATAAATGGAGACATATACAGTGTTCACGTATTGCAGAACTGAAATTCTTGTATCAATATCAACCCCTCCCCAAAACACGAATTCATTTAATTGAACACCAGTCAAAATCCCAGAAGGTTTCTTTTTTTGTAAATACCAACAAATTGATTCTAAAATACACAGAGAAAGGAAGAAAAACTAGGGAAAACAGACTTTTTTTTAATAAAAAAGTAAGATTGAGCAATCCTATATGACTCTAAGAGGAGTTATTGTATGGCTACATCAATCAATAGTTTGGAACCAAAAAAAATAAGTACAATTATCAATGGGACACAACCTATAGTCCAAAGAAAGCAACACAAATACGATTAACTAACTTTTGAGTAAAGTGCAAAGGCAATTCAGATTGTGAAGTATCATTGTCAAATGATACTGGAAATATTGGACATCCAGATGTTGAGAAATAAATCTCAGTTTATACTCTACATATGCACACAAATGACTTCAAAGGAAGTTTGGAAAGAAAAAAGGCAAAAACCTTTGAAACCTTGAGATGAGTCAGAAATATTCTCAAATGCAAAACCAGAAATCAATTCATAAAAGAAAAAAATGGTAAAGTGGGCTTCATTAAAGCCAAGAATATTTTCTCTGAGAGAGACACTGCTTTCATCATGAAGAAACCACAAAGTAGCAGAAATGTTTTTGCAAATTACAAATGTGGTACAATGAAAATTGTATTATGAATGTACAGCACTCTAAAACTCAAACATGAGGAGACAACCAACCCAATAAAAACAGGCAAAAGATTAAATAGATATTTAAATTAAAAACAAGTATTGATGACAGGAGGCTCAGTATCCTTAGTTATTAGAAAAGCCAAATTAAATTAGGGAGATGCTACTATATACTATTGGAATAGAAAATAGTGGCAATATTAAGGAAGGCGTGACTGCGATGCAATAGGAATTCTCCAGAGATGGGGAAAGGAATAAGATGTCAAGTGCATATCTAAGGCATGTACACAACATGCTTTCACACCCATGCAAATGCTGAGACACAGGCCCTAGGAACCATCATACATGGTGGAAAATGAGGCTCTGCTGTGGAGAATTCCTCAGTACTGCTGTGTATAAATCAAAGCAGGAAAGCAGCAGGGAACCCATCCTGCTTGTTCACTTGTTGAATCAGGAAGGACTGACTAAATCTTATTCTTTGTAACCACAAGTTGTCCAGATAAATGAGCACTTGAAGAAAAAGAGAATATAAAAAATCTATGTTTAAAACCAACCAATCAACCAGACAAACATAACCAATGGAAACAGGCCTGTGACTTTTCCGTGGAGTCCAAATAATCATAAACAACCATAATAAACATAAGTAGAGCTGTTTCTCACACTGATCTTAGGTTTTATTCACTCACTAGGATAAAAGCAAAATAATTTTTATACCAAATGCTTTCTCGGAGCTGGCCCTATTGTATCATCTCAATTATTTCATTCTTCTTCGGCCAAGTATCTTACCTATACTTCCTTATAGTGATCATTTATTTAAACTATCTTACTGCATTGGTCTTCTCAAGAATAACTTGTTTCTCCAGGGAAATGCAGTACTGTACCAGAGTTATATTTCATAGGCTTAACACAGTAGCAAAGATTGCATTTATGATTGCTTGCATATAGTACTGCTAGAAAGTCTCTTAATATGTCTCTAACGTTTCACACAGACGTAATTGAATTCAGCAGTGTGCACAGGTCACCAGACTAAAGCAAATTCTTAACTTATTAACTCCATTGAACTTTAATAAATTGTGTGTACTTGTGAAGACAGATGGTTGGGGTTAAAATATGGCAGATAAGTCGTGTTAATTGATTGGTAAAGGAAAACCATGTCTGAAAGAGCTTAGTAACAAAAATATCAGTTTAAGTGTTATTTATAAAACATATTTAATAACACATAGGCATATATTCTTTAGGTAATACTATTGTAAACAGTTATATAAAATATACAGACATTTCTTTTCTCTGAATGCAAACTCAAAGCTGATGAAACTTGAAGTGTAAGCAAACACTGTTAATAAATATAAAATAAAATTTTATGACTATAAGAACATATTTATATTCAAAATGCTGAAACTTGAATGTTATTATTTAAAAACCAATCTATCCACAAAATTTTATCTTTCACCTCTGTGTCACTTCCTGGGAAAAAGTGAGGATATCTCCGAAGAAAAATAAAAGAAGAGTAGTGGTGCTTGAAAAGAAAATTAAGAATTTTCTTTACTGTTATTCCACAATAAAAAAGTGTTACTCATTATGTACTTGCCCATAAGTGTTTTATCTATTTACTTTTGGACACACGAATTTATGGTTGTTAATTCAATATTTTGGTTGTGGTACACAGTTTTTCTGAGAAAATGCATAAGTGCAAAAATCTATTGCATAACATCTATCACGTAAATAGGCATAAATGTATTTCTATCAAAACCCTCTGCAAGCCCTACCGACTATCAGAGATAATTTTTTGCTCGTCACATGTGCTTTCCTCATATCACCTTTCATCAAAGACTTTCTCTGTTGGTTTTCTCCTCAATATATACTGTGCTCCTTCCTGTCACAGTACACGAGTACACACACGCACGCACACACACACACACACACACACACAATCTGTTAAAATCTAATGATAAATTTCTCGCTCTCATCTGTTCTCTTTCCTCCTGATTTCTCCTTCCAAGCTTCCACAGTACGGAGTATCTTGCTGACCTTTGTCTTTCCAAATACCACACTGTTATTTGGCTTTCTTCCCCTTTAGTTTTGCTAAACTTTTCTGCCTAAGCTCATTAATGATTATATGATATTGAAATTCAAAGAACAGTTTCTATCTAGGTCTTATGGAATTTAGCATTTGACATTCTTTAACATGTCCTCTTCTTCCTCTTCCTTCTCCTCCTTCAAGAATTATCATTTCCATTAGTATATAGGATATTACTTTTATTTAGATTTTACTCTGTTTCTTTGGCCATGGCCTCTTACTATTTTTTTCTATGGTATTATACTATCATATCTCAAATATTATCTTCCATTTTTTTCTCTTGTATCTACCTTTTTTTTTTTTTTTGGTACTGGGGATCAAACTCAGCTCCTTGTGCTTGTGAAGCAGGTGCTGGAACCACAGAGCTAAATCCCTGGCCCTTTGTATCTACTTCTTAACGCTTGAATTGTTTATGTGATATCATCCAATTTAGTTGTGTCTTACAAGATGATATCTGCACAGCTAATTTTTTCAGCTCAAATAACTTTTCTTTTATAAATCCTGTACCCTACTGAACACATGCTACTCGGTGCTCTTCAGTTAATACAAGGTCCACTTCTGTTTTAGGACTTGAAATATCTCATTCCAGGCTCTCCTTGCCCCAAGGGTTTGTGTTGAAAAGTCTGCTGTGATTCTTATGGGCTTTCCTTTGCATGTGATTTGTTTCTTTTCTCTTACTGCGTGTAGTATTTTGTTCTTCTGTTGGGTTTCTGGGATCTTGATTATTATATGTCTAGGTGTAGATTTTTTTTATTTTAGCTATTTGGGGTCCTATATGCCTCAGTTATCTGAATGTCAAATTCTTCCCTTCTGTTTGGGAAGTTTTCTGTCATTAATTCTGCAAACAGCTTTTTAAAATTATTTATATTTTCTCCTGCTACTTCATGTATTCCTATCATTCTTATATTATTCTTCTTTGCATCATCTAGGAGTTGTTGGATCGATTTCTCATGATCCCTTACTGTTTTTAAGAGACCTCTCTTTTCATGGTCACTGACTGCAATCTTATCTTCTATATCTGAGTCTATCTTTGCATTCTTTTATTCTGTTGCATACACTTTCAATGGAGTGTTTAATCTCCTGGATATCTGTTTGAATCTGTTTTATGGATTCCAATTCTTTCCTATGTTGGGCGTTTATTTTTTCTATTTCTTTCTTATGCTGGGCCTTCATGGCTTCTATCATGGTCCTGAGCTCATCTATTTTTTTGTCAGTTTCTGCTCTAGAGTCTCAAATTGCAACTTCCATTTTGCTCACTATCTCTATGGTTATCTGGGAAATTATTTCTGTTTTGAATTTTTCTAGAGCCTGATTGATCTCTTTTGTTACTTCCTGTGCTTTGAGTTCAGGGTGTCCTGGCGGTTCACTATCGGCCTTTTCATCCTCATTTGCCCTACTGTTTGCCATTGGTGAACTGGGAGTCTGTCCTTGTGTCTTGCTTAAGTGTTTTCTCATTTTTATTTTTGTTGTCGGACTGTCCTTGGTTTAATCTCTGGGTTATCACCCAAATCTTCCTGATATATTTGCATCCTAGCTTCTGTGTCTCTAATGACCCACAGACACCTCATCTTCATAACATCAGAGAAACAGCTCACCAAATCAACTGCAATGCTTTATCCCAACTGATACAATCAGCAACACATTAAGAGCAAGAACAACTTGGACACTGACCACCGGTGGTAGTCACTAGTCTATCACCCTTAAATCATTTGAATTAAATTGAAATCAAGAAGCAGTCCAGAGCATGTCTGCAGTAAACAAAATTTCAATATAGTGAATTAACCATTTAATGGCTCAGACAGAGCGAGGATGCAAGACCCCTGATCTCAGTTAGCTGATGGCTGAACCCTGTGATGCTGACTGACCTTAGGCTGCAAGGCCCAGATTGAGTTCCCCAAATTTCTGAATGGTTGAACTCCACATCGTTTTATTACAGGTTTCCCCGCCATTTCTTTAAAGATATTCAAAGTTGGGAACTCAGAAAAATACCCTTGATGACCACCTCTGCCTCTGCAGAGTGGGTCCAAAGACTGGCACAGGCAGGAGGTCTGAGAGTGTGTGTGGGGGAGAATTATGGGGGTTCAGGGGCGCCCATGCGGCTACCTTCCCGGCGCATGAGTGATGGCGGCTGGGTCGGGAGCAGGCGTGGCTCTCCTTCCCACGTTGGATCGGGCCACAAGGTCCACTTCTGTAAACAAAACTTTCCATCTCTCATCCAGGCTCTGCTGGGATAGTTCTCACTGCTTTATTTCTCAACAGGTGTTTTCTTCATATATATATATGTGTATATATATATAGTTATGGTCCTTATAATGGTTATTCTGCATTAATTTTATGACTTTGAGTATCATTTTATTCAACCTATCAGAACAGAAAATTCCTTGGAATAAGGCTTTTAAACACCCACCACTGTATTTTAAAAGTACTTAATATTGTATACATAGAAACTTATCTCCTATCATCATTCCTCCATTAGCCATCTTACTGCATCTCTTACTTCATAGATTGTTCTTTTTTCTTTTTTTGAGAGGGAGCCCAAATCTATCTGGGTAGAAACATTGAGTTACCAACTGATTTTAATTTTTCTCTATTTCCTTCCTTACAGTATCATTTTTTTTTTCAGGACAGCAACGTGCCTAAGTGTGTGATTTCCCTGGTGTTCTGGCACCAAGAGCAGGTTATATGATTGGATAACCTGTGCCAGTGAGATGTGACTGCCAGTCACATGCCATGATTAGGAGCAAAGAAAAATCTCAGCTGTTCCATGCCATTTGTCTTCTGACTTATCCCTCCCCTTCTTCACTGGATCACAGGAGCAGTGTAGCTGAATGAATCCACTATTTTGTAACTATCACAAACACAGACACATGTGAAGGTCAGCAGAATGGAAAGACAGGAAGTACTGATTTTCAGAGGGTCCATGAGGGCACCTTAGTAGAACTAAATTGCCAACCCTGACCACTCCTGAATAAGTCACCACAGGCGGTTACTGTGACAGCACACAGCCAGAGACGATCTAAGTGAAACATTCTGCCAATTAGAAAAGTCCTTTGAAGGCAGTTCTTGTTCTTTTCAGTTCTACCTTCCAACACATTATATATACATATATGTATATATGATTATATGTATACATATATGTATATTATATATGTATACATATATGTATATATGATTAACTGATTGAATGAATAGATATCACCAAGATAATTCTATAGGAAAGATTCCTCTCCTAAAATCAGAACACTGAAGGAAAATGTTTAAAATTGAATGTGAATGAGGATATGACAGCAAAACAATGTATCTGGAGCCTCTGAAACATCTATCTTTATTTGGGTAAAATAAAATATGAAAAGAATGGCAAATTCACACTTAGAATATTAAGGTCAAGTCGACAAATTTCTTATCCTTCAATTATCCCTCTAGCCTGAGAAAACTAACATGAGAGTCCTATTGCTTCATTCCAATGAACACAGCTAAAGAGTTGGCTTGTCAGTTAAATTACAAAATATTGAATG
Organism: Fukomys damarensis; assembly: GCF_012274545.1. Lineage (NCBI taxonomy): Eukaryota > Metazoa > Chordata > Mammalia > Rodentia > Bathyergidae > Fukomys > Fukomys damarensis. Next base: position 26,823,628 of record NW_022900918.1, on the reverse strand, counting down.
GCAAGCTTCAATTTTCCCGTTTGAAGCTCTGACTGTTTGAAAGATATCTGTGGGCTTCCATCCCTCCTCGGAGCAGGTGCCATTTATTCATTTCTATTGAGAAGGAAGTAGCTGGCCATCGGTCAATGGCCGAATACCCTGAAATACACCACTATATGCAGAGTCATTCACAGATGCTTCAGAAAGGCCACTTCAGACTTTTAAAAAAACATGAAACATCTGATTTGTAGTAGATTTTTCTTGCCTATCAGTTAATAAAATCTTGCATTCAAATTCAAAGAATTTCAACAATGGTAAAGAGACCTGCTTAAGATTAAAACGAATGAAACTTCTTGCCTATGTTTATTCTGTGTCTACATTTGCTCATGTAGTGACAACTTATTTTTACTGTACAAGACAAAATAAATCCTGTGCTTTCTTTTCTCTTTAAACTTCATATCTAGAAGCCAGGTATGGTGGTACACACCTATAATCCCAGCATTCCGGAGGATGCAATAGGAAGATTGCCAGTTGTTCTAGGCTACGTATGAATTCAAGACCTGCCTGAACTACATAGTGAGACTTTTCTAAGACAAAGAAACAAACAAAAAACATATATGTAGATCTCATACTTGAAATTATCAAAATTTGTCTGTATATAGCTTTGCAATTCATACAACTGGAACAGTCTGGTTTTTGTACATCACTTGTTAAGCAAAATATATCCCTTATAAAACTTCAGATACATATACATCCCTTCCTTTTTCCAGTAGGTAGATTATTATATTTATTATTTGTCTCTTTTCTGTTTCTCATTTGCCCTTATTTTTGTATTATCCTAAGGTTTATATTTAATTTAAAGTGTATTTCTTTTTTTTTTCCTCAGTTGTATTTATTTTTTTTCCTTTTTATTGAGGTTATTGGTACAATCTAGGTATACAATACAATTACATTCATCATTGGGATTCTGTACCTTTACATAATAGGTCTTGATTCTCATTTTTCCCCTTGTCCCTGCCCTCCCTTCACCCCCTCCTCCCCTCCCCATTTACAAACACTTTATTTCCATTTTTTCAGTTTCTCATATTTTTTTCCTCTCCCTTATTACCTTTCCCCCACCCTTCCCACTTTCCTTACACCTTTAGCCCTTTACTTCCTATTTCACATTATTAATTGTCTCATTAGGATCCTGTGTACTATTATAGTTTTTCACACCAAAGAAACTATTCGGTATTTCAGTTAAAGAAATCTCTGTATGAACATTAAAAATAGGGAATCCTAAAATAAAACTAAAAAGGAAAGTAAAAGAGAAAAGGCAATAATGTAACATCAAAATAATCCTTAATTCTGGAGATGAAAATGGTCCCTGAACATATTTAAATTGCTTCTCGCTCTTATAGTATTATCTTATTCTTTTTTTATTATTTAGAGAATACTTTATTAGTTTCTGTAATCAAACCCACGTAGATATGACCTTACATATTTAGTACGATGTGTTACCCCTGCACACATGGAAAAATAAATAAATAAATTAACATTTCTAGACCAATATGGTTGTCCATTTCTGTATAATGCCAAGTCAACACAGTAAATTGGGATGACTTTTTCCAAAGTTGGCAGCACTGTTAAAGTTTCCCAAAATTCAATTTATATATGTGTGTGTGTGTGTGTGTGTGTGTGTGTGTGTATATATATATATATAAAGACTAATAATAGTATGTTATACATCAATAGCAGCAACAGCTTTTCCAGGTTCTGCAGTCATCTGAACAAAATTATAGACATTCAGCACATTCCATTAAAAAAAAAACCAAAGAAAAGAATAATATCCAGACAACAGCAAAGTTCTGTTGCTGTTGTGGTACCTGGCACCATTTTTTCTATTAGCCTCTTAATCATCATCTGGAAAAAAACAGGGATAGCAATCTTATTTGCAGACAAAGTAAATTTCAAACCAAAACTGAATCTAGTACTATTGATGTAGGACAATACTGTATCATACCTCTATGAATGTAAAATATCTAGTACCTGCTTTATGATACATAGTAGGGACCGTGCTTTATCAGAGCTACATTTAATGATATTACTCTAGAATGTTCTCTTTCCAGATGATGATTAAGAGGCTAATAAAGTGTATTTCTAATGCATAACAGAGCATAACATATAAGCTATTCATATAAACTAAGTGACAAAATTAGAGTACCTTAGTAATCATCTACTTAAAATGATGTTTTATTATAAACCAGCAAGTCAATGGGCATTTAATAGATTAATAAATGATAATTTTCAGATTAACTTTACATAAGATTATGTAAATGCGATAATGAAAATGATACACCAAATTTGACATGATCTAAGCCAAATGAGGATATTCAAATAAAATTTTGAATTATTTTAGTCTTCCACTGCTGTACAGCAGTGGCCTCCATAAACCTGACATTTGGTGCAACCTAAATTAATGAGAATTCACTCTTCCAAAAGAAAATGATTTTTACAATCAATAAAAGCCTAGCAGGGACCAGGATTTAGCTCAGTGGTTCCACCGCCTGCCTCACACCTGCGAGGACCTGAGTTGCATCCCTGGTACCAAAATAATTTTTAAAATAAAAAATAAATAAAATAAAATAAAAAAGAAAGGCGTAGGGGAATCTTACACCAATGCAAAGAATTTGCATAGAGTAAGACCAAGCAGCAGGTATAATCAGTTCTGACAAGAGATCATGAGAATCTGATGAGACAAGTGTTGATGGGATATTGAAGGACCTGGAGGAAAAGAGCAAGGAAGCAAGATCAAGAGGGTTTGATGACCATAACAGGGTTTGGTAGAAAACATGGACTAGGATGATAAACTAAGGAAGAAATTGCTAACATTTCATAGCATGGACAGATATGCCTTAGGAGTTATCTGTGTATATGGTCATTGACCTTCTGAGAACACAAGGCTATCAGAGAATCTTTCCATGCCTAGAAAATACTTAAGTCTGTGAATAACAGTACTAAAGGAAAATAGAAACAGAGGTCACAGCAGTGGAGTGAGAGAAGTTCAGGAGGCAAAAGAGTAGCAGCCTACGCTGACCTTGAATTAGCAGCATTCTTCTTGCCTCAGCCACAGAGTATGGGGATTACAGCATGCACCATCACTCACAGGGGAAGGAAAGTGCAGGAAAATATGTGAAGGAAAAACTAGTATAGCGTAAGAGAGTAGCCAAACAAAGACAAACGTAGTGAAGCAACATGGCTAAAATAAATGCAGAATGTCCTTTGGAAAGAAGAGAGAGTTATCACTCTGAAACTAGAAGGCAGAATATAGAATAGATTGAAACAAGTTGAAACTTTCTTGTGGAAAAAGAAAGCAATTTGGAAGAACTAGGGTGAGATGGATGTAGTCTTTTCAGGGAGTAAATGTGCTTATCCATAGTAGAGTGAGCCTCAGGTGTTTCTGAGGTTGGAAAGGGAGATGTTTAGAGCAGTCTGCTGAGTAAGGAGGTAAAGACGGAGCAATGGAGGTGATCCAATTCTGCAGGAGGTGCATTACATTTACTGTGTATGTTTCCTTAACCTGTAAACTTCCACACTCATGTATAGGCTCCCCTTGAGGATTTGCAATGTGCTTTTGGTGTTTTAGTCTACTGAAGAATCCATGAAGAGCCTAACCAAAATATTTCAGAGAAAAGTAGAAGTAGTACTTTCCAGTATATTTGATCTTCAACTCTTGGCAATTACAACTATCAAGTATAAGATGGAAGAAATTCAAAGATGAGTACATTAATTTTTCCAGGCAACACAGCTAAAAACATTCTTAGTTTGTTCTGGACATAAGGCTATAGAGTTACTTAAAATTCTTCTGAGTTTATCATACTGGGGAAATTTGACATTTTCCAAAATATCACATAAAAATGTCATGGAAAAACATACATGAGCTCAGGAATAATTTTTCTTTGGTATGTTCCAGGTATGCCACCATTTTGAGTGAAAAAAAAAAGCTCAGCTCTCTGTTTTAGTACAAATAATAAAAGGAATAGTTGCACAGTACTTTCAAACATGCCCAGAAATCTCCTTCAATGAAAGACATTGTATAATGTGGATAATATTAACCCATGACATGAAAAATGTTTGGAACTATTAAATATTTGGAAGATAATAATGCTTGTTTTAAAAATTCATTTCTATATTTTAATAATAGCAGAATTAATTTTATACAAAGTATTAATAAAATAATAAATGTGAATTTAAATTGTTAAACAGATTTAATTTCTTTTCAACAGTTGATTTACCATGATCTATTATTTTGCCTAATAAACAATTTTATGTTAGAAATAAGCAGGTTTTTCTCTTCACATTATCTTTACCCAAGAGCATTTAAATAAATACCATTGATTACTTGCAAATTACGGATTGTGGATTTGGAGCTCCCAACCGAAGCTCTGAGGATATAATTCAATTAAAATGATCCAGTATCGTGAATTCCCCTCACGAGTGCCCTTAAGTTCTTTTTCACATCTAAGTGAATTAGTTTAATGATCATAGCCTGCACAGAAAAAAAAAAAAAATCTATTACAAAGGTAGGAATATCCTAACCCCTTTGCAATTATAAACAAAAGCAAAAATAAAAAACAAGTTTTTAACCTGTTGCTTCTTTTTTTTTTCAGCTTTAATTGAGTTTATCGGTACATTTTAGGGATACAGTACAGTTACATTCATTGTTGGGATCTTGTACCTCTACATGACAAGTCTTGGTTCTCATTTTTTCCCTTTATCCCTGCCCTCCCTTCACCCCCTCCTCCCCTCCCCATCTACAAACACTTTATTTTCATCTTTTCATTCTCTCACATTTTTTTCTTTTCCCTTATTACCCTTCCCCTACCCATCCCACCTTCCCTACACCTTTAGCTCCTTTCTTCCCATTTCTAAATGTCAGTAATCTTATTAGAATCTTATGCATTATTGCAGATTATTCACACCAGGGACATACCGAATAGTGTACCTGTTGCTTCTTTACACCTCTACCATCATGAGCTCTTTAAAAGTATGAACACAAGTGTGGGTCAGATCAAGGGCAGAGCCAATTCAATGTTTTCTGACAGGCCCTATATTACAAGATGGTGAAGCTGTGACCTACAATGTCACCACAAAGATTTGAGAGGGTCTGAAATACGCTGAATTTCATACAATCCATTTCATGCGTGTCTCCTGAAATTTACCAAGCCATTGAGAGTTACACTTTCAGCAGAGACTTCCAGGAGACAGAGCGCTCCCTATAAGAGCCTCATCAGCCCTGTGCATCTTGCTCTTCAGGGACTCTTCCAAACGTGCCTCTCTACTTCAGCACTTTGCTCAACACTTTTAGCACAAGAAAATCTGAAATAAAAGATTTAGCTGATAGCCACCCTAAAATCATTATATCTTCACAATATCCCCGGATTATTTTCTTGCAATAAATGCATATGACTTCCTTCCACAGAGTGTCTGTGAAAGTGTAATTTTAAAACCTGGGTAAGGGATTCTGAATTCAAGAATGGTAGACTCTCTAAATCACTTCTCTATAAATCAAAAACAACTGGGAAAATTATCAAAATCTACTTTTTTTAAGAACATTAAAAATTAATCAGATAGTTTTATCCATTAGAGGAGTATTTCTTCAAGAAAAGTGCTGGAAATCAGTTAGCTTTGTGATATTTCACTTTTCTCTATTCCTATCCCCTTCTTTCAAGCTCCATGGTAGCCTTAGAAAAGAGCAGTCCCCAAATCATAATGAAAATCAACAACTAGCAGCCATTTTTGGGAAAGGATGGAAAGGCCAGAATGAGCTGAGAGATCTCCAAAATCTCCTTCCTGAATTTTATCATTGCTTCACCTCAAAGTTCCCTCAAAGTTCTTACATACAGGCTTTCTCCTTACTTAATCTGGCTCATAGTGTTCATAATGCAAATATCCTTTTTCTCCAAAGGATTGGCCCCAACTAATTAGTAACGATGCTTTAATATTTCAGCTCTCTAGGGTGCTGATAAGATTGGAACTAATTATAAATTGGTCAAAAAATCTTAAAGAGTCTTGAAGAATGAGGAACGAGATCTCTGTATAGGGCTATGAAAAGCCGCATATATCTTGGGGAATATAGAAGAACAAATGCATGTCCAATGTGTGCCTTTTTGGAATAATCTGAGGAGCCTCTGCCCAATCTTTCTTTGCTTGCTGACCTTGAGGTTTCAGTAAGCAGGAAGTGAGGGCTAAGGTCCCATACTTTAAACAGCTTCAGGGATAATAAAATGCGTCTCCACAGATGCACAGAGATGCTCCCCAAATAGTGGAAGAAGTAGAGCTGCAAGGCATTTAAGAAAAATGTCCGTATAACACAAACACATTGTTGAATACAAAAATTCGCAAGCAGTTTAAACATTTTTCTGATGTACCAGCAGAGGTACGACCACCCTGAATTTTTCCAAAATTAGCTTCTATTCAAGCACTACGAAAAGTTTTAAAAAATAATCATAAAGTTTTCAGAGATATATTGATGCTTTCAGAAGAGTGGCATTTTTCACATTAGTCACAATTTAAGTATGTTAATTTAAAATAAGAACATGTAGATTTTTTACACACACACAATTAAATAATGAGAAAACATCAGCAACTGATTTGTAAATATGCTAAAATAACATCAAAAGAAAGTTTTCAAAGTTATTTTTATCCTTAGGTTCTCAACAATTCCAGCAATCTAGCTCATGTATTTTCTCATTATCTTCTTCTGCTTCTTAAATATTTTTACAAACTTTCCTTCACTGGTGTTTACCATCAAATATTGTGCTTGGTCCTATAGAGCTAAAGGAAGCATCCATAGAGAAAGAGGATGTGCTCAGGTACATTCTATGGAAGTTTTCAATCCAAGCCTACAGTGATCCCTATGTACTACAGGTTTCTCCAGATACTTTTATAGAAAATATGTCCCTTCTACAAACCCAACCAAACCCTCCTCTCTGTGCATTGTAAGACTATCCTTCCCACACAGGTTAGAATCTCTGAACCATGGATTTTACCCTCTTCCATCCATCATCAGCTTCTCTTTCAGTGTTGGTTCCTCTTATATTACAAAGGCTTGGGTTGCTCAGACTTTAGGGAAAACATTCTGATTCAGAGTCTGTCCTGGTCCTTTCCTTTTCTATATGCATAGTAAAGACCTTAAATAAAAATAAGCTGAAGTGTGTACAACTTCCTGTTAACTATCTTCTCCATCCGCTGGTATCTGAACCCCTTCTTTTGCTTTTCTAAGAAAGTTAAAAGAGACACAATAACCATCAGGTGCTTTGATTATCTCTCAGGCTTGACTTTGACAACCCAGTGGTATTTTATATCATTGCCTGGGTTCTCTTGAAACTCCAGCATTTGATTTTCTGCTAACATTTCCTCTTTGTTTTTCTGCTTTTCCCCATTTTACTTCTAATTCATTTCTGTGCCTACCTGTTGTTAAAAACTGGAATTTTTATGAGGTATATCTGTTAAGCTATTTGGTTTCTTCAGGAAAAATTATCTATTTACATGATGCCAATCACTCTCTATATGCTTATGAGTGTCAAATCTGTAGGCCCTGTATGGACCTTTTCCAGGCCCTTTACACTCAATTTATGAATTATGCCTTCTGGATGTCCCATAGTTACAACAAAATCACTAGCTGTTGACAGTATCCTGAGAGCTCATATGCATTTCAGATTGGCTTTGGACTATTACCTTGTATATTTTTTAAATGTTGGTTTAGGTTTATTTTTTCCCTCAAATCATATAGTATTCTTAACTTCTCCATCATGTGCCAGAGGCACTATTAAAGCTATCCAGGATTTATTCCAATGTGGGCAAATGTTATTAAATCTTAAAAAAAAATCTATTAAATAACAGGCTGACATTTTGGGACAAATCATTTCATTTTGTAGAAGAAGAATCTGAGACTGTTATTATTAATTTTGAATATTTCAGCCACAAACGATTTGAGGTACCGTGCATAAATTAATTTGATGTTAACTAGAAGTCACCCATATCTAAACACTTTCATCCTAATTGCAGAAAAATTCAAATTTAAATTCATTTCCTCCAGTTTGTTTGCATCCTAATTAGAGACAGCAACATGAGCTCTGGAAAGAGTGAATATATGCATAAAAACACTTTGAGAAATTCACTGTGGACATGGCCAGTCCATGGTAACCAATGTAATCCTTGTACAGTCACTTACAAGCTCAACAAGGTTCGTGTAAACAAGCTAGCTAATTATATCCCCAAGGAGTGGGGTTGTTAAATCCTGTATTTGTCACCTTTCAGGGAAAACCTAAACAAAATATCATTTGGAAAGTGAGTACCTTACTGGAAAATATGCATTTTAAGTACTAAAATTTTATTTCACATAAGACCAAAAAAATTAAAAGCAATGTGAAAAAGAAAGTACAAAACAACGTGGTAAGGTAATATTTAAATGATTCATTTTTTAGAATTCATTAGCTGAAAATTCATACGTTTATCATTTGATGTTTTAATAAGATCAGTTTCCCTTCATTGAATAAGTGTGTATTGAAAACTACACATGCTATAAAGGTTATTTTTAATATTAGCCATAGAATATTTAATGTGGCACACTAGTAAAATAAATATTTTGGTGGAAACTCAATTATATATTAAAAGATTGCATTACTTTAATATACACTGTTTAAATTTTACTGTACATACTGATAGCTAGATGTGATAAATGTGACTGTGGTCAAAGGTTTTTCTTCAATTATTTCTAAAGTTTGTTAGGCCACAACAATAAAAATGTCCTAGGCACATTATGGACCTTGGCTACATTGTGGCTCCTTTGAAGTTAATCATATAACATACTTTCAATTATAGTTTCAATCTCCTAGACCCTGGCCTCTCCAGCCCTCTCTATCAGCATTCTTCCAAAAAGGTGTAATGATGGATTAATTAACTTCACAGGTGAAGCGTAAAATGCAACATCAAATAACAATATGTGTGTTCTAAAAAATACACATACCTAGGACTTGAAGATATGAAGTTACAGAAAAGCTAGTAAACTGGACATTAAAAATGAAAACCACTTAAACTTTTAAAATTATTTTTGTAATATTTTCCAGTGACAATACATTTTTAGGTTTGAATTTTATTATTTTTCATTAATAAATATTTATTTTATTAAAATAAAATTTAAATAATATAGGAAAAAAACCCAAGCTGGGAAAGATGTTTGTAAAACATACACTGACACATGATTTCTTTTTAAAATTAATTTTATTGAAACATTAAAGGTTATAAATTATAATGACATTCATCCTTGGAAATTTGCACATAATTCGTCTTGGTTCTTTTTTAAAAAGTCTTTTAAAGATGTTCATCATATGGTGACAAAACAGCCTCCTAGGTATTTTTTTAATTTTCAAAATCATGAACTAAAAAAGACGTAAAAACAAAGAAAACTAGCCTTAAAATTGTAGAGATTTTTCTATAACTATTTCATGACCTTCATTCAAAATCCAGTATTCATCATCTATATTTAAATTTCACTTTAAATAATGAAGTGACATTTGTACTATAAAATTTATATGTAAAAAGGGATAAATATTTTGGCTTGTGAAACTCCAAGAGTTAAACTTCAACTGTAACTTTTAATATTCCTATACTACTTAGTTTCTATTTCAATATGTTTAAAAAAAGAAAAAAAATCAGCCTTCTCAAATTATAACTGATCAGCATAATTTTATGTGATATTTAACTCCTCTTTCCTTAACTCATCTGAATTTATTATTTTTCTTTTTATTTGTGAGAAAATATATTCTATTTGTCTTTTTGGCCTCTTTTTCTACCTCTGCTCTTGTTGGAAGAAGGAAAGGTAATAGTGTGAAGGAAAATTTAATGTAAAGTTTAATAATAATATGACACGAATGGGTATACAGACACATGTATATATGGATGATCAATATTATCTATATATCTATATCTGTATCTGTATTTATATCTGTCTCTCTCTGGCTTCGTTGCTGTGGTCTAAATGTGTGGGTTCTCCCAAAATCTGTGTATGGGAACTTAATGACAATCTGAGAGTTTGCAGGTGATTAAAGCTCTGAAGGCTCATTCCCATGAGTGGGATTTGTGCATTTATGAGGGACCAGAGCCTCCTTGTCTATTGCACTCAGTGAGAACATAGCAAGAACAAGTCTACAAATAAAAAAGCAGCCCTCACACAATACTAACTTGGTAACACATCTTGGACTTTTCATGTTTCCAAACTGTAAGAAACAAATTTCTGTTATTGATCGATCACCATATACAAGTTACTTTGTTGTAACAACCTAAATACATTAAAGCATTCATCTTCAGTGTTTACAGTGAATTAATCTGAGTAAAGTTTCATTTCTGTGAAACTACAGAACCCACTGGATTACAGCTTATATCAAAATTGCTGTATTCGCTATGACTGATGTACAACATTATACAAGCAAAGACGCTAGAATTTAGAGCATAGCATATCACATAAATTAATGGAATTTCATAAAAGTTTTGAAAACTAGAAACATTCCCGATAAAATTAATTAAGGGATTCAGTTTAGATAACCACCAATTTGATCTATGATTGGATTATTAGCTTTTAAAAATACTTCTTTTAGGGCCAAGGATTTAGCTTGGTGGTGCCACCACCTACCTCGCAAGTGCAAGGTCCCAAGTTTGATGCCCAGTACAAAAAAAAAAAAAAAAAGATTCTTTTGAAGTAATTTTAGACTCATATGATGGTTTATTTAAGCACACAAAGATTCACATTTATTAAATCAAGAAAGCTAGCATTAATACAAAAATATTAACATATCTGCAGATTTTATTATAAAATTTCCTGTCTTTTTGGTGTCAGATTTCTTTGCAGCAGTCTGACACATTAGTTAGGACTTTCCTTGTCTTTTATGAATGAGGTAATAAAACTTGTAACTGGTAATATTAACTTTACTTGCTTAAAATGGCATGTGCTTGATTTCACAGAGCAGTAAATATAAAATACTAAATGACTCTCCGAAGGGGTAATCCTAGATTTTTTTTTCTTTATCTTTATTGTTTATTGTACAATTTAGGTATAAAACGCAGTTGCATTCATCATTGGTATCTTGTGCCTTTACACGACTTATCGTGGATCCTATTTTTCCTCATTCCTCAGCGCTCCCTTCAGTGCCCTGCTTTTATATCCCAAAGTAGCAAACTATAACCTAAGAGTTTAAAAGAGCCCACACTTAGGATGCCACTTCCCTCCTGGCACCAGTGACCTATATCCTTTGCTCTGGGTCTCCCAAAACTTCAATCACACTGTTAGCTGTCTATGTATCTGGATAACTGATTTATAAACTCATTCTTATCATTGGATAAATTTGTGCTTGCATCTGTGTGCCTGAGGGTGGTAGCTTTTTGCAAACTGTTGGCTGGATTCTACCCTCAACCTTGGTCCTAGACCCTGTCATAGTTCTCAATCTCATGATTCCCTCCCTGGGCAGTTCAGGACGTGGCTGTTGGTTTCTTTAAATGCAGTATGAAAGTCTCCCATTTTAAGTGTGATCACAGTCATGTTTGAAGTCTTGATCTCACCTTGATTAAGTCAGGCCTGTACAGTTTAATCTCCCTTTTTATTAACTTCAAATAAACTAAATTGAGATCTTAATTATATCCCCAAAATCCTTTCACCTTGACATTCTATTAACTAGAAGCAAACCACAGGTTCTACCTGACTACAAGGAGGAGGAATTATATAAGCACATAAGTTATTCTATGGTGGGAGTCACTTTAGGCTAAATCCAGAATAAGGAGGAAACAATTTGATTCAATTTAAGTAATCAGTTATTGATTAGCTGCTATGCAGCAGGCTCTCCAATTTTTATTAACCCATAAATATAAAATTATAGTTTATTTATTAAACATTGGGATAAATGTGGCCAAGGAAAAGAAAATAACACAAAGCAAGACACAGTTCACTGGAACCCTGCCACTATGAATGAGATTCTTAGAGAAAATAGGGCTTTATGAGTGTAGAGGAAATAGGAACATTGCAGACTAGAGCAGCACTAGCAAACACAAAACACAGAAGAGTAAGTTATATGAAGGACACCAGAAAGAGCTCATTGTCTTGGAAAGGCTTACATGTAATTGTAAGGAGGTTGAACATTATTTTCCAGGGTAGGTTATGAGAAATCACTGAAAGTTATTGAAAATTGTTTTCAGTGCTAAGAGAGGCAATTTTCAGAATATTAATAACTCGGGTTCAAAATGATCAAACTTATCAAATAAAGTCATAATTGGCAGGGAGAGAAGACTAATTTTAGCAACATTTCAGAGCTCAGTTAATGAATGATTATATGCAAGTTCTCTCGGAGAGATGGCGAAAGAATGATTGGTGGCTGCATGGTTAAGGAAACAGGTACGTAGAGCCTGGTAAAATGAAATAAAAAGGAGGCTAGGGTAGAGTGTCACTTTCTTCTTATTGCTATAACAATTTACTACAAATTTAATGGCTTAAAACAAATTTATTAGTTTATATTTCTGAAAGATATATTTCCAGCATCTGCCTCATTGGACTGATTAAGGTCTAACTAAAACTCTACTCCTCTCTGGAAGCATTTGGAAAGCCCCCCCCACACCCCGTCTCTCTTCCTCTTTTAACAGCATTTCTACTTATATTGAACCCACATAGATAAATGAGGATTATCTTCTATATCAAAGTCAGCACTTTAGCAATCCCAGTTTCATACTTCTTCTTTCCTAAACTGGCATACCAACAGGTCCCAGGAAATAGTACATGAATATTAGACAGGAAGCATCAATGTGACATCCATGATGTACTCTCAGATTTGAATGGTACCCATCCATTTCTACACATAAAATGCTTAACTCCATTCCAATACCTTAAATGGTCCTACCAATCACATTACAGAATCATCAATTCATGGAAAGTTTCCTCTAAATCTCATTACCTCAAGAATTCTGTAATTTTTCCCAAATACAAATTTGGACAGGTATAACTGTAAGAGTCATAGGTATTTTCACTCATTGTAAAGGAGAAAAAGACTTCAAGGTTCCAAGCAGTATCAAAATTCAGACCAGCACACTCTCTTAGGCTTCAATGCCTAGGAACAGTTCTGTGGTTTTTGGTTCTACACTCTGGGCTTGGGCCTAGGCCCTCTGAGTTCAGGCCAAGCCTTTGGACCATTACTTTTTTGAGAAATGTTGCACGTATTTACCGCTGAGTGGCCTCAGCCTCATTGGCCTATTTTCTGGGATTTTGGAATCTGGCAGTCGTCTTTGCATTTTGTGTTCTCTGTGTCCCTTTCAGTCCAAGCCGGTAATGTCTCAGTTGGTATAAGATGCTAAAGAACTTTCTGTCCCTCCGTCATAATTATGGAGTTCTCTGTAGTAGATTGAAAGTCTGTACATGGTTATTTCCTCAGTAATCTGATTTCTAAACTTTAATCTCTGCTGAAATGATAGGAGGTATGTCACACAATTAAAATCTTCCCCTAGTCTTTTAGGTGAAAGAATACTTCGATTTTTTAGTTTTCTTTAAGTTTAGGAAAACATTGCCCAGTCACAGACTTGGTTTTTAGTATGTATACTTTCTTGAAAGTAAATATTTAAATTTCAAAGCCTTTTATTATATGGATAAAATGAAAATGTCCAAATCACCAAGCCCCTATTCCTTTTCGTTTAATAATTCTTCTCTTAGTTTATTTCTTTTATTCTCCTACATTTTATTGGGAGCTTCCAGAGAAGCTTCCAGAGGAAGTGCCAATAATTTCCTGGGAAGTTTCTTCAGCTAAATGTACGATCCATGAGTTTTTTTCTCTTCATAACTTCAGGAAACAATTCCACTACAAAATCGAGATCTTCTCTCCTCTACTTTCTATTGAATTGTTCCCTACGGCCTTTGACATCCTCACTTGCTGATCTTTCGATATCCAAGCTGCTATCAACATGGTACTCTCAGTATTCTCTGAGGCCTCTGGTTTTTCTCCATCATGCTCCTCACTTGCTTTGAGTCTTTCCCGGTAGAGTCATTCCTAGCCACGTTTCTACTCACACTCTTCCCACGACAATCACGTTCATTAAAGTTCTACCAACCTTCGTGCCTCACCCAATTCCAAAGCTGCTTGCACATGTTTGGGATGTATTACAGTGAGGCCTTACTTCCAACTATCAGAGCCAGCAGTAGTGTTTTAGATGCCACTGTATACCACACACTTGATGACTTAACGCGATTATTACTTCTGGTCTTCTAGGACAGAGAACTGGGGCAGGTATTTCTGGGCTAATAGGCAGGTATTAGTTGACAAAGGCTATGCTCCTTCCTGGAGGCTTTCAGGAAGAACCAGTTTCCTTTCCTTCTCATCTTCCAGAGGACACACACATTCTTTGGCTGAATTCCTCATCACATATCCTCATATTCAATTACTGTGAATTTTTCTGACCATTCTTACACAACTGGGTAAGATGTGAAGAGCTGTACAGATTGCTCTCCTTTTCTATCTCTTTTACTTTTAAGAACACTTGTGATTACTTTGCATCTACCTGGGCCATCCTAGTTCCTCTATTTTCTGTGACCAGATTAACAATTTTAATTCTTTAAATGATTAATAGTTCTAAATATATCTGCAAACTTCATTCCCCTTTGCCACTCATTTTAGACCAGGAGTGTTGCTATGTCAAAATACTTGGGACTGTGTAATTTACAAAGAACACAAATTCATTTCTCACACATCTAGGCACTGACCACTAGTATCTAATGAGCTTTCTGGCTGAGTTCCTTACAAGGTAGAAGGAGGGGATGCCTTGTTCTTACATACTGCAACACAGAAAGGGAAAATAGCCTGAGTTTCCTCCAACTTTTCTAAAGATGCTAATCCATTTACGTGGGTAGAGTCCTCATGACTTAATCCCTGATCCAAAGATCCCGTGTCTTCATATTACTACAACAGGGATTAAGTTTCAACATGCACATTTTGAGGGAAATAAGACTATAGCACTATGCGAACAACAGTCATAGTTTTCAGGTGTAAGACAAAGACATTTGGGCAGTAAGGAATATTATCCTGCAGAGCACACAGAGTTTGGGAGAAAACTGATGAGTTCAGTTTAGGACATGTTGAGTAAAGAATACATCAAAACTTTCAAGTGGATACATCCATGTGGCAGCTGAATAAATAAGTCTGGATACTTGTTAAGAAGACAGGCAAAGGATATGCAGATTTGATTATTATTTAGTGGTGGAGACAGTTGCAGGGCAACCTCAGGCAAGGGAAGCAGTGGACTCAGAGTCCTGAGCTGATGATAAGGAAAAACAAATAAATAGAAGAACTAGTCACGGGTGTTCTAAATCAGGTGGTATTGTGGGTGGGGTGTGACTCAGCGGTAGAGTTTGTGCCAGCGCTGGATTTGATCCCTGGCAACGCAAAATGAAACAATACCCCAAACCAGTACTTTACTGGTTCAAAATGTTAATAGGGATCACTAAAAAAATATCTCTATAGCTCGATTGTTGTTCTGATCCTGCCACCTATAACCCATGTGACTCTTTTGTGATATAATTTTCCTTACCAATAAGATATGCATACATATTCATAGAGGTGCTGTGAAAATATAATAATATAGTGTATAGGAGATCTATGTGAATATAAAATTTATGTATTTATTTTAAAATTATAGATTTGCAAAAACTATTATAGATTGAAAAGAATTGGAAGCAATAAGAATCGTATGAATTGAATCAAACAGGAGATTGGTACCATTACTTTGTATGTGTATTTTAATAAACTCGAATCAGCATTACTTTCACTCTGTGAATGTACGTTCTTTCCCTCCATTTTTATCCCAGTTTTTCTTTGTATTGTCAATGCAGAGAAGGTTGTGTCAAGTTCTGTTCTCCAATTTCATCAAGCAATAGATGGTTCTGATTTCCAACTGAGAAAAATCTCATTTTCAAAATATGACTGAGCTTTGACTTTGATCAAATTCAGAATATTCTGGCTCAAAAATCTTACTTTGTATAAATAAGGAAAGCATCTTTGAAAACCACATCTTCAAATGGGAATATGAAATAAAAAGTATAAGCTAAAGGTTATTGGACAAAATCAAACAATGAAAGGGAAATACAATACTTATGGGCATGATATACTAATATTCTTAAAAAATAAAAATTTCTACAAAAAAGCATTATGTAAATAAAGGAATTGGGCTAAAATAATAGAATTTCAAATAGCACAATCTGCTGAAAACATTAGGGATGAACTGGAATATTTCTGAAATCACTGTTCATAATAGAATATGTAAATTATATGTAGAGTTCATCTCATTACATTTTAAACTGTTTATTTGAAAAATCAATTTAAATGTTCTTTCTTGAAAATGATATAAATATTCTTTAGGCTTTCTTTAGCTTGAACATTCCTTAATTATTGATAAATTGAAATTAATTAACAACAAATTATATTTTCCAAAAAATTATGATAATGCCTAGAAGTAAAAAAAAATTATCAAACATTAGACTCGAGCCCGCTAAAAATATATATAAATGATTTCCATGAAAAATTGGTTGCCAAAAAAGAATGCCTAATGAAAGCATTTATTAATTCTACTACTAATCAAAACTCAAAGCATTATAAACTAAACATTGATTTCAAAATAAGTTATTCAAGCATTTCAACACAATCAACTTATAATCATCTGAAATCAAATAGTCATCTTATTAATATTTGACGAGGACAAAGGAAAGCTTGAATCATCCTTTTTATTATTCTTTCTAAGCTATTGACAGACAATAGCTGAAGTTAATTTTAAATCATTTATTGTTATTCTCTTCCTTTTAACAATTCTTAATTACAGTGATTTTTTTCAGTTCATAGCTGAAGCCCAGATTCTGTTCCTTTTCCACACCCTTTTGCTTTTCAAAATTGTTGGCACAGAGTGAACCTTTAAAATTTTGTGTTCAATCCAAACAAATTAACGAAACAGAATTGGGAGGATAGAATTTTATGTCACCACCTCCAACAGGGGAACATTAGGAGTCTTAAAAGAATACTACTGATATTTATAAATAGTAATGGTGAAAAGTTTTAGAATTATTCCACTACATGTAAAACTGAGTGAGATGGCTGCACAATACAATTTGATAAGAATCAATTTGCATGAATAATAGCTAAAGTATCCACATGTGTGAGTGCGTATACTCACATATATATGTAATAGAAAAGATACGGACATTATGTTTCTCTTGGGATGAAAACCACACTTAAAATAATTCTCATTAGGTCCCATAGATTCCAATGCTGTATTGGCATTGTCATTTATGTGTAGAAGCTGTCCAATTTCTTTAATTTGCTCTGTGGCCCATTGGTTGTTCAGACATATGTTGTTTAATTTCCATGTGTTTATGAAATCATTGTACTTTCTTTTGCTATTGATCTCCAATTTCATTGCATTATGACCTGATAATATACAGTGAATAAGTTTGATTTCTTTGCATTTATTTAAACATGTTGTAAGAGCAAGAATGTGGTCATTTTGGAGAATGACCCATGTGCAACTGAAAAGAATGTGTATTCTGATTTTGTGGAGTGTAACACACATTTCTCAGACAAAGATGTAGAAACAGCAAATAAAAATATAAAAAGATGTTCAATATCCAGATCACCTCAGAAAGAATGGCTGCTAGCAAGAGATCAACCAATAACAAATGTTGCCAGGGTTTGGGGGGAAAAAGGAACCCTTCTCCACTGTTGGTAGAAATGTAGACTGATGCAACTATTGTGGAAATCAGTACAGAGATACCTCAAAAACTAGGGTTAGAGGTTCCATTTGACCCAGCTATTCCCCTGCTGGGTACTTTCCCAAAAGAGTTATCAGACAGAGTAGGACTGGAGTTGTGATTTACAATGACTAGAAGCTGACTGTTTTCACAACCTACTTTCACTGTGGGAGTTGAATATTTGACTGATTCATGAGTTGGGAACTTTTGAATTTACTGAGGAAATTGGAAAAATAGAGCCTGAGTCCTTATGTGACACTGCAGAAAATATTTTGTGTTATTCATGGTACATTTATCATTTTTGCTTTTCTGTTAATACTGCAGTATTCCACTGCTGTTCAACTTCCTAAAACTCCAATAAGTTTAGAGCCCAAAGGGACTAATACATTATTATATATTTAACCTAAGCAGCAATAAATGTCAGTGAAACAAAATTTCTACAAATTCTAGCTGTTACTACCACCAACAAGCACAGTCTAATAGACAAAAGGCTGTACGTGCTCAACACGCATTAGTAAATTTTGTACATTCTTTTTACAGTTTTAATTTAAATGTATACTAGTTAGATATTTTATCTACACCCTGGTGCAATCATAAAAATTTAAATGCTGCTTAAAGGCAAAGCACAATTTCAAGGTAGCATTTAGGCTTGAAAATTAGTATTTCATTCCATATTTTAATGTTATGCTTAATTATCTGGTTAAAGATGGTTACAGAGATAAAATTTAAAATGGATATTCTGCGCTCTGTCATATAAAATTTAAACTAAAAGTTTTCATACCAAATATATGAAAGATATATCTGAAATCCTGATGGAGAGATAATTAGGAAAAATTTTACTAGTATATATAGCCCTATTCTAACAATATACAAAAATATGAATGAAATATTCTGCACAGAGGCAAGGGTAGAGTTCTCTGACCAGCAGCTGAAGCCAAAGAGAAATGGTGAAGTTGAGCTTAAAGGTTTTACACTAAATACAAATAGACAAGAAAATATCACGTTCTACAAGACCTAATAATATATGAACAGAAAACAAAATGTTCAGACTGCTGAAAGATTAAGGAATTGAAGGCAAAGATGAGAGAACTAATGGAAATTAGAAATACAATGAGAATAACTACAAATAATGCCAGGATTCCTGACAGGACAATGAGCATGGCTGGTGAGTGCTTAATTAGAATGGAAATATATGTTACTGAACATTAGATCAGTAAAGTATACAGTCAGAATATTGAGTGTATTTTTCACTGCAGCACAAAAGTTACCCACCATAACATCCGAGGGCAGTTGTGATAGCCTGTGACCAGAGTTTTCTTTAAAAATACACAGGTGCCTTCCTAGGGAGTGGGAAATTTTGGAAAATGAAGAGTTAGAGACTAATGACACAAATCTCACTGATGTGCTGAAATGCTGATTTGGATGCAACCATGCAGGTAAGAGAATGCCAACCACACTGGCACAGGTACCTGGTGCTTTGGATAACTTAGTTGATTCCTTCTTGCCCTTTCCTTGGATGAAGTGACACAGTGTGACTTTCTGAGGGAGTCCACATTTTCCATTCCAGCTGGTGGAATGGAGTAACCCATTAATTTGAAAGTCTTGCTCCACATCAGCTATTTCGCATCTCTACACAGAGGAACAGTCCTACTTCCACCTACGATTCACCAGAACTAAAATATTTCACACAGTGGAAGTTTTCAAAATAACATTTTTGTGAAGTTAAATATTTAAAAATAATTCATACTTTTTTTTTTTTTTTTTTTTTT
>NW_022900918.1:26780857-26803964 GCF_012274545.1 Fukomys damarensis | reverse complement strand
TTTTTTTTGGTACCAGGGATCGAACTGGGGTCCTTTTGCTTGCAAGGCAGGCCACTGAACCACTGAGCTAAATCCCCGGCCCATACTTTCTATAGTATGCTTTATTTGGTTTTGCCCCTAGAATACTCTTGAACTTATTCTTTAAATCCATAGATACTATTTTTCTCATTACTGAATCTTAGACTCCAGACTCTTTCCTCTCTCTCCCCCATCTCCTCCCTCTTCTGCGTGTGTGTGTGTGTGTGTGTGTGTGTGTGTGTGTGTGTGTAACAAAGTAAGCTCCGAGCAGACATCAGATCTGCTAGCACCTTGATATTGGACTGATCTGTGAGCAGTAAGTTTCTGTTGAGTATAAATTATTCCTTCTGTATTTTGTTAGACCAACAGGAACAGACTAAGAGAACTTGTAAATACAAGATACAACAGCACCTTGATTTTTTTTTAAAAGCCCACATTTTATAATAGCATTTATTTGCTACAGGGATAAACCAAGTATTTGTAAAACATTTCACATCAATTATATCAGTTAATCTTTACACCAGCCTGAAAATAGTTACTGTTTTCTGCATTCGCACGTGGGTACATGAGTCGTAGGTGATGTAACTTACCTGAGGCATCTTGTAGGCTAAGTGGCAAAACTGAGATTCAAACCCTGGTCAGTCTGATTCCTGTCAGTCTATTCAGAGCCACTGGTTATGTTGTAAAGGAAAAAGAAGCTCAGAAACATAATCACAGACAAGTAGCAGATTAGAGCTGCCATCCAAACCTGACCAATTCCCAGCAAGACCAATGCTCCCAACTCCTCCTGATCACTGCTCACCTGGACAGTTTAACCATTTGACCTCTTACCATCTTATTAGAAATGATACAACTGTAAACATGTAACTGGTTTTAAGAAAGAAAAGTTTAAAAAGTAATCTTAAAACACCTTGATAATCTTCTGGATTAGACTAATATCCAAGGAAAATATATAATATAAGGCAAATATCCATTTTACTTTTATCCATTTTTGCTTAAGTCTCAAATTAATTTCATCACTACCCAATAAGTATGCATATTCTTTTCTTTTCTAGAAGAAAAAAAATTCCCCCAGAGTGAGCTAATTCTGATGCGTCTTCTCAACAATTTCCCCCTTCCTTCCTGCCTTTCTAGTCACAATTTCCTCTTGTCATTATACTGGTGCACAAACACTAAGAAACAAACCCTCTTTCAGCCACCAGTATTACCTTTTCGTACACAGTGATGGAGAAGAGACTGAGCAGCTACAGCAGAAGCCCTATTTATAAGTAGAGGCAGGGAGCTCCTGGTAAGTACACGCATGAACATTTTTTTATCCCCCCCAAAGGAAACTTTCAATGAAATAATGTTACACTTGTACATAGCAGCACTTTAAATATAATTCCATCTTAAAGATTCTAAGCATATCCATGATAGGCACCTAAGGGGAAAAAACTTAATGAGTCAATTTATAAGTTCTGTTCACTTATTTCTTATGGCCTTAGCCACTGATTTCACAAAGCAGTTGAAAAAATTGATTTCTCCTAAATATTCAATCTCTTGATCTAATGTACATACATCACTGTACTAGATTTCAGTAAGCCCACAAAAATTAAATATGTACACTTAGCCAGCTTCGAGTTTTACAAATTTAATTGCAATATTTAATGATATAAATATGTAGAATAACCTGGTACAGTATGTGACACATGGTTACTATCCAGCAGGTGTTCTTTCGCTCTCTTTTAAAAAATGTTTTATTTCTTTATTAGGAACTTATTTTTAGACTATTTTTAGCTTTCTCAACAGAATAACCCCAACATGTAAATTTGTGAAAAACTAGGATTACAATCGTTTCTCATTGAGTTTATTGGTACATTTTAGGTATAGCTTCCTTTTTCATCACAATGAAATAATGGCTTAGTTTTAAAATGTTTTTGGGAAAAAATTAAACTGTTCTTTATAAATTGCCAATCATATAGGACATGATAGCCTTGCCTTGTTAGTCTTAATATTAAGATAAGACCTTAAAAGTTATATACTATTTATTTACTTTGGAAAAATTTCTTTTCACTCAGGTTTTTTTAAAAATAATCCCTTAAAATAACTAGAAAATCTTAAATTATACCTAAATAAAAGTGAATATTTACTAAACACCCTAATTGTAATAGTTACAGAAAATTATTTGAAGTCTGTCACTTCGCTGGGTGTTATAAATTTCAGTCTTGGCTAAATCAGGTTATGAGAGGTCTACATAAGAGCAATATTGCCTTACTCCCTGAAAGAATTTCCTCCTCTCAATCAAGTTGGGAGGTCATGGCCTATTTTTATTTGGAAAAACAACACAACAAATAATCAAAATATATGTTTCCCTTTAAAAAGTATTGCACAAAGTATACTCATGCAATGGTCCACATATAATAATGTACCAGGAAAGGCATTGATACATTACTGGGAATTGGGCACATTTTTTCTTCTTTGGAGGAAATTTCCCCTACAGTTAAGAGGTATATTGTGGAGTGATTCACTGAGATAAATTCAGAAAGGGAAAAGTTCCAGGGGAGCAGATATTATTTGGTAAATTAAAGTTTGAGGATTAAATATACAATCAAGGTTTTGGTAAACAATAGTTACACAATTCTGGAGCTGAGCAAAGGACTAGAGCCACATGCTGGGAAATCATCAGCATTTAAGTGGAAACTGCTTACATATTTGGCAATGAAATCATTCACAGAATATGTAACATAGAGAGAAGATAAACCTAAGCGTAGAATGATCAGAAAGAAAAAGTAACAAATGGATAAATGTCTGTCTGAGAGTTAAAAAACATTAGGGAAGAGTTGTATGACACAAACTGAGAAAGGGATTTTTAAAAGGTTTGGTTGATTGTGGCTGATTCTGCAGATGAATCAGGTAGAATAAAGATGGGGCATTCCCTATGTAATAAAAACCTTGTGGGCATTGGTAGCTGAGAAAGTAAAATTCTAGAAAATTTGTAGAAGTGAAAAAAAAAACACAATACATGCACATAATATAAACAAGTGGCTACAATAAGTACAAAACACCTTTCGAGAAAATTTTCTATAAAAAGAGGAGAAAGCAAAATGATACTACAGGCAAGCACTGAACAGTTTTCAGCTTGCTGTTATAATTATGGAAAATGAGATTATGAAACATCTTACTGATATAGAGGAGAATAATGAGTAGATCACTTAATAAATGAAGGTATTTCTTTCATACAATATACTAGAGAAACTTGGGAGGCAGGCAGGTAGGCAAGCAAGGAATGTTGCAATGTTTTGTTGGGCTTTGTGATGGTTGAGTGATTGCATCAACTTGAAAAGTTGGCTAAGAGAAGGTTAGCTAAATCAGCTCAGCAATTCCATGCCTCAGGACATGGGATATCTGCTCTAGGGCTGCCCCTCCCCTGATTGTTATAAAGGGGAGATAAGGAAGGTCACAGCTGCTTCTTTTCCCTTGAAGGAGCTGCAGTCTTCCCCTTGGACATCCTCTCCTGCCTACCAGGGAAGATGCTTTAGCTTCCATCACAGACTTCTCCAGTGTGGAGACTCACCCTCTGGACTCTTCCTCATCCAACCCTGTGGGTGGCTAGTGTAAGCCAATCTTCTAAATTCATATATCTTGTGTTACATCTGTTTCTCTAGTAACTACTGACTAATACAGGCTTGCCCATGGGAATGCAGAAAAAGTTGCTACTGTGAAGAATTAATATAAAAAATAAAGTTCTTTAATGTTATTCACTGGGGTCTAATCTTGAAAAGTATTAAGGTAGGAGACATCAAGAAACAATCACCTGGGAAAGTTTGTATGAATTGATATCACACATATAGTAGACATGGATGAGATTTAGGAGTGGGTATTGTTGAAATAAGGAAATAAGGAGTCTAGCATGTTCAAAACTGGAGTGAATCATCTTCGAGAGGATTCAAGTCACAAGATGATAGCAGACATATGTATAAAGACCAAAAACTGTGAGCCATATGCAAAACACTGAAGGAATACAAAGAAATAACAGCAAATTATAATCAAATTGAAATGATGGAAATTTTTAGAAGTGAGAGCACTGGATGATGAGAGGGTATGGGACTCAAGAAATATGATCCTCAAGAGGGATAGTCATTGAATCACAGCAGTGATGAATGATAAAGGTGAGAGAATTTGGATGGCACCTTCACAGAGGAATTCCTCCACTTAGAAATCAAGGATTATGGTAATTGTTTGTTCACAAACATGGAGAATCCCATGGTCAGATCCTTGATGTATGCTGAAGAGCCACTATGAAGCCCAATGAAGAAGGGTTGGATGACCGTATATCAAAATGGCATTGCCCTCAACATAAGGAGATATAATGAGTGTGGGTTAGAAAATGGCACTATTGAAAAAGGTGAATGTTAAATCTACCTGACTTCATGTCAATTAAGTCTGAAGAATAACCTTTCTCATGACTACAAATGAGCACTCTTGAAGGACAGAGATAGCTTCTGTTTGGGAACAGTAAATGATGGTATGAAAATATAAGGGTGATAAATATTGAAGCACCAGTAGTAGGGGTGACTAAGGGCAAAGAAAGGAAAAAGTACCTAAGGGAAAAAGTGTGAGAGGGAAGATGCAATTTTTGAATGACCAAAATAATAATTGTAGCTAATATATAGCATTGTATTAACCATATGCTACACATTGTTTCATATATATGTATATATACATGGATATATATATGTACACATATATATGAATGAAACTTATCCCATCAAATGAGTATATTTACAGAAAATTTGAGGCACTTAACAGAATACATAATAGCTGATAATTTTAGAATCAGCACCAAAGCATATACTATGGCTCCAAGTTTTAAATATTAAAATTCTAAATTGCTTCTCTGGGTGACAGAAAGCAGAGTCATAGTATCAAGGAATTATTAAAATGTTCACAGTGGTGCTCAAAATGTTAGTATTTTACTGCTTGCTAGGATTCAGAGTAGAATGGCTCAAAATACCTCTGACCTGAATTTCTGTTGCTAAGGGACCTTGGATGAGATGCTCAAGACCTTGAAATAATTAACTCAAAGCAACTTTGAGTTTCTGCTTAGAGTAATATGAATGTTCTTGAGCAAATTTCAATTTCATGTTTCCAATATATGTGTGTGTTGGCAGAAAAGTATGTAATTCAAAAAGTTTAGTGATATCTTGATCGATTTGTATATTGTTTACCACTTCATCTATCTATATATCTATGTCTACAGTATATCAAATGCAATCGTCTCTCTTCTATGACTTATGTAGAGAGTGGCCTATGTTAAAATTTATGGAGCTATGTTAAATTTCCAGCTTCATTTCTTTATAAGAGACCCTTTTGCACTTTTCTTCCCCGCCCCTTTTTTTCCTGTCTCTTCACTAATCTACTCTGAACAGTTTCTCCTCAATTTTAGAAATCCATAACTCTTTGCAACTCAGGGTCACACCTGCTTTTACAGTAGCACAGTTCAAGGGGGATAGAGAAATTCTGGGATTTTTGGCTTATCTTTTTGTCTTATAATAGGAACTCTTCATCTACCTTTTAGAAAATATTACTTTCAGACATGCATTTTAAAATGATACCACTGTAAAGTAGAACGGACCCCCAGATTATGGTGTTGATTCACTCATTCTAAAGCACTCCTGCCAGGAAGTAAAACAGTAGATCCATCAGGTGTATATCTACAAGGCAGATAGAAAGTCTCATAACTTTCTACTCTTTACATTTGGTGTACGTTAACAACAGAAATCTGGTTTATTTAGTGAAACAATTTCTTGAAAAACATTGAGTTATCAATTTCATGTTTTCAACAGATGGCTTGAGCATTCACATATTTAGCAACCTAAATATGAAATAAATTTAGCAAATTCAACAGAAGATCACATAGCAAAAGAGACAGTAGTGTCTAAGAAATTCATAATTTTCCTCTCTAAAACACATTTTATTTGATTTCACATAGGTATTACATATATATAATTTTCTTTGGAAAATTAAGTGTTCTCATTTTGGAAAATTGTAATCTTGAGAGAACACATGCTGATTTTGCTTAAAGTATAATAAAGCACATAATTAAATATTAAGGCACATTATTATATATGATCTATATTAAAAACAAGCAAGGAAGCAAAACAAAACACAATGCAACACAAGCAAAATTAAAGAATGGAAAAGAAAATCAATTCCATTCAACACAGAAACTATGTGCCCATAATTTAATGTGAACACACACAATTAGGATAAAGTTTCCCTTCATGAGCAGACTAGAGGGGAAGTAAAACTGAAATTAGGTGACAGATTATTGAAACTCAGCATACACTGCAAAGCTTAGTTAGTTTTATTGACTCAAGAATGTTTATTGAAATATCACATATTTACAATCTAAGAACAACATGTTGTATACATTTGTCCATACTAATTTGAAAATGGAACAAATTACTTAATTAAAGAAATCAAACACTGTAGGCTTTCAATCTCACCATATTCAAATGGGAATAAAATAGCAAAAAGACATTGAAAGAGGAATCTTTTGTTATGATTTAAAATATATTTCAATATATCAACATAACATCTTGTATATTTGGAATTACTGATGAAAATATTAGCTGTATCCCACTGAAACATTTTCTTAGAATTTGGCTTGAAAACTGACTTGGAAGACACCTGAAATGTAATCATTGATCATCTTTAAATGTTAAAATTAATCCAGTAAGCCATCTACTGTAGAAGCTTAGTAAATTTTTCTAAATTGAGCTAGAAACTAAGAAATAGAGAAGCTCTCTTGTAAAGCATCATCCAACATCTTTGCACTGTTAAGCCAATGTACTGTACTTCTCTAATTATCCTCTGTAGAAACTGTCATTGTAAATAGTCAAGTCTTTAATATTCCTGTCAATATTTTCAATATGAAATCTGCTTGACTTTGAACTTTTCCCCTAAGGACTCTTCAGCCTGTTTTCTATGCTTCATTATTCATTCATATACACCAAGGTCCATCCTGTGGTACAATGTTCTCACTTATAGTTATTATCTACAGAAAGGAATGAATGTTATCAACAGGAAGTATCAACTGTCTCCTTGGCACTGAGTAAAGGAACTTCTCAAGAATTCTGTGGAGGTATCAGCAGAAAACAGAAGATGCACAAAATTTGTATAAACCAGAAGAATCTTGATTAAAAGAAAAAACTAGCAGGGGAGCAAACCAAAACACACAACAAAAGTAAAATTAAAACACAAAGAAGGAAAATCAATTCTATTCATACACAGCAACTATGCATCAGTGCTCCAGTGTGCACGTACTCTAATAGGAAAAAGTGTTCCCTTCCTGAGCAGACTATGCAGGAGACAAATTGAGGAAAGTAAAGTGAAGACCCGAGGGGAGATCATTTGTATTAATAGGATATTTCCTATTACGCAGTTCAGGTTCTCATAAATAAGTGAGATATCTCCAATTAGTTTCTAGGGTTACAAATTTCTTATTTCATATATGTCTCCTATACTTAGAACCATTTTCTCATGATACTCTATAATCCAGAGAATCCAAGACCTGAAATCATGATTAACCAATGAATTATACATTTCTTGACCACATTATGATACAAACACAGTAGAGTCAATTTCATTTCTGGACAATTATAAGATCTAGCCAGTGAGGGAATATTCTCAGCCTCTTACTCTTATAGTCTTTATGAATATCTTTGTGTGTTTCCAAGCACAAAATGTAACTTGTCATTCAAATATATTTTTCATATATTTCTGCCAATATACATGCCCTCCAAAGATCTCAAGTGGCTTCTCTGGTTACTAATAAACATATATTATTTTTCATGTCTTGACTTTGCTAATCTCCACTCCCACTCAAATCGAAGGGCCCTGGCTTTTATATCTCTTACACCTACTTTTTTGCTTATTATCCACAGAGTTCAACTTCTTGACAGTCTTCTGTGCTCTTGCTACCTCCTCTGTCTGTAGTGCTTTTGGCTTCTGCTCCCATGGTTTACACAACTTCTACCCTCAACATCTCTACTTACTATGATGTCTTCTCCCTGGGCTGAACACATACCAACTATTTACGAAGTTTGTGGTAAAATGAATTACACTGGAAGAGATCAGGAAAGAAAGAACAAGAACAACTACAGAAAGTCAGGACTGGAAAGCATTTCTGGCCCCTACGATTCTTATAGTTTTATGTGAGAGAGTCATGAGCTTTACAGTCTTGGTGAAACCAAAGTAGATTGTTTCAAAGAATTTCAAAAATCTGTCAAAATTTAGCTAAACTGACAAAAAATAAAAAGAATTCAAATTTTAGTTATGGGTCATCATTGTTAATCATAAAAACAACGTGGATTGGTAGATAATACTGTGAATAACTGGAAATAGGCAGAAAATTAGTTAAACTAGATGAAATGGAATTCCTAGAAAAACAAAACTCCTCATATTAACACAAGATAAAAATAGAAAATCTGAACAGATCTATAACAATGAAATGACTGAGTTTGTAACCAAAATACCTCCCATAAAATAATGGCCCACATGGCCAAGATGCCAAATGGCTTCACTGATAAATTTGTTCAAGAATTTCAATCATCATCATCATCATCATCATCAAAGGGCACCAATCCTTCACAACCTCCTCATAAAACATGGACAAGAAGGAACACTTCCCAGGTCCTCTCATGAGGTAAGTAAGTATTATACGGAATCATATGTATATATCCACAAAAAAGTCAAACAGACTAATTTAGGGACATATGTCTACCTGTGTTATAACTACATGCGCCTCTATCCAGAAATGCAAAGTTTATACCAACATGTGCAAACACATAGTTCTATTTATATCAGATTAATATATGAAAGGATGAAAACATGATCATCAAACATCTTTTTATGATAAAACAAATACTCAACAAACTGATAATAGGTGGGAACTTAATCAGTTTAGTAAAGGCATTTAAGAGAAACTCAAAGTTAACATCACAGTCAATAGCAAAGGACACATAAACTTCTAAATTCAGAAATAAATAAAGGACATCAAATCAAGGAATCACTTGAATTCCTGTTCCTCATTTCTCCAGGACAATTAGTAAAGAAAAGGCGTTACAATTGTTTCCGCATTAAAAAGGATGAAATGAAACTATATGAGGAGAGGACCTGATGTGAAAAGAATATATGGATAAAGATATGTATTCACGTCATAGAGAAGCCACAGTGATGCACTTGTGTGCAACACACACACACACACACACACACAGAATTTACAAATGGATTCAGTGAGTCTACTGATATAAGATCAGTTAAAAAAAAACTGTATTTCTGTAAACTAGCAAGGAACAATCTGAAACTAAAATGAAACATTTCCCTCAAAACTGCCTTAAAAAAATAACGTATGTAGGAATTAATTAACAGAAGAATATACAAACAACAAAAGAATGAAGTTAAATTCCTACCTTGCATTCTATATAAAAACTAAATAAAAGTATAAGATTTGGGAGTGTAAAGCCTAGAGAAGTAAACAAGTGAAATACACATGGTATTAAATTAGACAATGGCTTTGGCTTCTTAGATATGACACTAAAGTACAGGCAACAAAATTAAAATACATAAATTGTGTGGAAGTATTTTATATTTTAGAGAGAACCATCAGAAAGTATAAAACAACCTTCAAACAGTGAGAACAATTTTGTAAATCATATATCTCATAGGGAACTCATATTTAGAATCTAGAAAGAATTCTTACAACTAAAGAACAACAAAAAACACATAACAAAGTATTTAAAATGAGAAATTGCTTCAATAGACAGGTCTCCAAAACAGACATCCAAATGGGGGCAGGAAGTGGAAGAAAATACATTCATTAAAGAAATGCAAATAAAAACCTCAATGAAATACTATGGTGCATTCACTAGGATGATGTGATCAAAAAGACAGCAAACAAGAAACTCTAGGTGAGGATGTGAAAAAACAATTTGCTGTAGGAGTGTAAAGCCATGTAGCCACTTTGGAAAACACTTTGTAGTTTCTTAAAAATAGAAAAAAAAAGTTACTAAATAACCCAGCAATTCAACTCCTATTAAACACAAGAGAATTGAAAACATATGTCTAAAAATTATACATATTATAGAGACATTATGCATAATAGCCAAAAAGTGAAAACAAACAATATCCACCAACAGATAAATGAATAAATGCAGAGAAACAATGATATGCACATGAAATGATGCTTGTGTTTCTTTCTTTTTGCAATATCAGGAATTGCATTGAGCTACATCCCCAGCCCTTATTTTTTCATTTTAAGACAAGGCGTCACTAAGTTGCTACACAAGAATTTAGTGAAAAGATAGCTTCCTGCCTTGTGGTCCTCCTGCTTCAGCTAGCATGATAGGGCTGGGCCATTCCTGGCTCCAGTGTAATATTGCTTACGTCTTTTGAAGCAATGAAATTCTGATACACATGACAAGAACGTGTCATGAAAGCATTATGTTATGTGAATAAAGCCAGACAAGAAAAGTTTAATTGTATAATTCTACTTTGCATAAAATGCCCATAAGAGGCATATTTATACAGACAAAATATAATTTGGTCATTACTCAGGGGCTGGGGAAAAAACAAACTGGGATCAATTTAAGAGGATTGTGAGGTTTGTTGTTTTTCTTTTCTTTCTTTTTTTGCCCCAGTAACAAAACTGATGTGGAATTAGCAGTAACCATAAGAAACATTGGCAAATATAGTAATCACTGAATTGTCCAATTTTGAGGCCACAGTAATTATATCTCAGTAATAAACTATCATAAATGAAAAAGAAGCTAGAATTTTTCCAGTGGAATCCAAGATATTTCTCAATATCAAAATATCTATTATTGTACTTTGCTATATTAATGGTATGAAAGGAAGAAAAATCTTGTACCAATGAGTGCACCAAATTATATTTTAAGTTATGCACACTAGAAATAGAATGGGATGTCTTTAATCTGATTAAAGATAGTCATAAAATCCTACAGAAATATAATTAGTAAAGAAATAGCACAAGCCTTCTTTTTGAGATCAGAATGCAAACAAATTCTCTAGCAGGTTCAATGAAGAAATAAAGTGCCAAAGAACTGATAAAAAAGAAACATACTGGTTATTGTAAATGGCATAATTATATATGTAGAAAGACTAAAATAAAATGTCATAACTAATAAGCACAGCTAGACTGGTTACAATATCACTATACATAATCTAGTCTATTTCCTCACACCAGCAATAACTACCTAGAAATTAAAATTTTACAGATACACTCTTCAGTGTTTAGAATCAATGATTGTTAACTTCAAAATTAATTTGAATATTTTACTTATTAGATATATTCACTGGAAAAATTGAAGGTTTTTTTTTTCTAGTCAGTTAAAAAATGATCAATATTGCTAGCTAGCAAAAATCAAAAAAGAAACAGTTTGTAATTATATACTGGTATGCATCCTGATATCAGAATTGTGCAATCTTTGAAGATTATTTTAAGGTATATATTAGAGTCTTCTAAGAACAACCTATTTTCCTGAGTGCTGTTTTACAAAATTTCTGAAATGAATAAATCATTCTCTTCCTGTTTTTCAAAAGTAAAATAATCGTTAGAATCATCTAAAAAGTAGACAATGAAAACCCACCAGATTTGTCAACATTTACTGTTGATACTTGTTTGGTGTGTGGCCTTATATAAACTTTATAACGTGTGTGTGTGTGTGTGTGAGACAGAAAAACAGAAATCAATTTAATAGAATATGAATAGGCTATGCATACATTCTAAATTGCTTTTGTTTCTAACCTTGGACAACATATGGGATTTAATAAATGCATATGCAACAATTAATTAGAAGGAGAGTTGGCAAGGGTCAGAGAGTGAAAGGATGAAATGTTACTGCGTAATGCATGTACAGTTCCAGTTTTGCAAGAGAAAAAAGCTTCTGGTCAGAAAACAGTGGGGATGTACGTAGTACTGCTGAGTTGAACTCTTGGAAATGTTAAGATGGTAAATTTCATGTTGTGTTATTTTTAACCACAGTTAAAAGTTTAAAGAATAAAAACAAAACAACTTTTAAAGCTTGAGAAAATTCTACCTTGTACATGGCATATTTTTGAAATGGTGTTTTCCTTTGTGAAGATAAATATTAATCACATTCACCTACATGTATCAATTGGACTTGTTTCTGCCAGCTGCTATGTCTAAAAGTCATGATTGACACTCGTTTGCATACTGTTTGAGAATTTAATATTTGCTTTGTTGGAAATCTTTTGTTCCTAAAACAAACAGCTTGAAAATCCACACTATGTTCATATAACTGGGATGGTACACACATACCAGAAATAAAATTAGTCAGTCTCTAGATTGCATCCTTAAGCAATTCTTGTAAATACTACTTTTCTTATTTACACTGCATTCTGTTCTCATTAAGTTGCAACAGCATACTCTTGGGAATGTAAAACATACTGTTCTCTCATTTAAATAGATTGTGTCCCATGGAATACATTTGTGGACCTTAAAGTGAGGGGGTTGAAATGGAACCAGTATATCCAAATAATTTAAATAACAGTTGACGTAAACTTTTTTTCAGTGTTTTAGTAGGATGCATAATGCAACCAAAACAATATTTAGTTCTCATGATTTTCAATCATAGCGGTTACAAACTGTCTTCTTTTTCTGTATCACACTCCCATGGCATGTTTCATTCACAAATTTTTTACTTGCTGCTAGAGCCTTAATCTCACTAATGGAGAAAGTTTACCTAGCTCAATGTTTGTAAATGTCAATTAGCCTAAAGATATCCGAAAACCTATGAATGTTCACCTTTGGAATTAAGCTTCTTTGTCTTTGCACCTCAAAAATTCTGTACATCTGTATAGAGAAACTGATGCAAAATATATTGAATAAAGCTGGCTTTCAATTTCTTACATTCACGTGAGAATTACATGCATATAAAAAAATCTTGATCTTAGTCTGTGCACTTGCTGTCAAGTTACTCTTTTATCTATCTGAAATCTGCCAGTAAAACACATCATGTTTGTTTTGGATTAGGAAGAAGCTCGTATATGACTACCAGGATTCATCTGCCTGTTGCAACGACTTATGCAACATGCCTTTCAAAACCAGTGTGCTTGTTCTCATTTTATTTCCCACTTGATTGAAAAGTCAACATTCGTGAAAACAGGTAAATCAAAAGGTGACAGAAAAAATTGCTTATGGTTTAGCAGCAATGCTGTTTATTGAAGATCAGCTGCTTTTCCTCTCTGACCTCTGGACTGTGAGTTAGGAAAATGGAATATATAGAACTGCGTGCTCTCACTATGGCGAATGTAAATTTCCTGTGCATAAGCTGCTCAGACCTGGCACAAAAGAGCCAATGAATGTGATGGGGATTGTACTGCTTATACATATTTAAAAAAAGCTCGGGAACAGGTGAAAAATTTTTTCCCACATTGTAGATTGTCTCTTAGTTCTGATGATGGTTTCTTTTGAAGTACAGAAGCTTTTTAATAAGATGAGATCCCAGTTGTTGATTCTATCTGTTAGTTCCTGTGCTACTGAGGATTTGTTCATAGTCTTTTCTTATGCCAATGTCTTCTAGAGTTCTGCCTAACTTACCTTCCAGCAAGTTTAATGTTTCTGTTTTAATATTTAGATCTTTAATCCATTTGGATTTTAATTTAGTACATGGTGAAAGATAAGGGTCTAGTTTTAATCTGTAGCAGGTTGAAATCCATTTTTTTCAACACCATTTATTAAAGAAGCTATCTTTCCTCCATTGAGGATGGTCAGTTCCTTTGTCAAAGATGAGGTAGCTGAGTACATCTGGGTTTGTTTTTGTGTCTTCCAGTCTGTTCTACTGATCCTCCGATCTGTTTCTTTGCCAGTACCATGCTGTTTTTATCACAGTGGCTTTGTAGTATAGTTTCAAATTGGGAATTGTTATACCTGGTTCCATGTGTCTGTTGCCTAAAATGGCTTTTGCTATTCTAGGTCTCTTATGGCTCCAAATGAATTTTTGGATTATTTTTTCTAGTTCTGTGAAATATAGTGTTGGAATTTCAATTGGCATTGCATTGAATGTATATAGAAGTTTTGGTAGTATGGCCATTTTCACTATGTTGATTCTTCCTACCCAGGAGGAGGGGATAGCTTTCCATTTTCTTATATCCTCTTCAATCTCTTTTTTCAGAGTGCTGTAGTTTTCAGTGTAGAGATCTTTTGCTTCTTTTGTTAGATTGATTCCTAGATACTTCATTTTTTTTTTTTTTGGATGCTATTGTAAAAGGAATTTTTCCCTTGTTTCTCTCTCAGACAAAGGACTATTATCAAGAATATATAAAAAAATCAAAACAATCAGCCCCCCCAAATATAAAGACCTGATTCAAAAATGGGCATCCAAAATGAATAGACATTTCTTAGACAAAGAAGTAAAAGCAGCAAGTAAATATATGAAAAAATGTTCCACATCACTGGTCATTAGAGAGATGCAGATGAAAACAACACTGAGATTCCACCTCACCCAACAAAGAATGGCTGCTGTCAAGAAATCAACCAATAACAAATGTTGGCTGAGTTGTGGGAAGAAAGGAACCCTTCTCCATTGTTGGTGGGAGTGCAGACTGGTGCAACCACTATGGAAATCAATATGGAGATACCTCAAAGAGCTTGGACTGGAGGTTCCATTGGACCCAGCCATCCCTCTGCTGGGTATCTTTCCAAAAGAACTAAAAGAATCATATCACAGAGAAATATGTGCATCCATGTTTATAGCAGCACAGTTTGTAATAGCTAAAACTTGGGAACAGTCTATTTGCCCATCAGTTGGAAACTGGATAAAGAAGATGTGGTTTTTCTTTAAAATGGAATCCTACTCAGCCATAAAGAATGAGAAAATAGATTCATTCATAGGAAAATGGATACATATTGAAAATATACTCCTAAGTGAAATAAATAAGTCACACATGTGTAAATACTGAATAGTTTCTCTAGTATGAATAATCTGCAATAATACAGAAGATCCTAATAAGATTACTGACATTGAGAAATGGGAGGAAAGGAGCTAAAGGTGTAGGGAAGGTGGGATGGGTAGGGGAAGGGTAATAAGGGAAAAGAATAAAATGTGGGATAATGAAAATATGAAAATAAAGTGTTTGTACATGGGAAGGGGAGGAGGGGGTGAAGGGAGGGCAGGGAAAAAAATGAGAACCAAGACTTGTCATTCAAAGGTACAAGATCCCAACAAGGAATGTAACTGTACTGTATCCCTAAAATGTACCAATAAATTCAAAGCTGGAAAAAAAAAAAAAAAAAAAGCTCGGGCTTTTGCTGTGCTCCATTAATCCCTTCTCCAAATTTTCTGTCCAGGTTTGTTCTATGAAAGCCTTAATGTTCCTAATTTCCCCATTTTTACTCCTTCATTGTATTCCTCTCATTCTACCGTCCAACATTCTTTTAATAAATATTTGCTGAATTCCATTCCTGTGAGGTGGATGGTTTTGCAGACTTATTTCAAAGGCCCTGACACTTGACAGTGATTTCAGCATGGAATCACTTGGCTGTTACCATCACAGTGCCAATCTTTGAATTTTTCAAGACCCTAAATATTCTGTCATTACAGACATGAAACTATCCAAGGTTACCTAATAAATTTTTCCATTATATTTCCCTCAAGCGCTTCCCCTCTGTTTGACTCCCATTTGTTCCTCAAAATTCTAATAAAAAGAAAAATTATTCATTAAGTACACAGATTTTTCACTTTGTGCCACTTGTGACACTAATTTTGAACTCTTTAATTCATAGGTAAAATCTTCTTTTCAACGCCTGTATATCCAGTTATTACTGTCTCAAATAATCAGAGAGCTGAAGTCTTCCAAATTGTTTACACTATGCAAGATGCCAAAGAACTTATAAAATATCTAACAATCCATTCCCTTTAAAAGTCAATTAGTAAAATTTGTGATTTCAACAAATATTTTTGAATATTTGTATATCACAAAGCAACCTGCTTAACTGGAAACATTAAACACATAAAAGTTATGGTCAATTAATCTAACATACAATTTTGGAAATGAAAATTAATTTCTTTCTAAATAAATTATTACTTAAAAATCATCTAACAAGTAAATGAAAAAATAAAAACAACTATGTGAATTAAAACTGGGTGATATAGAATGTAAGAAGAAATGAGGTGCTAGCTAAAGAGCCATGAATATTAGGTCACTCTCTCAGTTTGGAGTTCTCATTTTCATGGTAATATTCAGCTGTATAAATTTAGGGACTCCTTAACTTTGATAAACATGGAATTTAGGCTTTTTTAAAAAAAATAATTATTTCTTTGCTATTTTTATATCCAAGTATACTCTCCACATGATTCACAGAGGATGGACCTTCATCAAGCCCCAGACCTATATTCTAGGAAGCAATTTCATTTTAGCAACCCTTGAAGTAATTATTTCTGATTTCCACAGAAATAGTTTTATGACACTATTGTATTTTGGGGGAGACAAGAAATTACCAGTAAAATAAGTTGAATACTGGATAAACTGACATAACTACATGGCTAATACATTTTAAAAGTTAGAACAAAAGAAATCAATAATTCCAACTATATAAGAGAAGTAATTTGATCTAATTGAACTGACCTTTCAGGTCTTCTCAAAGTTACATTGTTTTGTTTGATTTGGTTTGGTTTGGTTTGGTACAGGGGATTGAACTCTGGACCTTGTGCATGTGAGGCAGACAGCAGCACCACTGAGCTATAGATCCCTGGCGCAAAGTTACATTGATTTTTAATAAAACTTATTTGAGATACACTTTGCATATTATTTAAAATTTTATAGATTAAAATTATTAACAAACTTTGTTTATTGAGAATTATATTGTTTGCTCTTTCTGTACTACTTTGATTATTCTTTTTAAGTTCTCTAAATAGAAAAGATCACTTAGACATTCATGGTAGACAGTTTTATACATTTGAGGGGTTTCTTCCCTAAGGATCTTTCCCGCCCTAGGTGTTCTATCTTTGAGCAACATGCATCAGTCATTTTGCAGTAATTTCTGCAATTCAATTGTCTCTTGGGTCTCCTGTAAAAATCTTCAAGCTTCTCATATTTTAAGTTTCTTTGCAGGAATGATTCTCAACCTTGGTTGCAGAGCCCTAACATCCAGCAGAGCCTGCACCCCAGACTAATTACATCAGAAACTCCAGGGTGGAACCTAGACTTCAGTAATTTGTAAAATTCTCCAGTGGTTCTAAAGTGCAGTCATGGCTGGAAAAAAACATCATTTAGAGTGAGAAATGACCTCAGGCTGTCTTATAACTTTCCTACAAATAGCTCAACCTATAGCAAATGGTAAAATGGCATCTCTGAACAATTTATGGCTGTAAGAGAAAGCTATTTGTTTTGTTTCAATTCTGCTGAGATTTTTTTTTCGTAAAATCTTTGTGTCTGTGTCCCTGTAATTTGAAATTTGAACCATCAACTGGTGATAAAGAGCTCTTCCTATCTTTAGTTCAAAGCTTTAAAACAGGTTTTCTGATTTAAAAATGGCAGCTCTCAGTCAGACGTGGCCATTTAAACATCTACCTTAAAAAGCACTCTGCAAAGTGTCACTCTCAAGGAAAGTGCTAAGAACTCAACTGTATTAGTAAGAAGTAAATGTCTTTTACTCAGAGCATTTTATTAATACAGAATTTCTAAGAGCATTTCTTCTAATAATTCACTTACATGAACTATTATGCATTAAAATCTTTCTGCTAACCATTATGATACCTGAAATCCTTTCACATTGTGTCATTAAGAATTTTTAGCTTAATAGCTCAGAAGAGAATCATCTTTGTAATTCTGATCTCACCTAGAAATTTCAGCTCCAAGTTATCTGTCTGTCTCTCTAAAAGTTGCTGCAGATTTAATTTTGAAAGCTGTTATGTTTTTACTAATTTTTTCTTAGGCTCATAACATGGTAGAAGAAAGTAAAATATCGTTCCTTCATCCATAATTAGCACATTTTTCCTCAAACTATTTCACTCTAATTTTGACCTTGTCAAAACATTTTCAATACATATTTATAGTCTTAATTTGTATAGTAACTGTGCTATTTTCTTTAATAGGACCCAACAATATTTGTATTTTAAAATATGACAATTTAACTTATAATAAATGAAATTAGAACATTATCATTAATGATACCATAAGTCCAATTGATCATGGACAACACAGTAAATTTAACAACTATGTGATTTATTTGGCCTCATTCCATGTAACTCACATGTGCTGATAACTAGAAACTAGAATAGGCTATTGAAACTTGGCTTACCACTTTTAAATGAACTTTACCTTCCATTTCAGTTCATAGAATGGTAAGGTTGTGCAGGATAGGAATATCTTCTCTATGTAGTCTTTCTTGACCTGCTGCCCCTAAATAGGACTGAGGGAAATTGAATACCCATTTGGTATTCCTTTGAGAACACCTTTATACTAAAAAGCCCTTATCATTTTAGAAGAAATTCTTTTTGTCTCCTCTTCACAACTCTACGGCTTTGATTTTATCTGATTCATCATCTGTGTCTCCCGCAGCTGAGGAGCTCACATTGTGAGCTCAGTAAGTGTTTACGAAACTAATGATGAAGGATGCAGGTGACAGAGGGCTAACTAAATAGTAACAAAACCCATTTACAATAATATTTTGCAGAAAAGAAACCCTTTGAAGTGTTTAGAAAATATCAGAAAGCTAAATATAAGTAACTAAATATAGAAATTGTATATAAATTAAATCAGTAGAGCTGAGCATAGGCACATTATTTCTCAGCCAACTAAATAAATTTTGCAACGTATAAGAAAATGCTTCTTACAAATGACAGTATTTCTCATGACCAACATATACCTACTCAACCATTAGTAATTAATGGTAAAATGTCACACACAATAAAAGAACAAATCCTCACCTCAAATGCAAAATTCATTGCTGTCCCTTTCCTAACCATTCTTTCTTTGACTTGATCTTTTATAGATAAGAAAGCATGAGAAGCGGACATTTTTTAAAACATGAAAACAGAAGAATGGTTTGACTGACATCAAAATTTAAAAACACAAATGAAGACATGCAAAGGTAAATTATTGCTTTCCTGACAAAATAGATTTATAGAATTAAAAAAGGTCTTAGAATACAGAATTATGTCTGTTTTCTTAAACAAATTTTTTTCTTCAACAAGCTATTGTACAATGTATTAATACGTGAAAACAAATCGTAGAAGTGAATGAATGCCCACAAACTTAACTGCTAGTCCTTTCTTCCACTTTTAAGTAGTGGATCATACTGGATAGCTATAGAAATTTAAAAAAAGGAAAAAGGAAGCCTGTGGTTTCACATATATGAAAAATTCCAGCTCTCTGGGAAAGCATGACTATTTCTTGGTCACAGTGTGAGTTTATACACAGTACATGAGATATCCATGATTAAATTGTTTTAATCAAATATTTATAGATTATATTAAAGATGTAATCCCTTACAGGAGTAATCATTAACTTTTAAAACTTAATTTCATGAACTGATTTACTACCCATAAAACAGAAATAGCATCATTTTGCACTGCAGTTTGAATTTCTCTTTCTACCAGTGTATAAGATTATTACACATGTAAATGAAACATACCTCTTAGCATTTATGTGTTTTGCAAATGAAGGTAGCTAAATAAATTATATAACTCAATCTTTGGTTTTGTTGTAAACCACATCCTAGTTAATAGTTTAGCACCCTTATTTGACTTGACATTTTCAAAATTGATTTATTACACTCCCTACAAAACCGATTAGCTCTAATCTTACAAATACAATTGGTTCGTCTTGCTATGATTGTTATTATGCAGCTTTTAAGTTATTATGTTGTCTTTCCATTTATATAATTGTGACTTATCATCCATTTTCATCCATCCTGAAAGCAAAAGTTTCTGCCATTTTCTGTTGACTACAGTCCTGCATATTATCTGAATAATACCCATGCTACAAAAATGCTTTACAAATGCCCCTATTCTAAACCCGGAATGAATTCTAGGGAGGAGCTAATGTGTCTTTTTGCAGTAGATATGGTTCATGTCTTAGAATTTAAGCACAATTAACCCGAATTTGTGGTTTTCTTCTACTGATTATTGATAACTAAATGAGATATATTTTCAAAAGATTTTTAGAATATGATAAATGAGTGGAAATGGTGAGGATTTAGATGATATTGAGACAAAGACAGTTTTCTGCTTTAATATTTTCCACTCTCAGATTGTAATTCATTCTTTAAAACTGAAAATGGCAGTTTCATAAGCACTATATAATTTACACGTCAGATTTTTATCCATTGTGCAATGACTTCTACTTATTCTCAGTAAAGCTGTATAGACTTGCTGTCCTGGACAGCCATATGAAACAGTTATTTTGAGATATGTGTTGTTGTCAAGTAACAAAGATAAATTTAAGAATTCTTTACCTCTTACGTTATAGAAGAGAACCCAAATTAAGTCAGTCTCGAAGATTGCCAACATATTGCTTCTCTGAGTTTTCTCTTCGAGAGATGCAGATGAAAACAACACTGAGATTCCACCTCACCCCACAAAGAATGGCTGCTATCAAGAAATCACACAATAACAAATGTTGGCGGGGTTGTGGGGAGAAAGGAACCCTCCTCCATTGTTGGTGGGAGTGCAGACTAGTGCAACCACTATGGAAATCAATATGGAGATACCTCAAAGAGCTTGGACTGGAGGTGCCATTTGACCCAGCCATCCCTCTGTTGGGTATCTTTCCAAGAGAACTAAAAGAATCATATCACAGAGAAGTATGCGCACCCATGTTTATAGCGGCACAGTTTGTAATAGCTAAATCTTGGAAACAACCTATTTGCCCATCCGTTGGAAACTGGATAAAGAAGTTGTGGTTTTTCTATAAAATGGAATATTACTCAGCCATAAAGAGCGAGAGAATAGATTCATTCATAGGAAAATGGATACATATTGAAGATATACTCCTAAGTGAAATAAATAAGTCCCACATGTGTAAATACCAAATAGTTTCCCTGGTGTGAATATTCTGCAACAATGCATAAGATTCTAATAAGATTACTGACATTTAGAAATGGGAGGAAAGGAGCTAAAGGTGTAGGGAAGGTGTGATACGTAGGGGAAGAACAAAAAGGGAAAAGAAAAAAATGTGAGAGAGTGAAAAGATGAAAATAAAGTGTTTGTAGATGGGAAGGGGAGGAGGGGGTGAAGGGAGGGCAGAGGTAAGGGGAAAAAATGAGAATCAAGACTTGCCATGTAAAGGTACATGATCCCAACAATGAATGTAACTGTACTGTATCCCTAAATGTACCAATAAACTCAATTAAAAAAAAATGATTAATAGCCAAAAAAAAAAAGTTATTAAATGGCAAACACATAAAGCAATGAAGAATCAAGGTAAAGAAAATCACAATTTTTATATTGCATATGAAAACAAAGACATGATATAATATTAGAATGAAAATATTTTATACTCCAAGTTTCAAAGATCGCTCGAATTAGATTTAACACAAA
Source organism: Fukomys damarensis (assembly GCF_012274545.1). NCBI lineage: Eukaryota > Metazoa > Chordata > Mammalia > Rodentia > Bathyergidae > Fukomys > Fukomys damarensis. The sequence continues at coordinate 26,782,380 of NW_022900918.1, read as the reverse complement.
CAATATCTACAATAACTACCGTATCTATATTTCAATCAATAATTCATGCATCTACATTTATATAAATTGTATCAGTTCCCTCATATCAATCAGCTACCACTTTTGCTATGGTAAACTTTTTTTTGTATTGGGGATTGAACTGAAAGCTTTTATACTGAGTTGCATCCCTAGTCCACTTTACATTTGATTTTGAGGCAGAGTCTTGCTAAACTGCTTAGTTTCCCAGGTTGGAGCTGAACTCCCAATCCTTCTGCTTCAGCCTTCCTAATGGAATAAATACGAGAAAAGGAAAGAATGGAAACAAAGTCTTTGTAAATAGGGAGGGGTGGAGAGACTGAAGGGAGGGCATGGGAATGGGATAAAAAATAAGAACCAAGATAGATTATGTAAAGGTACAAATATCCAATGATGAATGCCATTAAATTGTATACCTAAAATGTACCAATAAAATTAAGAAAAAAGGAAAAAATCTTAATACAGTGCATTTTATATATGTTTGAATAGTTAAAAAATTCATACATATGAAATGATCATTTAAATATTATTCATAACAACAAACTATGGAAAAATCTTCAAAGCCAATCTTTGCTAAATAAAGGTACATCTTTACAAAGGACAATTAGAAATGATATTACGTACTAACATAAAAACATCTCGGGAAGATAAGATTGAGTGAATAAAGAACTTAACATGCCAAAACATTTATAGTCTATTACCTTTGCATATGACATAATGCTAAAGTGCAGCCTTCCATGGAAAAGAGATTTCGCAGATGTGATTAAATTAAGGATTTTGAGATGGGAAGATTAACTTGTATTATCTATCTAGGTGGCCTTTACCCTCAGGGCCTTCACAAATAAAAGAGAAAGGAAAGGGTATGAAAATCAGAAAAGAGAAAGATGAGGTCAGAAAGACAAGAACTCAGGTAATCACTGAAGACGAAAATATGAGAACCAAATTCCCTCTGGAACCTTCAGAAGGAACGCAATTTTAGCCTCATAAAAACCATTTCAGACTTCTGACTGACTGAACTGTAATATAATAGATTAAGTCACTAAATTTGGAGCAGTTGGCTACAGAAATAATGGAAACAAACTATTAAACATTTCCAAAACAAATTATAATTATTTAAATAATAGCTAGTGTAAATCAGTAATTATTTATAAAGATTTTAAGCAACTTGTATAAAAAAATAATTCAACTACCATAATGGCACTTTCATATTGAAACCTGGAATCCAAAAACACAGTTGTAAATAATAAATTGATCAAGGTCATGTAAAATATACTTTGAAGAAAAGAGGCATCACAGACATGAAAATCCTTTCTGAGGGTATAATTCACATAAAATTTTCGAAAATTCATAAAATGCCCAATGAAAAGTTAAACATATTTATTATTTTATTTTAATCTATGTGAAAGACATGGGAGAAGTTTCTAACTTGTTTATAGTGTTTCTCTCTTATTAAGTTAAACAATACAATATAAAATTTGAATGATGAATATATATCTATAACCCACTGC
>NW_022900918.1:26765667-26780574 GCF_012274545.1 Fukomys damarensis | reverse complement strand
TATTCTCCTAAATAATTGCATTGAAAAGAGGACTTTGAGGAGGAGGAAAAGGAAATGAGCATTTTACTTCAAAACTTTTCGATGAGATAAAAAAGCTAAGTATTAAATGATGCTGCTGTACATATGACAATAGTTAAAATATTCTAACTTTTGATATCTCAAGGACTTTTAGGTGACTTGAGAGAGAAGTCATCAATCCAGAATATTTTGTTATCAAGAAAGGCAAGACACGGTTCATGCAATTCTTTCCACTTGTATTAATTCGGATATAAATTTTACCTCTTAAAGTTTTAAGTAATTTTTAAATTATAATTCATGAATTTAAAAAATTAAGATCATAAATCCTTTAATAATCAATTACCACATCCAATTAGCCCATAATCATTGAAATATACAATTGGGACTAGAGCTCATTTCAAATCTCAAAATACAAAGCCACTTAATTCAGCACTCCATCTGTGCCTTGGTCTCTAGAGTCTGACTAACAGCCTCCAAATTGTCTTCTGAGTTTTCCTCAAAACAAGACAGCAGTTTGGAATCTATTTTAACATAACTTGCAATATATAGGAATTCACAAGGCATCTGGTTTGACTTTTCTCTAATCAAAGTTGCTAGTTGTTCGGTGTCAGAAAGGATGCAAGTATTCCCTTGAAATAGTGCTGTTATTTAGAACGCAACAATAGAGAAATCAAAGCCCCAGATCTTATATTTCCTATTCATAAAATTGTAATTGGCCTTTTTATGTCTGTGTTTCTCTTGAGACAGAGAATTAACTTTATAGACATATATGGGTTATCCATAAAACTCAGAAATAATAGTTTAAATTTTCATTCTCCAGAAAGAATTAGGAATAAAATCAAAGCATATTTTTCCTTGACCTCTTGGAATCTGCACAGTTTAATGTTATCTCTTGAAATGATATTAAATTTCATTTATTGTAAATAACTGGCGAGGGAAAAGCTATGGTGTAATCTTTGTAATAGCATTTTAAATAGCAAAAAATCCTAAAAAAATTTATTTTTCACTTGTAGAACAAAGTGGACTTCTCGCAGATTATCCCATGTTTATATTCCACCCTTTCATATGGCTATGTGAGCAGGTCTTGGAAAGTTCATGAAGTTCAAAGTCTGTCTGCTTTTAGTACCCTCTGTGGTCTGGGCTCACTAACACCCCGTGAGCCTCATTTTACTTATGAATTGTAATTTAAAATGCCTACATCAGGCGTCTACAGAAGTTTATGTATGTGTAAATACTCAGCACAATTTCTGATTTATCAATAAATGATCAATAAGTGGTTGTTGTTAGAACAATCAAACAGAATGGACATAATTGGGACTCATGAATATGTAAATTTTTGGATGCAGAAATTATCTCATCAGAGCTAAAATAGCAAGGATGTAACTTGATCAAAAGAACCAAAAATGTGCTTTCTTTGTTGTGCCAAAAGTATGCCTTCTGTTTGTTTGTGTGCTCAAACCAAGCTAGGATTTACTTAGCACTTGAATGACAGGGCACACATGTGCAAATATGCACACAAAATAGTTTATTGTTTTTAGGATATCTGATATACTGTCTCCATATTACCTTCTGTAAATCAACTGTAATGTTTAAAAATTCCATAAAGCAATGAGCAATGAAGAATGATCAAAGATGTACGTACACAATGATTTTGATCTATGTTAATGTATATAAATGTATTTTGCACATATTTCCATGTATCATTTTCTGTTTTGCCAATAATTTTACAACAATCTACTGTCTAATAAAAAAGAAAAGAAAATGGGAACAGTGAAAGAATGAACTGAACATTTAAATAACGAGAAAGAGCAAAAACAAAATACATCTGGAGCACAAAAGTAAAACCTCTGAGCGGAAATTCTTGCATTGTTTGTACAGAAGAGCCCTTCTTGACTGCGTTCAGCTCAACAGGATGATTATTTGAGTTCAGAGATACTTTCTGATGAGACGTCACCTACTAGAGAGGAGTGAAGTGTTGGCCAGAGTGAGCGGAACCCTCTGACACTAACTGGGGAATTTGGATCTGTACTACTCTTCAGAGTGGCTAACATCCCTGACTCCCAACATAAAAAACAGCTTAATTTTGTCTTCCACTATGTCTAAATTAAACTACTTAGCAGTCCTCAATGGACTCAATGAGGCAATCATGGCTGTTGTATTCTTTGGTCAGGTAAAGAGAGTAAATTTAAGTACAGCTTAAATTTAGATTCAGAAATCAGTGGTCTACTTCACCACAGTTTACAATTAAACTCAAATTTTCCATTTGGAAACCTGAAACGGGGAGGCTGTAGGAGAACGGGTATATCTTACCCTTCTCAGGGTCTTGGGGGTCCCGAAGAGTCTGTACAGGACCCTCCTGCAGTCCTTTCACTTAGGCAGAGCTATTGATGTTCATTTGGGCTAGACCTTTGCACCTTTATCCTGGGCACCAAGAATTTTGTGACATGCAACCTGGTTCCTTCTGCTGAAGTCTCACGAGCTATGACTGTGACAATCCTAGTGGACTCAACTTAAAGTACTCTTATTTGCTTTTCTCTTCCATGGGTTCTACAACAGGTCAAGGGAAAATATTCAAATATTTCCAAAGGCAATATATCCCATGAAAGAAGGGTAACTTTAACAGGATGTCATTTAAGCATGAAGCCAAGGATGGATTAAACCTAGTTTAGATTCTGTTTTAAGATTCCCAAGAAAGAGTCTGGTAGAAGTCCTCAGTGGTTCTCAACTTCGGGTAATACAATTCAAAATTAATCATTGTCATTTTAAGGGCTATTTCCCGACTCCTACCTCTGGAAGGAGCAAGGATCGATAAATCTACTGTACTAAAAGGGCTCAGTCAATAATCTCTTTCTACATCTGACCCCTTTGCACAGGTCCAGTCTAGAAAGTGGTCTAGGAGTTGTAAAACATTCTACTTTATTTGATCTTCTGGTTAATATGTAGAGGAGAAGAGATCTCTTTTGTATTATCTTTACTTTTTTGTATGCCAACCCAAGCTAAAGCTGAAACATTTCTACCCAAATAAATGAATTGTTTCATATCATCAGCCTGTGCAGGTGAAGCTGTGACGTAAAACAGCACGTCAGTGTCCACATCTCCATAACCTCCAAGGCACTGAAGAGCCACAAGGATACAGAGGTTTCCCGTTCACTGTTTAGTATCTCAACCAGCAGCCTGGACATCATCTGAAACCTAATATGGAAATGCAGTAGCTTTCCTGCACTTTAGGAAAATTCTATATCAGAATCTATATTTCAGCACCTTCTTTACAGAAGTTATATGATCTTCAAGGTTTAGAGACGCTAAAATAGGGATATATTGGTAATGGTGGTTTAAAAATTATATCCAAAACTATACTCCTAGTTAAATTTATAACTTCCTAAATATGTGTTTTATGAGAATTGGGTTTTACACTATTGTAAATGTGTTTTTGAAACATTAATTTTTGCCAAGTTCAGCCAGTTTCTTTTCTGTGGGATTTCTGAGAGCCTGATTAAGTACTGCTACACTCAAAATGAAAACGACACATAAGATTCTTCTCCAAGATATTGACTTTGAAACTTGGTTTTGTTTATGTCGTATATTAATATTTCCTAGAACACCATTTCAGAAAAGGTGCTTGACTTGGTGAAGAAGTGGACAAATTTTGTTCTATAAACTGCTTATGAAGGTAGGAAAAATATTACTCCTTGAAGTTTGAAGTCACACATTGGAAAAGCATTTATGTAAAATCTCTTATCTAAACACTGTCTATGAAACAGTGATGTAGGCCACCATTCTCCCCACACCCATCGCTCTCGTGCCTGCTGGGATCAGGAATTCAGCACTCAAATAAATTTCCACGTCACTCCATCTGCTCAGAACCAAGATTTCTCTCTTCACTTGCCCCTTATCAAAGCAGTATCATTATTACATTCCTCCTAAGGCAGATCACCATAGAAAAGCTCTTTGTCACCATCATCTTCCGATAAATAATATTTAAAGTTGCCTTTATAAGCTGTTTTATATCACTATTTTAAAATAGGGAAGACATAACCTTGAGAATCCCTTATCCAAAAACAGTGACTTATCTAGGCACTGTTGTAATTCAAATATCTTGGGTCTTAAAAAAAAATCCCTGTGAATATGATGGAGAAGAATTCTGGTGGACTTTTGGAATTAATAGCTATGTACTACAAAATCATGTAACATCCAAATAAAGACATGTTAGCACATACTCTTATTTCCTTTTATAAATATAACTATACTGGGTGCTTAGTATTTCTTTAAATCGTTTGATTATTTAAAGGCCATTAGCTTTTTATCATTCTTTATGACCCAGGAAGATATGTTTTACACTCAAAGGATTGCACTGACAGCTTTTTCTCCTGTTTCACTTAGAGCATATCATGAACAATTTATATTAAAAATACAAGCTACTTCTGAATATATTTTCAATTTTTCCTGACATAATATTTTCTGCCCCCCGCATCTGCTCATTTTTGGTCTCCTTCATTTTCTCTTCATTTTATACATACAATCTGGATTTTCTTTTTTTTACATTTTTTAGGTCAAATTAGTTATGCAGACTTCTTAATTTAAGCAAATGATTAAGTAATAGTAAGCTGAGGATTTAGCTCAGCGGTTCCATTGCCTGCTTTGCAAGTGCAAGATCCCAAGTTGGATCCCCAGTACCAAAAATAAATAAATAAATAAATCTTAAAATTACCAAAATGGTAATTATTCTATATATTCCATAGTTGCAGAGATGATCAGTTGTTATTTTAGTTTATATGTTACAAATAGTCTGATTGATTTTGAACTTTCCTACATAGTATTTTATAAAGGAAGCCATAAGTACCTCTCTGTCTAATATACATGTAACATATATACAGATTAATTTAATGCATATTTTAACACTTTATTTCCAACTTAGAGGCTGCAGGAAAAGTTTAATATATAAATATAAATATATAGATAGATACAAAGTCAGGTAATGATGAGCACTGTGGAAAAAAAAAGTCATTTAAATGAACAGAAAATGATTTGGATAGGGTGGCAAGAGGTTCCTAATTAAGATATACCTAATGTATTAAGTATATAATTTTGAGCAGATTATTCTTATCATATTCTGCTAATTTAGATGAAAATCAGTGCTGTTTAAATTTCTTTTGAAATGATTACCCATTCCTGAGACCCTTCTTTGTGTCTTTTTGTAGCCCACATTTTTTAGAACTTATGAAAAGTCAAATTTTGCCCCAAACATATATAGCTCTTTTTATTTTACATCGTTATAAGACAACTCTTGTTAATTTCATCTTTCTACTTGCAGAGAGTGACCCTATCCTGAGAACACGGTAGACTGGCAATTGTGGGTGGGTTATGAGGAAAAACATATTCTTTTGGAGCTTACTTTCTAGTAGGCAGAAATAGACAGAAAGCACGTAAATGTGATGCATCTGACACTAGTAAATATTCTTTAAAATAGTGAAAGTGATATAATGAAAATCAAATGTTTATGTAGATGCGTATTTTGCTAAGTGAAGAGGATAGAAACCTTGTCTTGATCATACAAAAGTGTATCTATTTCAAATAAACTGTATCAATTAGAACAATTAATTATGCTAACAATTGTCAATGATGACTTTTAAGGAAAAAATGTCATTTGTCCATATTATAACCACATCATTAGTTAAAATTATAAACTGAGAACCAAATTATTATGAGCAGCTTGATATCAGGTAAGAAAAAGAGTAACAAACTGCACTTAAGAATTTTTATTCAGTTGTTCTGGGAACAGATTAATATCATAAAATTCAATTTTTAAAAAATCACTTCTAGAAAGGTCATAAAAGATTATTGTAAGAATCAGAAAAGCCAATGTAGCAAACATAAATTCTGCCAAGCAAAAATGAACACCATCTGTTTTCAAAACTCACACAACATATAATGGCATTAGGCTCCGGCCTTCTGGAGAGAGACTCATGCAACTGGACTCCAGCATGGAGAAACCTCTTTCCCCTCCTGGCAGCCATGCTAAACCCTTACACTGAAGCTCTGACTTCAATCCTGCTTTGTTTCAACTTCTCTGGACTGTTTGGTGGGAGGTAGCAAGAGATTTTTTTAATATAGAAATTTGTATCAATTTAGCTAAATCTGAATTTTTAATACAAACTTAAATAATTAAAAATAATGTAAATTCATAGAATCATGTATCATATATAATATTCTATGATGATACAATAATATATATGACTACATATAAGAAAAATAATATAAGTATGCAACTAGGAATGTATTGTATATTAATAACTGACATAATTGGTGATACATTGTATATTGATAGTTATTAATATATACATAGCACTATGTAACATGTTAATTCCTATATTACTAATTATTAACCTATCATAAGAACAACTCTGTCAGAAAAGTTTCACTATTTCAAGTACACGTGAGGGAAATAACAATGAACTTTGATCATTTTACTTCTTGTTTTAATTTTTGTAGCATCATTTTATCAATTATCTAAGGTTTTTCTACATCTGTGTTTCTGGGACATATGTTGGGTTTTATATTCCAAAGACAAGTCAGAATACACTGTATTTTTTATGAAAATGAAATAAAGAAAAACAGCTTCAATATTTTGGGAAATTTCTTGTTTTCAAATTGATTAGTGAGCATACCTAGTTACCTAGATAAGAGTCATATAATCATATTTCCATGTGTATTTATGCAAATATGTGCCTATATAATCCACACTTAGGTGTGTGCATCTGTGCAACTGCTGGGTTTTGGTCTGTAGCTGTTTAATATGTGCAACTGTACACATCTGGCATCTAGTGAGGAACTCCATACCTTTCACCTCTCTCTGTGCTCTATGTAGAGTACTATTCCTCGCTCTTCTCCTCTGCTGTGCTGTCACTCTCCTGACGAGAAGGTGACTGCCCCGTTAGGACATTCCCCATGTGGCTGGACCACCATTGTTCTCTCTGTCAATAGCAGTCTTCACACCTTGGTCTTATCCTCTAACTTCTCTGTTTCCATTTTCTGCCTTTCCTTTCCACCACCACCCCCTGGAAGATTTAGATTAGTAAGTTCTGATGTACATTTGAGATTTTCTCATTCAAAAATTTATCTTGAGCATTTACTATACCTCACTAGAAAGCCAGGGAATATATTACGGGAAAGGTTTTCAAAAAAGTTACAAAATACCTCATTTGTAATTGTTTATTGAACAAGTTTTCATTAGAAACTAAAGATGCTAGTTTTTAACATTTTAATAAGTGGAAGGGTTTGAAACTTACTGTAAAACAATATCTATACATGCAATGTGAATGATGCCTTTATAAAGGATGGAAGTAATTGGAGTAATAACATATGGAAGATACAAGGCTCACCAGACTATGGTAAGAAAAATATATGTGGGGTAAAAAGAAAGTCAAAATAAAAGAGAAAAAAATATAGCAGAATAATAAATACGTTAGCATTCTAGGTGTACTTTGATTATGATCATTATTATGATTATCTATTTTCCTGATATTGATCTGTTTTTATTTCTTTCTACTGAGGATTCAGTCTGTGATGATCATATTCTTGGTGTTCTTGTATTCATTTTGCTACAGTACAAGAAAATGATTAGGAATCATCTAATTTTGCTGTAACTGTGTAGTTGTTTAGCATGAATTTGTTTTCCATTCTCTTCATTCTACTTTCATATTGAACCAGAGTCCCAACGTGGAAAAAGAAGAGTTAGAGAGAAATACTGCACTCATTTATGGCATTATTGTGTGTTCTTATTGAAAAATTGAATTTCTGTTATATAAGAGAAGTAAAACAAATTTTGTGGAATCACTTAATCCATTGAATTTAATGAAATAAGATTTGTCCTCATAAGTGCTTTTGAGTATCACTCCTCATTGTTTTTTAAAAACATCAGTGGTTTCTGAGCATTAAATGGGCATCATGTGAGCATTTAAGAAAATGTAAAACTATCAATGACTTATAAAGATGAGAGACTGCATGCTACTATTTGCTGCACAGAGGTAGACAAAGTGTGTTTTTTCTTCTTCCTTTCCAATAATGAAAAAAAAAATCTATTTTCATTAACTCTATGGTTTATTTACAGATACTTGAGTGGCAAAATATCATTACATTTGCAGCATTTTCTTAAGATTCAGAGCTGTGTGACTAATTAGCAGAATAAATCAGAGAGATTCTTTGTAAGGTAAAAAGATAAATGTTTGTGAGGGGAGTGAGTGAAAGAAAACAAAATTAAATTTTCTGCATGGAAATCAGTATTCACTGGAAGATAATCTGACCCAAACTGAGAATGTTTCATTTCCTGAGGTTGACAAATCTCAGCTTTATCCTATTGCCTAGAATTGTGAAACATCATATAGTGCCTAAATGAAATGCATCATGCTTCTTGGCTCTGGAAAGAAAGCAGGAGGAAGAAAATAAGCATTTGGTGTAAGGACGTTCATGGTAAGGTTCACTTGGAGAATGCGCAATAGGGTCACTTGCTCATTTTGAACAAAAAGTCTTTCTTGGATTTGTAAGAATCTGACAGAATATTTTTGGAAGGAAACAAAGATATGAAGACTAGAGCCTAACACATGATTTTTAATAAGGTTAACCATCTACTATACTGATAAATAGGCTCCTGAGATGATGAAATTTTACATTGAATGTTCATGGCCCCTGTAATGAGGAAAATTACGGTTTTTCTTACCGCACCTGCACTAGGTCTCTTGGATCATCATTTCTGCCAAGACTCTGATAACACCGACCTCTCTGAAGCCTTGGTTCATTGCAGCCGTTCCACAGCCCCTGCCATTACTGCTGCCCAGATACTTCCCCGAACTCTATTCTTCTCAACAACGCACCTCTGTTGATAATTACAAATCCCAAATGGTGTTCCACACAAAACGATGTTGTTTTAAGTTCCACAACAGCACTCTGTGCATAGCAGATATTTCTGCCAGTCTGCAGTGGTACTAGCTGTTTGTGGGGTAGAGATGACCAAAATCATGCTGGTGGCGAAGACGGTAAGAAAATCATCCTCTCCCTCTCAGATCGTGTAGTAAGCTCAGAAAATGTCTCAGGAAACTTTTTAGTAAGGAACTTAGTCCTTTCTCCGAACTCTTTAGCTATTTTTTAAGGAGTGGTCTGGTTGGCGAGAGGATGAGATTATCATTTATGTCATCCTGATCCTCATTTGAATGGGTTAGCACCTGACCTTACAAGCTAGGGTGTTGCTTAGCTTTCTTTCTGTTTGTGGCCCACATGATTTCCTCTTCGGAAACTGCCTAAACCATACACATTCTCTTGATTTCTGCCTTTACCACACAACCAATCAAAGACAGCAGGCTATGCCATGTGCAGGAAAGTATTAAATGGCTCAGTTCATCTATTGGTGATTTAATACAAGTTCTACAGGAGTAAAAAAGTGGAGATTTTATTTGAAATCCAGGCTATACTTTCTAACTCAGCTTTGTACTCACCCAGCAGATGATTTCTGACTCCTGTTTTATATTTCTGTACAGGTTCAGATTTGTGAGAAAATAAGAGTGGCTTATTAACAAAGTAAAGTAATGCTAATGATCATGATAAAAATTATTCTGAATTAGCCTTTTCAAGTTGGCGGGCTTTACTTTCCTGTCAGAATTAGGCATCTTCAAAGATTTTCTATTTAAAATTTTCTTAGGTTTGATCCATTTTTACTTTGTTTCAGTACAGGGAGAGAGACAGAAGGGTAGATTCATCCTCCTCCACAAGCACATCCAGTTTCCCCAGCACCACTTATCCAAGAGGCAATCTTTTCCCCAGCTTTTGTTTTTAGACTTTTTGTCAAAGATCAGATGGTTAAAGGTAACTGTGGGTGATTCTGTGTCTTCTATTCCATTCCTGTGGTGAAATGTCTATTTTAGAGCCAGTACCATCCTGTTTTTATTACTGTAAATTGGTGGTATAACTTGGAATATACGATAGGAATGCTTCCTGCTTTGCTGTTTTTGCTCAGGATTCCTTTGGCTCTTCTGGGTGTCTTCTGTTCCCATATAAGTTTCAGTACATTCCCCTAGCTTTATGATGAATGCTGCTGGTATTTTGATTAGAATTCCATTAAATCTAAATATCATTTTGAGTAATTTGGCCTTCTATTTATTTTTATTTTTTATTGTTTGGTACCAGGGATCGAATTCGGGACCTTGCGCTTGTGAGGCAGGTGGGAACACTGAGTTAAATCCCTGGCCTGGACATTTAAATTATACTGATTTTATCTATCCAAGAACAGGGGATGTCTTTCCACTTTCTAATCAGTTTTCTTCAGTCTTTTTCTCTATTTCTTTTGAGCATTGTAATTTTCATTATAGAGGTCTTTCTTTCATCTCCTTCATTTTGTTAACTTCTAGGTGTTTAGCTTTTCTGGAGCTAATTTAAATGAAATTGTTTTCCTGCATTCCTTTTCTATGATAGGTTCATTATTTGTGTACAGGAATGCTTCTGGTTTTTGTGTGTTGATTTTGTATCCTGCCACCTTGATGAATTTCTTTATTAGCTCTAAGAGTCTTCTAGTGAAATTTTTCAAGTCTTCATTGTAAAGAATCATAATATCTGCAAACAAAGACTATTTAACTTCTTTATTTCTTATTTCTACCTCTTTTCGGTCTTTCTATTGATGCACTGGTCAAAATTTCAATCACTATATTGAACAGGAGTGGTAGCAGTGAACAATACTTGTGCCTGTTTTTGAGGGAATACTGCTTAGTTCTTCCTCATCTGGCATAATGGGTTTACAATAAATGCTTTTATTACTTTAAAATAAGGTTCTTTTATACTAATTTCCATCCATTGTGAATGGATATTGCATTTTGGTTTTTAAACAAGAAACACTGAATCTTCTGGGCAATAAAATGGGTAAGCACTTGAGAAAGGCATGTGCAAGGGCTCCTGAAGAGAGCCCCACATAATGCAAAGAATCAACAAATGGGATTATGTCAAATTAAAAAGCTTCTGCATGACAAAGAAAACAACAGAATGAAGAAATAATCTACATCATGGGAAAAAATACTTTGGCAGCTACTTCTCTAATAGGGGACTGATATGTAGAACGTATAGAGAACTCAAAAATTTAGATTCCAAAAATCACCCAATTGAGATGAATAGACACTTATTAAAAGAAGAAGTGTAAAAGGCCAATAAGTACATTAAAAAAAACTCAGTGTCTTTGGCCATTAGTGAAATGTGAATCAAAACAAACCTGAATTTTCATCTCACTCCAGTTAGAATAGGTATCATTAAGGTGTCAAAGAATAAGAAATGCTGGGGAAGGTGTTAGGAACTCTTCTACCCAGTTGGTGATGTTAACTGGCACAACCACTATTGAAATGAGTAAGCAGATTCCGCAAAACTAAAATAGAAATTGCATTTGATTGAGCCATACCTTTCCTGGGTATCTTCCCCAAAGAGTTAGAGTCATCATTTTAACATCATAATGCATATCCATGTCTCTAGAGGTACAATTCATGACAGTTAAATTGTGAAATAGCCTATATGCCCATAAATAGATGAATGGATGAAGGATAATATGTCATATATACCAATAGAGTTTCATTCAGCCACAAAGAATGATAAATTTGAGTCATTCGTAAGAAAATAGATGGATCCTGAGGTTGTAACGTTAAATGAAATAAATAAGACTCAGAAGGTTAAATATCACGTTTCTCTCATATAAAAAAGAGGAAATATAAATAAATAGTAAAAGAAGAAATGGTAAGAGACAGTGTGGTAAAGTTTTTAGTTGAGGAAGTAGGTCTGATGCGAGGAGAGAGGAAATAGTGAATTGGGAAAAGAAACCATTATATATAGGGATGATCTATAAAAGTACAAATTCCCCCAAGACAAAGGGAATTATTGTGTAATAAATATATATGAATTAAGAAAACTTTTTAAGGACAAAACTAGAAATTAATACATTGAGTTTTTGCAGATTATGTAAATGACCTATTTGGTATGATCCAATTTTGTTAGTGCATTTAATGGAAAAGTAAAACTTTGGATTGCGGGTAACTTGTTTTGTGACTTTTCTGCAAGATAAGCAAATATTTCAAATAAATTTTGGGCCAGGGATTTAGCTCAATGGTTCTGCCATCTGCCTTGCAAGCGTAGGGACCGGAGTTCAATCCCCAGTAACAAACAAACAACAACAACAACAACAACAAACAGAAAAAAACAAAAGAAAATTTCAAATAAATTTTAACTTGATAAACAAATGATGTCTTGTAATATTAGTAGATGATGCCAAATATCACATGGGCATGAACCAATGGTGTCCCCCCACCCCGTGGTGTTGTCAGTGATTTGTGATGATTGTCTCCCAACAGCAAGAGGCTATGGAGGGGATTTTACCTGCAGAGGAAGAGGAGAAAAGGGTGGAGGGAAAGGGCAGAGGAAGTCCTCACTCCAAATGATATTGAGGATATGTGTAAAATGTGGAAACCAGTACAAAATTTTGTAGAAAAGCACTATCTGAATAAGGCTGTTAGCAGTGTCTAAGGACAATGCAAAGTAACATTTCAGCTCGATCCACAAAAGGAGGCAAAAGCAAGTGTCATTGCATAGGTTCCTTGTTAAAGCTGCATAAGGTGAAAAAGATTCCACTGAGCCAACAGATAGCAGTGATTCCATTAGTGATAATGAAAGTCATCCTACACAATAACCCTCCTCTCTCTTCTCCTTTACACCAATCAGGAAGGTTTTCAAGCAAATGCAAGTTGATTTTCCTTTATATCTTGTATTTCCTTTATTATTTTGTATTATATTACTTTATCTTAATAGTTTTTTATATGAATACTGTGGGATTGTGGAGTGAATCATCTGAATTTTTTATGGGGAAATTTGCTTTGATATACAAGTGCTTTGGATTATAATCATGTTTCTGAGACGAATTATGCCAACAAACCAAAATTTTGCTGTATTACTAGATTTCAAATTTCCTTAAAGTTAAAATAATATCCCCCTCAACATGAACATTCACACTGACACCTCTATAGCATACAGGGACAAGGCAGTAAAAACTACATTTCCCAGAACATTTGGTTCCTAAAGTTTCAGATACAGTTTCAGTTTTACCAGTTCCATATCCCGCAAGACCCTTATTGAGAATCAAGTCATAAGACCAAGTAAAACACATCCTCTTTCTTTAGCCAAGGCATTTGTCTCAAATCCAAATTAACCATCATCATGACTACACCAGCCCTCTCTCCTCCAAGGGCAGCTTCCAAGTCAGTAGGTCACCCATCACACACAGGCAGATTTTTCCAGAAACGCGGCATAGGTATTGTTTTTGAACTGTATTAACAAGTCCCTCAGATAATCTTGCATCTTCAAAAATGATATATTGTGAGGCAGAATGAAGTTTACTTTTTTCTTTGCATCTAAATATCTTTACTACAACAATTGGTAAGATAATTGTGTATGGAAATGAGAGTATAAAGAATAGATTATAAAAAGAGATTTAAATGGCATAGAAAATATCACACAGAGTAGAAGTAGAAAAAACATCTCCAGAATCATGGGAAAATTTTGAGGCTAAAGAATATTAAATTAAATATAATTGCCAACTCTCCGTGGTGAAGTCAAAAAGGGCGCATTATGACAGATACTGAGATTACAATCACTGTTGATGAAGGCACATTTGAAGCAGTCGGTCTGCAGAAACAGGGAACATTAAATTTTCTGATTTAAATTGCATACGGACCTTAAAGGATTCACAGTTACCTCCTAGAAAAGAAATCCATTATTGCTGAGAGCTAACCACACTGAGGGTCATTCATGTGTGGTTCTCAAAAGTAACACTCCTGGTCTTTTCCTACTCTGTCCATTAAAATGCCTGTCTCGTGGCAAGTGTTATACACATATACCTGAGTTTTCCAATGGCCTATCATCTTAGTTCCCTCAGTGTTTTCATTCCCATGATATCTACCTTGGTCTTTCCTGCCAACATCTGACCCTAGACCTAGTCATGACCCCAAAATGCAACATGTGCCCACAATTGTGACGTAATGTAGACTTCTCAGACTCACACCTCAAATCCATGTCGCAATTCCACGTCATGGATAATGTAATCTTTCCCTGTTCCTTACTCCTTCTGTGCTCCGAACATCTCACCTTGCCAAGTTTAAATTCCCTGGCCTGTTATTATCACCCATGTGTGCCCTCTTTCTTCCTTCCCTGCCTCATGTTTTCCTGTATGTTCAGTGCATCTGCAGCTCTAGATCAGTCCACCTTTTCCCTCATCATTGCCTGACTCAGATAAGGGCATGTGGTTAGAGGATGCTGCAGTGCCAGCCTGACCCATGTACTCAAAACCCAATTCCACAGGCTTCCTAAGGCAAGTATTCTATGCACACCTTTGTTCTCAACCACTATTTCTTTCTTTTTCTCTTTTTTTTTTTGGTCTATTTCTCTTGATTTTCTCCTGCTATTCTCATTATGCTTATGTTGTTATACTCAAAACTGTCACATTTCTTTAGAATTCCTTCAGCTTTCTTCATAGTTTTTTCTGTCTCTCTTCTTCCAATTACATGATAAGATTTTTCACTGATTCTTCTTTCCCTCTGCCCATATTTTATGCTAGAGGCCTTCTAATTTTTCATGTTGGTTTATTACAATTTTTAACTCCAAAATTCCCATTTAGTTCTTTTAAATAATTTTAATTGCTTTATTTACATACTTTATTTGGGGAGGCATTGCTAACATGCATTCCTTTGTTTCTGTAGGCGTGGTTCTTTTAATTCTGTTAACATATTCTGAACATATTCAAAAGTGCTGACTTCAAGTCTTTGTCAAGGCCACCAGCCCGGCACCTTCAATTACTTTGTTGTTGTTGTTTGTGGTCTCCTCCTC
>NW_022900918.1:26743486-26765543 GCF_012274545.1 Fukomys damarensis | reverse complement strand
TTTTTTTTTTTTTTGAACACTGGACACTAAGTAATACATTACGGCAAATCTAGTTACTTTCCATTCACTGCGGGGTTTCTTCCTCAGTCACGTATTTGTTAAATGATTTAGCTGAACGAATTCTCTAAAGTTTATTTTCCCCATGTAGTATCCCCTCTCAGATGTGTTCCTGCTCAGGTTATTTTGCATTTGCATTTATCTCATGGGCTGACTATGTCTGGGTCACCCCTGAGTTATCATAACTCACTTAGTGGTGACAAGTTGTGCTTGAGTCCCTTTGCAAGTTAGATGCTTATTTCTCATCTTCTGATGCATATTTGGGACAGTTCTGAGCATTAATTTTTTTTCTCCATTCAGTCAAGGGCCCGGGAGTGGGTGGTATTAGTTTGATAATTCCCTATTTGATTATAGCTCGAAACCAAAACCTACGTGTGATCTTTAAAATCCAACGATACAAAATGGAAAGACGTTCCCTGGCAGACCACTAGAGGGCGTCACCGCCAGTCTTGGGCACAGCCCAGGCACTGCAGTCTTCAGCTGAAATCAGGAGCTCAGGCCCTGGTCAGTCGTGCTCTTTATTAGTACCCTCATTCTTCATCCAGGTGTCTCATGAAAAGTATTCTTTCTTGGGTAGCTGTCCCCAGGAGCCTCTGCAGCCACCAGAGGAGGGAAACTTTGAAGACACGTTTCTCCAGTGCTAGTACTTTTCCATTGTCTGCCAGCCCCCTCCCCCGCATCTGACCCTTGGCCTCTAGATTCAAGAAGGAAGGAGTTTCTCCTGCCTGAGGATCCCGCAGCAAGCTGACTGCACATCTCTGCGTCTTCACCTAAACCTGGTCCAGCGCTGCTCCGTAGGGAAACATGGAGCCCCGGGGTTGAGAGGGGGCGCTTCTTCCTGGAATCTTGCTTACAGTATTGCTGAGTGAAATGAAGCGTTCATAATTACTCCCACTCTGCTTTACTGTCTTAATCAACTTCTCTGATGCGCAGCGCAGATTCCAACGGTCATTTTTGAATGGACATAGCTTAGGTAGGCAGTTTTCTAGACTGCCCAGAATAAATGTGACTTTTTTTGTTTTTAGTTTGCTTTGCCATGCCGGGGATTGAAGCCAGGGTCTCCACTCTACACTGAGCTACGCCTGACTCATTTATCCATTGGTTCATTCATTCATCTATCAGTATCTGTTTATTATTTTGAGAGATTCTCCCAAAGTCACAAAGTTGCCCATGCTAGGCTTGAACAAATTGTAAACTCTCTGCCTCAGCCTCCTAGGCTTCTGCAATTCCAGGCATGCGCCACCACGCCAGGCTTAGCATACCTTCAGTTTTAAGGCTTAATTCTTCGGAGTCACCTTTGGGTAGGAATTTCTTATTGTTTAATTAGTGTTCTGTGAGAGTTATATGTAAGCCCTGAATGCCAGAGACTCCTGCCCCATATTGATGAGTCTGCGTGGCTGAGAGACGCTTGAGGGTGGACTCCACTCCCTGCTCTAACTACTGCCTAGGGGGTGGAAACTCATGCTCACATCCTGCCCAACTTCCGGGTAACTGTGAACCCAAGAAGACCTTTCTAGTGTTCTGAGAGGTTTTCTCCCCACTCCCCACTGTGGAACTAAGAGGCTCATGTTAATTATTTCCTGCCAGCATCTTCATTATTTAAGACAACATCTTTATATATGGGATTCCCTATGCTCTGCTCCAAATAAAGTTAGTGTCCTCAGAACAGACCTGAAAGAACAGTGCTGTGGCCTGAACTGCGTCCCCCAAATGCATGTGCTGAAACCTTAACCCCAAGGACCTCAGAATGCAGTTGTATTTGGAGATTAGAGCTTTTAAAGAGATAATGAAAGTAACATAAGATCACCTGGTTGGTCCTGATGCAATGTGATTGGTATCCTCATAAAATGAAAAGGAGGACACAGTGAACCATGGAGGCAGCCCCACAAGAAACCAGACCTGCCTATATCTTGACTTCACACTTTTAACATCTAGAACCATGAGAAAATGAATTTCTGCTATTTAAGCTATCAAGTCTCTGGCATTTTGCTATGACAATCCAAGTAGACTGATACAACCATTGACTGTTGCAGACCTTGGTAGCGTCTCATAGATCTCCTTCGGCTTATTTCTTTGCATTTTTATGTCATTAGGACAAGGTATAGACCTTTAATATTAATTTTTTGTATTACTTTATAACTTTCGATAGCTACACTATGTGCTGAAACGTTTCACTGAACTTCTAGATACTGTACAGATATTCTCCTATCTGTTCTCTCTTCTATTATATTTTCTACTCTCTGCTTGTAATTTCTTTTATAACATAAATCTACTTCCTTTGTCCCACTTTCTCCAATTCTTATCCCCCTTTATTTTTGGCACACGTTCTGAGACAGACTGACCGGACTTGCCATCTCCAATTCCACTCCTCTCTTTTTCTGCTAAACCCAATCCAGTTTGGCTTTACTCCCACCACACTTGCTACACTGCTCCAATCAAGTCACCAATTATCTTCTTGTTGCTAAATTAAATGGAAAATTTCAGGCCTTTTTCTTATGTGACTTCCTAGAAAGATTTCACATACTGATCACACTTTCCTCCAATACTCTTTCTTTATTTAGCTTCAATGAAAACACAGTTGTTTGTTTTTCCTGTCATCTTACTCATTTCTTCTCAGCTTAATGTACTTACTTTTCTACTTTTCAACTACTTGTTAACGTTGGAGCTTCCCATTTTTAAAGCCCGGTCTCAATTCCTGTCACTTCTTCAAGGTGTTAAAGAACATATAAAGGCCAAAGACAAAGACAGAGTCATATCACTTGTTCTACCACAGCATTCCCCACCTTATTTGGTTTCAACTCCATCATTCCTGTTATTTAAATAAAAAATTTAGACTGATCCTTATTTCTTCTTATTCTCCATATCCCATATCCAAAGCAACAGAAATTCCTGACGGTATTGTCTCTTAAATATACCCAGATGCTGATCACGCCTCACCACTTTCCATGGTAACACTGCTTCCTGCCATGATATTTCATTATTTCATCTTACTAACTTGAATAACCTCTCAAGTAAGTCTCTCTCTACTTCTACCCTATCACACACAACCACCATTAAGTTACACCCCCCACCCCGACAGTGTCTCACTCTATAATTCAGGCTGGTCTTGAACTCACTATGTAGCTCAGGCTGGCCTTCAACCCACAACAATCCTCCTGCCCCAGGCCCCCAAGTGCTGGGAATTAAAGCCATGCACCACCATGCCTCCTGTCACTTCTCCTTCTCTTTTCTTCCCCTTTCTCTCTCTCTTCCTTCCTTCTTTATTTTCTCTTTCTTCCTTCTTTCTTTCCTTTCATTTCCTTTCCTTTCCAGTGCTCAGGATTGAACCTTGAATTCAAGGTCTTATGCATTCTAGGCAAACATCCTACCACTGGAGCTATATCCTTAGTCTTAATTATTTTCAAAACAGCCAAAAATGATTACTTTAAAAGACAAGTAAAACCACACCCTTCTTCCAAAACTATTTAAAATCTTCCACTGGTGGCCCATCTATGTAGAGTAAAACCCAAAATCTTTCAAAAGCCCCACTGCTGTCCAGGCTCTGCTTTCTTTTATCACCACCTTCTTCTGTGATTTGATTTTGGACTCTTCCTCATTCAGCCTCTGTCAGCCACACTATGTCTTTTCACTTCCTTCCACATTCACAGACTTCCAGTTGTTGCAGTTGTGGTAGAGATATTCCTCCCATTTGGGGTTCTGCTCCTTAACTATCGGTTTGGACCTTGAATGTCTTCCCAAACCTTCACAGCTCAGAGAGTAGGCCAATGGGATCATGGATTATGCAGGTGCTACCCCTTTGCTATGAATGGGCCTGGCTAGAAGCAGGCCATTAGGTGCTGTTAGGTGTGTGACCTGGCAGGGTCTATGCCCTCTTCGGAGCACTTCTCCCGCCCTTACTGACTGCTCCTTTCTCTCTCTGTTTCCTGGCTGCCAGGACTTGAGCAGCTTTCTGGCAACAGTGTCCCTTCCACAGTACAATTCCTCACTTACACTGAGATAACTTCATACTGAAATTTCTAAAACGTGTGATCCAAAATAAACGTCTGCACCTTTAAGTTTTTGGTGCCTGGCATTGTGTTTCAGCTTTATGTTTCTGTGTATAGTTAAAAATAAATTTAATTACTAAAATAAGAAAGCTTAAGGAAGGGGTTGCATAATTTATACACTTAAAGATTTAAAGCAGCGATAAAATAAATATGAATTGTGCACCGATGAATAAGAATACATATACATTCTTATGTATAATATAATATAATTTTACTTTCAGAGAGACTTTTTATAAAGATCAAGTATAAACTGTCGCTCAGGGAGTTCAATTCATTTGTGCACTTTAAAGTCTTGGGTTGACCTTGAAAATGTTTATATTAGTTTCTAGCTTACAGTTAATCTAGCCTTTGGAGAAATAATAAAATAATTAGTTTGCCCAGAAAACATATCCTAACGATCTCTCAGTTTGGGTGCCCCTTCCACATGCACAGAAATCCACTCTTGAAAAAGAGGCTGGGTGTCACGGCTTTGAATTCTGTGGGACCCAGCAAAGGAACAGTGAGACAGAGGTGAGCACACGGAGGGCTGCTTGGGACACGCTCTGGGTTATCAGCCAGAGAGGCAGGTGAAGGAGCAGAAGGCAAAGTCAATTGCAATGCACCCTTCACAGTTGTTCCATGAAGCCCGAAAGCTGAAATGATCATTCAGAATTGTTTTGAGTTGGGGTAGGGGAGCTGGTCCCTATCGAGCAAGTTGGTCATTCGATGGAGACTACTCTGGGAAGGAATCTTTGCCAGGGGAATTGTCTTCAGCCAAGGCAAGCCCTGCAGGGAGATGCATGGCCCAACTGGCTAAATCCAAGACAATAAAATCCTATGCCTGGTAAAGAATGCCCAAGAAAGGTGTGATGGATAAGTCATGCCTAACGAGGCACCTCAGATCATGTGTGTGGGACTGACCTGTGTTATCAGTCTGCTTGAACCGTCATAACACAGTAGCAGATGGGTTCTTAACAATAGAAATGTCTTCTCTCACAATACTGGGGGATGGAAGTCTAAGATTAGGGAGCCAGTATGGTCAGTTTTTGGTGAGGATTTCATTCCTGTCTTACAAATGGCTGCCTTCTGTCTGTATTCTCATATTTTGGAGGAAGATAGTTCTGGTGTTTCTGCCTCTATTTACAAGAGTATCAGCCCTGTGGGCATAAGCCCCACCCTTATGATTCTTAACCCTTGTCAGTTATTCCCAGGCAGTGTCTCTAAATACTGCTATATTGGGATTTGATATGTAATTCCAGAGAGGACATAATGCAGTCCATAGCAGTGGCCAGTGCCCTAGTTCACTTTATCGTATCCTCCTTGACTGACCAAATTTAAGATGACCTAGAGAAAGGCGGTGAGCTAGAGCAGGCAGAGAGAAAAAATGGAGACAGAGCCTCCAGACTACCAGTGTTTCTCCTGGATGACTAGAGGTTAGTTTCCTGGAGCAGGACATCAATAGAGAGAGGACTGGGCAGATGCTAGGGAGACATGCATACATTTAAGACAGATAGCTTCCAGATCTTCAATTCCCCCAGATGTTCACTTTCCAAAAACTTATTTGATTTATTTGAATCTGTATTTTCAGATTTCTCCTTTTTCAGCCCTTGTAAAATCTCCGTTCCCCTTTACAAGAGGAAACACCTCACCATGTTCTGTAAGCCACTGCTCTGGAGTGTGGAGCTCCTGGGAGCAAGACTCAGGGGGACAGGACATCATGGACACGTTTATGCCTCACCTAGAAATCCCATGGACAGGGCCGGGGATTTAGCTCAGCGGTTCAGTGGCCTGCCTTGCAAGCGCAAGGACAGGAGTTCAATCCCCGGTACCAAAAAAGGAAATCCCATGGACTACCTTCACTTAAGAATTCTGACCAGCTGACAGTTCAAATAGGAGAGAACATTCATCTATGTAATTTGTAAAAAATAAAACCAGCTTTTTTGATACTCCAGCATTTGATTTTCTGATGAGTTTGACAGTGACAGATGACTGTCCTGTGATATTATTTATAGAGTAGGAGAGCTAAACCGCAGTTTTCGTGTCTTTGGGTAAATCCTGTATACAGTAAAAATATTCATAAAGTACATATTTGCAAATATGTGCATTTATAATAAATTTTTAAACATCAGTTCCAAATGAGAATGGAGGATGGAAGGGTTTCTCAAAAGCTCTTTTGCATGAGCAAGTTTTGAACACCGCTGTGCACCAGTGAGCATCCTCTGTGTCCTCTGAAGGGTACTGAAAGGAGATCTCAGTCTAACCTATTTCCCGATGAGTCACAAACCCCATCATCAGCAGTAACCTGTCTGTTATTCATTCTGGTCCCTATTTATACTTTCAGTCTCTTACACCACTGAGACAATGCAATGTTTATACACGTGTGTCTGATTTATTTCACTTAAGAGCACAGGCTCAAGATGCATGCATTTGGTTAAAAATGTCTCAAGTTTATCCTTCTTTATCGCTTAGTAAAAGAATGTGTGCTACTTCCACTTCTTCCTATCCTCCTTGATTGACTGAATTTTACGTGACCTAAAGAAAGGGGGTGAGACAGAGAAGGCAGAGAATCGCATCTTTTTTTCTTTTTTTTAAATCTATTCATTGGTTGATGGTTGATGTGCATTTGGGTTATTTCCAAAATTTAGCTATTACAAACCCTGTTGCAGCTCTTCCTCTTCTGGGTATCCTCCCAAAAGAATTAAAAACATTATACTACAGTGATATATGTACACCCATGGGCGATTTTAACCCAATCTCTACCTATGCTAAATTCTACTAAATATGTATTTGTAAGATAGACACATCCTATGTCTTAAAGTGAACATTCCAAAGCCATGTTTAGAATCATTATCTCAATGTCTGACCTAGCCCAAGTCAACAGTGTGAGTGGTGTGTGAGGTCTATGATGTTCTCACAGTGACAGAATCGCCTAATAATATCTTCTTCAGAAAATAGCTTATTGTTAAGTGATTTATCCTGGTAGCTGATAAAACAACTACAGACATTAAAATGATAATATCAAATCAAATAGTTTTAGTATTTCCTTCTCATACTCCAGTGGATTACTTTAAGAACCTGCTGCAATTCATATCCCCTTTAGACACCCATGGCCCCCTGAATAATTCCAATGTCTGTCTTTAGCATAATATACAGCGGTCTCCATGATCTGAGAGTGTTATTAATTATATCGAGTTTATTGGAATTACCTATTGATGTGGCTGTTAGTTTTACCAGACAGTGAATTTATTCTTAGAAGGAGCTGGTTTAATTTACCATTGTACCTCTGGAGACTAAGATATGGTAGATTAAAGACATGTTTGTTGGGTGAATGTCAAATATTTTCTTCTATGTCTCTTCCCTTTAATTATATTATTGAACCATCCAGTGATTAATTATATTATTAATTGGGGAAAAGATTTATAGCTACATTTCTTTTAAGTGTGTGAATCATTATTTCATTAAAAGATAACTGAAGTAAGTGAATTTAAGTTGGAGAAATATATGCATCTGATGCTGCTTAAGAATAGGATGACGGTAGTTACAAGGTAAATAAAAACTTGAATAGTAAATAGATAGTGATAGAAAATATGATTGTCAGTCTTAAACTGCTCTGAATTGTCTAGTTAATTATTGTTGAGTTATTTTGGACACTGAAGGAGTAAACAGTGGCTAATCTTATGGATTCTAAAGTCGTGCTGCATACATTTTATCTGTTTTATAACTTTACTGTGTACCATGACAAATTATTTAACTATAAATGTTTCATCATACAAAAAATAATAAGCATACTATCGATTCCCACAAAAGATTTATGAGAATTAAATATGATTTTACAAGTATTCACAATTGTGCATTTTAATATTTATATACCTATAAAGTATTCACAACAGTGCTGAAAAATGCTAAGACTTTCATATATACCAGCTATACTTCTACAAATGACAAGAATAATTAGAGTTGAATATTTAAACTGATTTAACTCCTGAGAAACAAAATTTTAGATGTATATACTCTTGGGATGAAACCACTGTGGCTATAACCACTGTCTTACACATTAGAAAGGAGGAATTTATGAGAGGGAGACATATTTCTCATTCATATTTCATATAGGGGTGTGGCTCTCACTGCAGGCTTTTTAATAGTTGGTCAATAGGTTGCAGAAATGTATCGAACTTTTATTGAATGCATATTTATTAAAGCATCTCTCTGTGTCAGTTTCTGTTCTGGGCACTGAAAATTCACTTAAGAATTTAAATCTCACACCTTATTTAGTTTATACTCTAGTGCAGATGATACAAAAATATATATTTTTTGACTGCTCCTTAAAGCTTGGCTACAAAGTGGTGAAAAATTAAACAGGCAAGAACTTAGGAGACAAAATAGAGTGGTCAAGGTGAGACCTAGTGGAGAGTTATTCTGAACACTAGTGGAAGAGTTCGAGAGGACTGGCAAAGGTCAATATTCATATACTGAAGGCATCAGACAGACTAATAGAGATGAGTCTAGCAGACCTTTGTCTAACAAGTTTTTGACCTGAGTATCTGTGTAAATGTTCATATAATGCATAGAGTAGTTTATAATGGCATTAGGGGCTAAAACACAGAATCAAAAATGTGTTTTAGGTGCATGAGTTACTATTTTGACACCCACGTTGAGAGAAACTCAGCAGAAATGTTGTTAAATATTACAAAGGAAGAATGGATAGAAGTTAGAAGCAAAATGTATTTCACAAGAAGATTAAAGTTTACCTTAAATTTCTTCTTGCACTTTGATTCAAACAGCATAAGTTTGATTTCTGTTTTTATAATAAGTGATCTTAAAATGGACAGAAAAAAATAATATAACAATTAACTGTTAATTTTTTAATATGTGCTTGAACTTGACAAAGAATACACCTTTTATGTCTGGCCAAAAACTAGACTTCAAAGCAACTCTTGTGCATGCAGAATTTTCCCTTGTAAGGTTATTCTATTAAATAAGACCATTGCTCAGCTCTGCTGTGTTTTATTTTGCACCAAATTATACAAGGTGCATGAAACAAAAAAGTACATTGATACAAAACCATTAATATGTCAAATCCATAGATAAAGAGTGTTTGATGTATAAGCAGTTAGAGATGAGAAGGCCCTGCCTGATTAAAAACTTCTTGTTAATCAAGGCTAATAGAGGACAGAGTACTAAATAATCTCTGACAAAGCAAAAGCAGATACATGTAATGGGAAGATAGATTTTACATATGGTTGATGTGATAGAACTATCAAGCTAACAACAACCCTTGGGGCCCATCTGAATATTCATTAATCTGCCCTACTTTGGATTTAACTTAGAATGCAACTGTCAATGAACAAATGAGCTTTTGTACAAAAGGTGATAAACAAAATCCAATGAATTGGCAAACTGAAAAATCTTGAAAGAGAAAAAATGCTGTAAGATTAAAAACTGAATGGAGGACTTTAGCTCAGATGTCTGCAGGGAAGACAAAAGCTTCTCACCAAATCATGTAGCTTCTGAGAAGATTGTCTTTAAAAAAAATTTCCTTAGAAAGAAACATCTGCCGTGATAAGGGTACATTTTAAAATATTTTTGAAAAAGGCTTAAACTTTTTAAGTCTCTTATTTTCTACTGCACATTGAAAAGACAATCTCTAAAGAAATGGATTATTTTTCCAGTTCAAAAATTGCTAATCTTACTTCCCAGATGAGATTATCCATCCATCCCTGCCATCCAGAGGCAGAGCAATAATAAAGTTGATTAATACCAATGGCAGACTGGCACAAACTAAAGTATAAGGTAATGAGCCCAATTAAAATGCCTATTGGAACAGGTAGTTAAGAAATGATCAAAGCACATGATGTAAAAACAATAAAAAAATCCAAGTCAAGACTATCTACCTGCAACTCCAAAATAATGCTGTTCAGAGCTGCCTCCCACTTCTGTCAGTGACAAAGATCAACAGAGCTGGGGGCTGAGAAGGGTGGAAAGATTCATATTACATCAAAAAATAGGTAAACAGGAGAGTGCAGAAAAGAAAATATAAAATATAATATAATATATATGAAGTGAGTATCCAAATAACTCTCTTTTTCCAAAAAATAGAATATTTATATTCCTGTACTCAAAACCCCCCAATTTATCCATATTCTGTCAAAATCCCTTCCCTTGTACTCTTTTAACTTTGCATATTTTTTAAAACAATTGTCTTCCTATTTATTTTGCTACATGTGTATAATCTGAATTATATAATTTTACTGTGTAAAATCTTTTAGAAATCTATAAATGAGATATTGTATGTAATCTTTTGTTAGATTAGCTTTACAAATACTGGAATGATCCAAGTTGAGTGTTTAATTTCTCTTTTTAAGCCATACTTGATCTTCTTTAATATATTACTTTAAGTATCATGGTCTGAACAAGCCAAAATTTATTCAGCAGTCTGTTGATGGGTATTTCTCTTATTTAGAATTTTGGATTATTATCAGGCAGTTCCCTTATTTTTCAGTTGAAGAAATTAAGGCTAGAGGACAGAATCTTAGTGGCAAGGTTGGGGTAAAGTTCATTGTTTCAAATTTTGGTAGTTAATAGTATTTCTACCAGTCTGATTTGTCTCACTGGCAATTTTTGCAGAAGTGAATATAGAATGAGCACTACTTCTTAAAGATTACCATTCAAAATGAAGCAGAGAATTGCTCTGGGTTAAACATAATTTGTGTAACTATTAAATTTAATATGTATAATTTTATTTTATCTTGCTGCTAAAAATTGGAGAGGGGAAAAACCCTAGAGTAGTAAACATTTAGCAGGCATCAATATCATTTGAAAATTAGGTTGAACATATCAAATATATTTTTTTCAACCTCCGTCTAAGAAGATAATGATCTAATGAGCCCCCTCAGATTTTCAGAGAGAATGAACTAAAGTTAGATGTTTGGGAATTGAAGACATATAGATGGTACAGAAGCCAAAGATTCCTCAGGGAGAGAACATCTAGCTAAAAGGAAGAGAGGCTTTAAGCCTGGTATGATGGCACGCGTCTCTGATCCCATCCCAGCATTTGAGTGGTGGAGATAGTAGAATCAAGAGCAGCCTGAACTATGTACATAACAAGACTCAGTCTCAAAAAACACCACACAACATGCAAAGTGGCTTTAAAGCTAGTCCTTGAGGAATTGCAGAGAGTAATGACTCAGTAAGGGTTCCTGAGCTAGCAAAAGGAACGAATGAGAAGCAGCAGAGCGAATACAAAAGAAACCAGTAGATCACGGTGTCACAGAGGCCAAGAGAAAAGAACGTGCCGGAAGAGGGATCATATGGGAAGTTAATCAGTTTTGCGAGGCCATGAGATATGAACGCTGAGGATCTCTGCTGGAGTTAATGACAGAGAAGTCACTGGGGTAACCAAGAAAAATTTTGGAGGGGTGATAGGAGAAGAGCATGGTTGTGAAGGCAGTACAATAAAGGGGAGGAGGACGCAAAGTGGACACAGTACAGAGGCAACAATGTCAGTGACCGAGGAAGAATGATATGCTTTTTAAAATATTTATAATTTAATATTTATATATTTATATGTACACATTTTCAGTACATAATGATTACATTCATCATGGGAGTTGGAACATGTATATAACACATCTTAATTCTTTTTTCATTCTCTTTCCCTCACCTCCCTCCTCTCTCCCTCCATTGCGTGGCCTCTTTCTCAGTTACAAAAAAATATATATATATATCTCTCATTTCCTATTATCTTTTATTTTGCTCCTTATATACAATTTGAGTTTCTCATATAAGAGAAAACATGTCATATTAAAGGCTGTGTATTAGATTTATTTCTCTTAATAACATGGACTCGTGGTGCATCCATTTTCCTACAAATGACTCTAATTTATCTCTCTTTAAGGCAGAGTAGTACTCCATTGTGTATAAATGTGACATTTTCTTTATATATTCATCCATTGTTAGAAATATAGACCATTTCCAAGATTAAGTTATTATTACTTGTGCTGCCATAAGCCTCAGTATGACTGGATCGCTGTAATATGTCCTTCACTCTGTTAGGAAGATACCAAGTAGTGGAAGAGCTGAGTCAAATGGAATCTCCACAGTTAGTCTTTTAGGGAATTCCTGTACTGATTTCCATAGTGGTTGTACTAGTTTACATTCCCATCAACACAGGAGAGGCATTCCTTCCCCCACCCCACAGCCTGTCACCAATGAATCTGGATGCAGAGGGAAAAGATTTGTTTGTAATTTGTATCATTTATGGCTACTAGAAAGAATGGAATCTAAAACAAAGAAAGAGGCAGAAATAATGAGGGATTATACCAGTTAAGGTGACAGAAAGGAAGAGAGGTTAACTGTTGTAATAGAAAACTGATAATTTTGAAGTAGAGTGCTGCATTTTCCTGTGGTTTTAAGCCACAAGTCATGAAGTTCTGAAACTTTTTTTTTAGCCCTAGAAAAGTCTTGTCTTTAATACTGTACGCTTGTTTTCTTTTTGTTCATATTCTGTTATTTTTACTGTTCAATCTGAAAAATATATATACTGTAAGTCTGCCACACAACGTTTAAATTCCATATACTTCTATTTTCAGTGAAAATTCTCAGGAGGTGTGGCACATTTTCTGTGATATGTCCTAAAATCTTTATGATTCCAACTGGTTTAACCATTGCTTTCTTTCCAATTTCCTTCAGTAAGCAATGGATTCATGGTTAATTTTCTGTAGACCACATTAGGATGTCTGAGCTGTCACATTTGATATTAGATGTGTGGGAAACTGGCACACCTCACCCGTTTTACTACATCCCTGCAGAAATATCAAGTCGATGCCCAAGATTGTATAAGTCAGGCTCCATCCAGGAAAACAGAAATGAAGTGTTTGAAGCAAAGAGCATTTAGCTTGGGGTTAAACAGGTGAAAGAAAAACTAAGACACCAAATGGCAATGAGTCAAACCCACACATTAATAACAAAAGAAACTACTCTTCTCTTGAAATTGAAAAAACAAATGGGGGAGACAGAAGTAGGAGAGCATAGAAGCTCAGGTTAGCAGTCAAATGTTGGAAACACAGAGCCTGCCTAGAACATTCTGGAGCCCTGAGGGGCACAGAGACAACTGCACCCAGAGAAGCCATGCAAGGGCAAAGTGGGAGAGAGAGTGTATTTTCTGTTCCTCCTTCCCCACAGAGCCTGGGTGAGGAAGCCTCGGGTGCCTCTTCCCCCGCATCTCTGAGGGGGTGGAACACAGGAGGGGTCTTACACCACTTTCAGGTGGTCTGCGTTCTATGGAAACCACGGCAGGGGAAGTGTTTACTCAGCACACACTCATGACAGTATATAGGTCCACGCAATGGTGTCTTTCCTGTTTCTTCTTCACAAAGGTGACTTAGCTTAGCTATGCTCCACCCTATATGATTTCCGAATGGCAATGCTGCACTAGGGAGGTAAAAATTTCCTAGGGAAATTAGATAAATGCAGAGATTTCTGGGCCTATAGGACGCGTAGATAGAAGCTCAAAGCTCTGAATTTAAACATAAATATTAAAATAAATGTAAATATTTAAATGTCAATACAAAACAACTAATTTAAATGTCAAAACAAAAACAACTAATTCTGATGAACAGTTGTACTAGTGAATCCAAGTTCAAGGAACAAGTATAATCATATTGAAACATGCTGTATTGTGCATGAATTTCTTGCCAATGACCCTGGGATAGGGCCAGGGATTTAGCTCAGCGGTGCAGCTCCCTCCCTGGCAAGTGCAAGGACCTGAGTTCCATCCCAAGTACCAAAAAAAAAAAAAAACTTAAATAAATGCTGGGAAAGAGCCACCTAACTCTTACTGGTAGACCTACTTTTTATTATGATGGTTTGAATACTAAATCATTTTGTTTTGTTTTTCTCTTTTCCACTTATCTCACCCCATCGCACATATTCACAAGGGTTATTGAATTGACAAGATTGGATTGTAAGTGAATTCCGCTGCAAGGTAGAAATCCTTAAAAGCAAACAAAAATGCAGCAAGTGTTAGGCTAAAATCCAAAGCCAAGCAAAGCACATAATAAATGAAATTACTCGAAACGAATACATTTTAGATTCTACTTTGAAGAAAATCCATTGAACTCAACAATTAGACATTAACTTGAGTTATATTCACCCGAAGCTAAAAGTGTATCATTCAGGCTAGTAGCAACTGAAGAACTATTTTGTCCTACAGAAGTACAACACTTAACACAAGTGTAAGTGATTTAATGTTAGTGTTGGAGTCCTATTACTAAGCCCCATATTCTATACAATATTTAAACAGCTGGACCTGTTCTATGTGTATTAAACTATTTCCTTTTAACGGGTTTATAATTTATTGTAGTGCTACTGATTTAATGAGTCATAAGAAGTCCATTTTTTCCTAGGAAGATTACACTCCCCAATACAAGCAGATATAGACAATTTTTTAAATGTTAATCATCATACAGTGTTTGCTTTTGAAATATGGCTTATAATGGAAAGGCAGCTAAGCGTTTCTAGTTGTGAATCTGCCAGCTGTACATGGCTGTTTTCCTCTCCACATTAGCATCTATCACTATTGACATTTATTGTCTTTTACTAACAAGTATATTTCAAAAGCAATTTAGAGAATTAGTCCGGCACCTGTTTCACTTGTTATGAGTTGTGTGCATTTTAATGACAAATATTTTGCATATCAATATATTAAGTGAGGAGACTTAAGGGACATTGGTATCTTAGGGAGGAAGGAAGCAGTCTCTTCTCCGAACTAGTGCCCCTTGTATCCAGTATTGTACACTCACTCCTTGCTGGTTGCCTCAAGGACTCCCTATTTCTGGTATTATTCATCCAGTTAGGTACCTGAGCGAGTTTAGTGCCTGTGGCTTCAGAAATTGTGAAAATTCCTTTCAGAAGACTACAGGTAGTTGTGAGCCATATCTAAAGACAAAATAAGTAACTGTAAGTGAGAAGCAGCCCTTGAAAGTGTTAAATAGGTTATAGTAATCGCTATCATCAATATAGAGATATTTTGAGAGTGAAATTAGATACAGTGATAAAATGTTTGTGAAACCATTCTGCACATCTTAAACACTGTGCAGTGTATGGCATAAATATATTTCTGAGGGACATCACACAGTTTACTCTTTATTTTTAAAATGGCATATACGGAAAGAAAACTACCCAAAACTTTTCTCTTTAACTTACAACTTTAGAACATATTTTTTTCATTTTTCTCCTAAAAGGGAATTTTGTACTTGCTAGCATTAGAGATAAAATACCACACGATCCACCTGTTTTCACATGGATCCTTTGTTATTTCAACAAAGATCTATTCCATAATTTAATTCACTTCTACTCAGGTTACTGAAATGCTTCCAGGCAGCTGTGAATAGTGGTGGGATATGCACAGATGGCTTAAGTAAAAACTTCAAAGAATTTAAATTCCTACACAGGTTTGTCAAAATTACTGCAGATCCATGGAATCAAAACAAATCACTTAGCAGCAAGCCTTGAGAGCCTTTTGCTCATGTTTTTGAAAACAGGAATTATTGTCATGGATGCTGAGAGAGTTTTACCCCCTCAGCTCTAACAACGCATACATCTAGATGTCAGTGTAACTTATGCTACTCCAATGTACACCCAAAATAATTTCATATCAATTGTGATAAAAGCGAACAGTTTTTAAAACACAGCATACTCTGTTAGTGCTTTGTCACTAGGACCAAATACACAGCACTTGCAAATTAAAGGAGTTCAGGTTTATTCGGCTCCTGGTTTCAGGGTGTTCAGTCTATCGTTAGCTAGCTCCTAGGCTGAAATAGCATGGCAGAAAAGCAAGATGGAGCAAAGAAACTTAGTGCATGGTTGCTAGAAAGCCAAGGACTGGAACAGAGAGGAAGGGACCAGGGACCAGATATAGACCCCAAGTTCATATCTCTAACTTCTCCAGACACACCCAGAAGGGGGCTCCAGTAGTCCTTCGGTAGCTCCAAAACCAATCAAGTTGACAATTAAGCATAACCTTTAGAAAGTCTTAGATTTGTCTACTATCAGAATAGGCATACTATCTGAAGTAACGAAAAATTTATATAAGGAAGCGGATTTCATTATGTGCATAGCTCTGTAGCCACTCAAAATGTACTATTTTTGAAAGCAAAGACAATGATTTAGAATATGAGGATAGGACAGATGCATTGGGGAAAATAGTCTCCGTTCTTCGGACTCACTGTCTTCCTTATGAGCAAAAAATTTTGTTATAATTGCAGCTCTGAAGTGCTGTGGAAATACTGTTTATAAAAAGGAATCATCTGAAAATGTCCAGGAACCATGATTTTGCTGAGGTAGTTTTCTCCTGATGATTTTTGGCACAAGTTTTGATGCAAATAAGTTCAACAATCAAGAAATTTATAAAAACTGACTGGTGCTTTATTCTCCCACATTTCATATGCAAATATGTGTATCCACTCACTGTGTAAATGTCCTTAGTTTTTCTTTTTTTTTTTAAGAATAGTTTAGTTATATATTAGCTGATATAAAGTAACACCTTGGTTTGTGAACACTTCTGTTCAGGAACAATTTGGTTCAAGAACAAGAGTGTTTCACAAAATTTTGCTTCCATTCAGGAACTCCACATCCAATGACAAACATGACCAAGGGTGTTCCCCTGAATTGCGGAATGGATTAAGTTCATGAACTCAGGTACCATTATATGTCAAGAATCTTATGAAACTGAGGTTGTATAGAAAAGTCACATTTGTCTGTAACAATAAGCAAAACAAAATTATAATGGGCATCGATGCACTACACAAAAGAAGACAGAAGTGCTTCATAGGTGGTCCTAGTCTCTACCCGCTGTAGACAGTGGGAAAGTTGTTGGCCAAATGGCTTAATACTTCCATGTAGCAGACCCCTCTGCCCAGTACTAGCAGGCTATAGTGGCACAAGCTTCTTGCCCCTCCGTAATTGGGCTGTGCTACACTGGAAGTAGCAGAGTTTGGCTGAGTTCACTCCCAGCCAAGGGCAACTGACTCCAACTAAGTTGTCCCCCTCTGAATTAACCATTTGTTCTCTTCCACAAAGATAGGCTGTGCCCTCATTCTGCAGTCCTGCCCGTTGACACTTGGTATCAGCAGGTGTCCCGTGGCCTGCCCAGATTCCGCTTCCCACACTTGTAATGAATAAACCCTGGATGTCCTGGGAGTCCTCTGTCTTCACTGCCCAGAGCAGCTTGGATCAGCCCAAGACTCAGTGTCTCTCAAGTCTGTCTCTGTGTCTTTTAATTCCTCTTTCCTATCTCATGGATCTCAAACTGGCTTGCAGGAGACCAGAACACTGCAGGGGTCTCTGGCAACTCCCATTACCCTTTGTCTGTACATCTAGACTACAAATTCCACTTCTTAAACTCAAAGTCGGTTCATTTTGTGACCAAAGGCAGCCAGCCTCAGAATCAGCTCACTGATCATTTTCAGTGTAGAATTCTGGAGCAATGTACTCCTTTTTGATATCATTTGCTTAATAACTGATTACATATTAACAGCTGGGAATGATGGCGCAAAAGGAAGAAAATGAACTGAGTTGCATTTATATAGTTCATTTCTTTCTTCAGAATTTTATCATTTTTCTCTGAAACAGAAGTGATTGGGAGGTTTGAGACTAGAGTAGGAGAGAACACAAAAAATATTATTAGACTTCTTTTTTTTCTGTCTTTTGTTCTTAGCTCTATATAGTCTTGGGGAAAATGTCAAAGATACACTTAGAATCTCAGATGAAATGTTTTACACAAATTTTTGTTACACAAATGTGAACGATAAATAATGTAGTACAAAGCTAATTCTAGCCACAAGGGGATCACAGAAATATAAAGAAAGAAACAGCAGCATAATATGATAAGTGTACGTAGAAAAGGCTGAGGATTAGTTCTAAAATACCTTTACACTTAGGCTTCATTTTGGGAAATATATTCCTGATGTATGATAACAGAAAATAGACTTAAGTAAGCATGGGATGACTTTCAACTCCACTCACAAATTTAATAAAATCTTAAAGGATCATAAACCAGCAGCTGCTTTGTAAGAATGAAATGTTAATGTTCTCAATTATAATTATTATACTCAAAGCCATAAAAGATATAAAATATTTGGTCCTTTCTAATATAATTGTTTATGATTTGTGCCGATTGCCGCAGATTATCTCTTGAAGTAAAAAGGGGAAATACTGATATGTATGTATTTGGCAGTTTGAAATATGATTGCAGTTTCATTTCAAAAGCACAGTGGTGCCTTACTTTATGAATTCTTTTGTTTGTGAACAATTGGGTTCATAAACAGAAAGGTTTGGCAAAATTTTTGTTTTTGTTTGCCAACTCTGTATCAGATGACAAACACAACCACAGCCATCTTTCCCACACAAACACAAACATGACCATCATTTCCAGAATTGTGGAGCAAATTAAGTTCATGAACTGAGGTACCACTGTACTTAAAGAAACACTCATTTGGAGAAAGATATAGGAATGCTTTCCTGGAAGCAAGAATCATAAATATTAGGGTAAATACCATCCCAGAAAAGAAAGAGTTGTGACCTATTGCATGATGATGAAATTTTCAATAATATAGCAGACCAGACCCTTGACTTACAAACTCAATTTGTTCCTGAGGGCTGGTGGTAATTCAAGTTGGTCAACTGAGGCTCAGGTTCCCCTACACAGCCTTCAGAGTCTCTCTCCTATGTATAGGCAGAGCTCAATGTCCTTAGAGAGAGACTGGCTGTGGATTTCTCAGTTACTCTACACAGGAAAGGATGTTGTAATTTTCCTTCCAGAACTCTTTAAAGGTTAAATCTGTATCTGAAGCTATCTGGAAGCACAAGAGGCTGGCATTCAGGTCGTAACTCAGGACTCTGCAAGTTAAATCAAAAGTTCCACTCTTATCCCAAGTTCTTTGAATGTTATAACCCAAGGGTCCACTGTACTAGACAAGAATAGAACATATTTGCATGTTAAGGAAATTTATTTAAGATCATGTTGATGATCATATTGCATAATGATTCTTTGCATTGTGTGGAGTTAGTTGGTACGTTTGAGACTTTTTCACGGACTGTCATTCTTTGCTAAACTGGACCCTCACACTTTGTGCCATTGTGGTTAGCTCAGCTAGCTTTTCACACTGTCTTCAGAAAGCCTCCCAATCATTTCCCTATTTCCATTGTCTGGTTATATCTTTCCTGCTCCTTCCAAACACCTCTTCGATCTGTTTCTAAATCTCCTCTTATACTTGCAAATCCTTTGCACGTGAGGCTTTCATATTCTCCCCCTCAATTCCTCTTAGACTGGCTTTGGGAGAGCTAGGAGTTTAGGGAGACATTTTGTTGCCTTGTTTTCTCACGTTTCTACCGTTTTTATTTCTTTTGTTTGGTTTCATTTGTGCTAAAGTTTGTGGGTGCTTGTTAATCTCCTTTTCAGTGATGAGTTTTGGGCGTGGCTATCATCTTTTGTTTCTGTCCCAACATCCTTATACTTCCGTTAATTGGAGGAGAAAGGCTGCAATACAATTGCCCAACAGCCAGTTCTCTGGGAATGGACTGCAGTATTACTGAGGTAATGCTAAGTAAGTGTTACTAAGGTAATGTGGGTGATGGTTTACAGAGAAAACCCATTAATGACAACAATTATGTGACCCTGGCAATACCAAGCAAGTCAACAACAGTAACATTGTCCAAGACAGATTAGATATTGACATACTCTAAGAACTAATAATGTACCACCCTTAACCATAGAAAAGAAATCCACAATTCTAGCTCAAAAACTAAGACAACCCAGGTATTCACATACAACAAATATGTACTAAATATTATTACTCTACCTCCACTAGTGGTAGAAAAGAATTCAACAGTACTTATATAGAGTTAAGTAACTATCTGAAGTTTAATAAAGTTTAATGGTTTTACTATTAAAGATATAATGAGTTGGGAAAGGGAGAATGAAAAAAGAAAACTTTGAAAACAAACTCAAGGAAATGAGAAGAAGAGAGAAGTGAGACAAAGGATCCTTTCGGGAGTAGAAGGCTATTTATAGAATTAGGTAAAAGATAGCAGAACAAAAAAAAAATCAAACAAGAAAGAAAACATAAAAGAAAAAAAGAGAAAAAGGGAATAGTTTGGAGAATGGAAATGATACAGCAATTAAAAGGAAGCAGAGGGAAAATGAAAAGAACTGAGAGCAAAGGAAAAAGACTCAGGAAAATTTCCCAAACTCCAATTAACCAGTGAAGGAGGAGAAGGAGGAGGAGAGAGAGGAGGAAGAGAAGTGGAGGAGAGGAAGAATACAAGTCCCAAACTTGCTGTGCATTTATGAATGAGTGGTTTCCTTCTGGGATCCAGTTGTGGAGTTCTAGCAATTCAGTCTTCTCTGTCCACACTTAAGGCCTGTGGTTGTTCTACGTGCACCCACAATTCCAGAGGTCCCTATTCATTTCCAAGGAGAGACTTATTCCCTCTCACACTGGTAGCAGTAGGATCCCAGACACGGAAGGAGGCTCTAGTACTCAATACAACACTTTCAAATGTAGAGGACCTCTGGCCTCTCCCTGTGGGAACTGGGGGAGCTGGGTCTTCTTTTGCTGAGCTCAAACCCTTTAGGGGAGTCTCTTTCCAGATTGCTCTCTGTTCTCAGATGTCCCTCATCCAGTAACTGTGGGAAGGTAACATGGGTTGGGACACCGAAGCGAAGCTGTCCTGCAGCTGTTCTCAGTCCCATGCTCACTCAACCCATTCCTGGAACAGGGCCCAAACCTGCACACCATGGGCCGGCACAGTGCTGGGATCCCTCTGGGCTGTTGTCTGCTAGTTGGCTGGGCTCCCTGTGGACCAAAAGCCACATTGTCCCCACAGATCACAACTGTGGCCTCCCACCGAGCCTGCAGCACCAGCCATCTACTGACTCTGTTTCTCCCTCGAGTCCCCAGGGCTCAGCTTGCTTCTGTGGTGAGGCTGTAGATTATGCTGACTTGAAGATAGCTTTGTTAAATTGGAAATAAAGGAGAACAGCCAATTAAAGTAATTGTGGATTAGAGGTCAGCAAATGTGAGAGACCTGGACACTGACAACAGTGAATAATCACACTACAATTAGAAGTAAATGATCCCACTTCAGAGAACAAGAAATGACTGGTATTTATTCTCATATTAACGTACTACAACAGCTCCAATCCAGATGTTTATAAAGCGAAGGTGTGTAAAACAAAAAGGATGCTGTCAGGTAGGTGTAGTGATGCACACCTGTAATCCTGGAGCTTTGGGAAGCTGAGGCTCGCGGACAGCAATTTCAAGCCCAACCCGGGTAACTTAGTGACTAAGTGTGATCGTGTCTGAAAAAGGGCAAAGTACAAAAGAAAAGACTAGGTTTATAGCTTAGTGGGAAGGCCATGAATTAAATCCCCAGTCAGTACTGAAAAACAGCAGAGAAAAGAAGTTTACGAGAGGTCTGGAGGTGAAAAAGAGTAAAAATGGATGAGTTCATGGGACCACACAACCAAATCAAAGTAAGTGACAAGGCATGGCCTTATTCCCAAAACTAAATATTAATTCATTAAACCATTACTTGATGTATACAAGCACTGACCTTGGAGTCAGACATGGATAGATTTACATGCCAGTCCTACTATTATAAGTATATAAGCTATGATAAATGATTTCACTGTCTTAAGCTATTTGATTTATCTGTAATATAAGTACAATAATGTCACCTCATAAAATGATTCTGGCAACTCAAATTTTAAACAGTTTACAAAATGTCTAGAATTTATTGTCAATAAATGGTTTAACTTGTTTAACATGTAATTTATGTATGTCTTGAGAATGATTTCCAAATATTTTATGTAGAAAGAGGGCTATTATCCTAGGCTTTTTAAAAAGTATGGGGATACTAGATGAATGGAACAGTTTTGGAAGTAATTTGTAACACGTGACTTCAATCAGTTCATT
>NW_022900918.1:26738319-26743308 GCF_012274545.1 Fukomys damarensis | reverse complement strand
AATTTTTTGGGGGGGTTGAGACAGGGTCTCATATGTAGTTGAGACTGCCCTGGAACTCACTATGTAGCCCAGGCTGGACTCGAACTCACAGTGATCCTCCTGCTTCAGCCTCCAGAGTGCTGGGATTACAGGCGTGTGCCACCATGCCCAGCTTTGACTAAAATATATTTAGACCTTTGTAATTTTCTGTGTGTGCCTGTGTTCTCAACAAAGGAATATTGTTAAGAACAAAAATCTATGGTTAAACGAAGACAATGCAGAACTAAAACCCTGAAATCTTATTTCTGGATGGATAATACAAAAGTTATACTAAAAATATTCAATACTCATTTTCTAAGAATAACAACAATACAATTTTATGGTACAAAATGTTCAAGTCTCTTTCATGAACCTATGTCATTTGTTAATTTAGAATCCTTTGCTAATCTTCTTTTTGGCTTATAACTTCTGATCTTTATGATATAACTTGATTCAAAACAACGTAAAAAGTCTTTGTAGATAGGGCAGGAAGGAAGGGTTGAAGGGAGGGTAAAGGGATAGGAAAAAAATAAGAACAAAGATTGCTTATGTAAAGATACAAATTTCCAACAATCTATGTCGTTATAATGTGTACCTTAAATGCACCAATAAAATTAATCTTTTTTAAAAAATGGATGTATGAAAGAAAGCAGAAAGAGATACAGTACTCGTGGTTTTAACATAGAGGAAGCAGATCATGAGATAAAGAAGTTAAGTGGCATCTAAAATGTAGAAAAAGCAAGGAAATGAATCATTCTCAGAGGCTACAGAGTCCAAATTTAGCCCATCATGTCTAACTTCTGAACCACACAACTATAGAGTAATAAATTCATTGTTTTAAGCCACCATGTTGTGGCAACTGATAAGATTTGCCATCCCATAATGAGATATAGTCCATGGCAAAAAAAAAAAAAAAAGGTTAAAAAATGTAGCTCTTTATTTTTTAGTGGTATTGGGGATTGAACCTAGAATCTTAGCAGTGAGCTTGATCTTCAGCCTTTTTTACAATTTTGAGACCAGGCCTTGCAAAGTCATTAAATTGCCCACACTGGACTTGAACTTGCGATGCTCTTGCACTTGCCTCTGGAGGACAGGAACTATAGGTGTGTGCAACCAGGCCTGGTTTCATTTTGTCTAAGCCCAAGAAACATTCCCAGAATGCCATATCTTTTATCTATATAAATTTATTTTGGCATTTAATGATTCCAGGTAAATATATGATATTTTGTTGGCCAAGAACATTGTGGAAAGGTAATTAGTACTCTAGTTTAACAGTAAAATGTCCCTAATGAACATTTGAGACCAAACGGATCATAGTCAATCATCATAAACACAAAACAGTAGAATTTCATAGTATTCTCTACATGACTTTGTTCTTTGAGTAGAGGACCATATCTTATATAAGTTAACACAAAAATGAGAAAATAAGACATATCTTTACTTGTAGTTTATACATACACAGACATACACACACGCACATATCTACATAACACTGAAGAAGCAGTGGGAAAGCATATACAACCATAAACAACACAATGCCTCACAGACAGTTATTCTATGAACATATATGCAAATTTTAGTAAAATTAATGTATATCAAATACTATATGTTTTGTAATTCTATCAGTAAGTATCTGCTACAAGTAGAAAAATTAAATACATACAACAATCTCATTGTTAGTTAAGTAACAAAGACTTTCACGACATTTAGAAAAATACCAACCAAACTATTAGTGCACCTTTCATCAAATCTAAATCATTTTAAGTTTTGCTTAGCATTACACTTTGACCTACATCCTTCAGCTTCTGTATTGGGTTTTAAACTAGGAATAATTCTCATAAAAATGGTTTTATTTTTATTCATTGGCATTGAACTGTTGAAAAAGATATACAATACTTAGTGTATTAGCATAAATTGCATACTAAATATATTGAAGTACTTGAACATCTTGATTTCCACTTATGTATTTTTAATGACATCTTTGGAATTTTTCAGGATTCTAGTTTTTTTCTTAAATTCTACTGAAATGCATAATGACATAAACTTCTCCATTTCAGAGTTTGAGAATGATCAAAAACAAAATGTCTGAATTTGGTTATCCTTTTTGTATTTCTCTTTTTATATACGATTCAGCCACAAATGCAGAAGGTATGTTGCATAACAACAATTAGAAATGTGCTATTTATTCTCACAATAAAAATTAGACTCAAATTTATGATTCAGTAATTTTAAGTTTTGGTTTAGAGTGTAAAATAACATTAGATTTCTTTGTTTACATATTTCTTTTGCTTACATATTTGAAATTCCAAAAACTCTGCTTATACCTATACAAAAGTCATCAAGTTAAATGTTTATGTGAACCTTTTAAAAACATTATTTACATGAAAATATCACATTTGTTCTTCATTCCTTGTGATCTGGGAATATTGTAGAAGCCAGCAGAATGTCAGGATTACCTGAGAATATCAACATATAAAACAAAGGCAACAGCCACTTCACAATGATTATTCTGTTTGCCCAGTCAAATTTTAATTGTGGCATTTTTCACATCCCACCTGGTACATCAACATGGTACTGCAGAGTCACGCATGATGAGCACCTGCTAAACTTCAGATGCTGTGCAAAAGACCAGGTAGACAAAGGCGCATTAGAATGTCTTCTACTCTGACACTTGTGATAGTGCCTATAACAATGATCAAAATGTGCAAATTAATCTGGTGCTTCAGCAAATTTAATTCTTGTAGAGCACCCGATTATGCCAAAAAGTGACTCTTTGGATGAATCTTGGAAAAATGAAAGAAACAGGATTAGTGCAGAAATATGATTTCTTTGTATTTATAATCGGTCAATGATACTGATCTTAGAGGGTGTAAGTGTCTCTTTCTGGAAAGAACAAATACATATGCCACTTTAAATTTTGATTTGTGAAGCTTTGTAGGCAATCTATCATACAATTCTCTGAAACTAAATGGAAAAAATTACAATATCATAAAAATTTCCTGTGTTAAATAAACATATCAGTAAAGATTTAATAATCACATATTGCCAAATTAATTCAAGAGGGATAATTTCCTGGTTTTAAAAAATGAATTAATATTATTAATTCCTAATTCATGTTTTACAGTTGTTATATAAAATACAAATCTATATAACTAAATAAATAACATGTAGAAACACATAAGTATATAACTCTATGATCAACTTATAGATTGAAATCCAGCATTGGAATAAACAATAATAATTATTCAATTTTTACTTTATATATATATATATTGCAATTAAGGAAATGAATACCTGTTGCATGGCTAAAGATTCAAATGCAAATTCCAAACAGTCCATTTGAACAATATTCGAGACATCTGTCTAATTTTATCAAAATGTTGGGAAAATTATTGTTTTTTTAAACACTTAGCCATTTACTGTGATGTTCAAATACACAAGAGAAAAGCCTTTTAAGAAAATCAGGACTGCAAATAATTTAAGTTGGAATTGGTAACCCAGCACCCAAAATATTTTTCTTTATAAAAGTATTTACTTTAACATTTCATAAAATTAGCATGCTTCTATATTTCATGTTTCCAGTTATTGTATTAAAGGCAAATTAGAAGAAAATTGGGGAAACCAAAATGCATAAATGAAGTCCTGCTAAAAATCAAGCTTTAAGAAGCACTAACAACTGAGGATTGCTGAAACACTGAATTTGTTACTGAAATGACCTTGTAAGACAAATGGAACATGATTTGATTGATAAAATATATTTCACTGCACTTCTCAGGTCTAGAACTATTGGAATTGCTATAGAATATTAGAGGCCGCTTCTAGAAGTTCTACACTAAATCAGTCAACTGCAAAAGGTTCAGAGTCACAGCTGCTGTCACAGGCTCCCCTCAAACCTTCCCCGTTCCAGTGGAGAATGGAGGAGATAGCAAAAATTCTCCCCTGTGAAGCTGGCTTTTAGAAGTTATGTCCCTGTAGTGAACCTGACAGCAACTGACCGGAGACCCTGAATTAGTGTCCATTTAATTTGCAAGCACAATTGGATGAATGACAGCAATATAATAATAAGCATTTTCTCATTTTATTCACTGAAGATTAGAAGCTAGCACTTAGTATATAAATTTTTGTTATACTTTTAACTGAAATTATAAGATAAGGAATATTCTTGCAAAACGGAGTTCAATGGTTACTTTGTAATTCCGCTAGAATGCCCTATAACAGGATGAGCATTATTGTGTCACCTGTTACTTCCAGACTGGCAGCATCATCATTGCTGAGAGGTAAATCTAGGAATAAAATGATTAATGTATAAGGAGCTCACAGGGCTTTACAAAGGTGAATCAGAATTCACTATTTTGCAAAATTCAGACCTCCCTGGGAAACATAATGAAGTACAAGTTCCATTGTACTCACCAGGAAGGGGCAGTTCTAGGAGTTTTTTACTCTTTAGACCAAAGGGGGAGATTACATAAATGAAATACCAATGAAACATCAATTAATTGCATGTCAATAGCTAAAGATTGTTGCTCTCACACAAATATATCCATGCTCATGGACCAACCCATGTACTGAACAGAGACGGGGAAGAGGAGAAAAGAGAGGAAGAACTACTTACTGAACCCTGTTATGGCCTACATACACTGTAGTGCTTTGTTTCCCCTGTATTCTAATGAGGGGAGAGCTTTGTTTGGAATGTGTTTATTTTAAATACACACACACATATGTTAATTTGATAAATATGTGTGCACAGACAATGCATGTGGTTAATGTGTATACTCAATCATATTTGACTTATTTTAAAACGTACTTCAGAATGCCACATGTTCACATACATATGTAGTGATGCTAACAGCAAATATAAGTCATATTTCTCTTACCAAAAATTCAGTAATAATATTTTGGCGTATTTGGTACAGATAATTCTAAGAAATACTGTCTTTTTTTTTTTTTTTTTTTTTTTTTTTTCGGGGGGGC